>NC_027751.1:26982856-27019822 GCF_000695525.1 Brassica oleracea var. oleracea
AGAAAACGTGACGGTTCGGAGCAGGGTTGACGACATTGCAGATGGAAGGCTTCTCACGTTCTCTCCACAAGCAAAAGGCCCCATGGATAAGCAGATTATTGGAGCTTTAAGTGATGTGGACCTTGTGGATCAACAGGACAGTGGATTAATGGATACTGATGTTAATGAGGATGATCTTTTGGGAGATGAGCTCATGGAGATGGAAGGAGATGAGCTATCGAACGCTGATGAGCTATCGAACGCTGATCGTGCTAATGTGGATGAGAAAAAGAAGGTGAAGCACAAGAGACTCGGCGTCAGGAGAAATGCCCCGTTGGGTAGCTCAAGCCGGAAGTTTGAGATCCTCCGTCGGGGTTCTCCAAGTAAAAGAACAGCTCGTTCTAGTTCACTTGCATCAGAGAGAGTTGACAAGTCGGGACGATACCGGTCAGGTTCCAAAAAGGAGTCAAACGGGTCCAAAGGTGATGGTTCGATGAGGTCCAAAAACTCATCCCACCGTTATCAATGAGGACACTCAGTTGGAACTGTCGAGGGATTGGAAACGACCTCACAGTTCGACGCCTTACGGAGATGTGTCGGAAGCATCACCCAGGACTTGTGTTTCTTTCTGAGACGAAGAACAGGAGGCTACTGTTGCAAAACATTCAGGCCGACTTAGGATTTGATCATTTGTTTACCGTTGAGCCACTTGGTCTTAGCAGAGGTTTAGCTCTTTTGTTTATGGATGAATTTCAAGTTAATGTTTTATTTGCAAATAACAGAATGATTGACATCGAAGCAGTCATTGATGGAATAAAAGTCTTTATGACGTTTGTTTATGGAGACCCTGTATTAGAGCGTAGGGAACAAGTATGGGAACGTC
Organism: Brassica oleracea var. oleracea; assembly: GCF_000695525.1. NCBI lineage: Eukaryota > Viridiplantae > Streptophyta > Magnoliopsida > Brassicales > Brassicaceae > Brassica > Brassica oleracea. The sequence continues at coordinate 26,983,719 of NC_027751.1, forward strand.
TTACGCGTTTCTCAACCACACGAAATGGACCTTGGTTCATGATAGGTGATTTTAATGAAATAACTGATCACAATGAGAAAGTGGGAGGAAGGAAGCGTTCCGATAGTTCCTTCTTGCCTTTTAAGCAGATGCTAAGCCACTGTGGAATGCTGGAATTTCCATTTACTGGGAATAAGCTTTCATGGGTTGGGAAAAGATCAGGAGGAACAACTGTTAGATGCAGATTGGATAGAACAGTGGGTAATGAAGATTGGCATGAAAAGTTTCCTCATACAGCGACAAAGTACCTTAGGCTGTGGGTATCAGATCATCGTCTGATCCTTGCAGATATTCTCACAAAGCCAGTCAGGAAAAAGAAAAAATTTAAATTTGATAAGCGTTGGCTTGATAATGAGGAGCTAAGGAAAGTCATTCTGGAAGGCTGGAAATCAGAGGACCTGCCTCCCGAAGCGAATATAATGGAGCATATAGCTAGCTGTAGAAAAGCTTTGAGTCAATGGAGGAGAAAAAAAAATGTGAATTCGGAAAAGCTAGTCGAGGAACTCAAAGAGAAGGTGGAGGGGCTGTATTCGAATGATGATGCTACTTCAGAGGAAATATCGGAGGCTCTGAAGGAGCTATCTACTGCTCTTAAGGCAGAAGAGATGTTTTGGAGACAGAAAAGTAGGGTCCTCTGGTTAAGGGAAGGTGATAGGAACTCAAAATATTTCCATGCACTGGTGAAGCAAAGGAGAGCAAAGAATAGGATAACGCAACTCCTTGATGAAAATGGAAATTTGGTGGAGGATGAGGAGGGATTAGTAGCCCTTGCTACTAGCTATTTTAGGCAAATATTTGAATCGTCTAACCCAGAGGATATAGCTGAGGCGCTATCAAAGGTTTCGACAACTATTAATGGGATGATAAATGCCGAGCTTACAGCCCCAGTAACTGAATGGGAGGTTAAATTGGAGTTGTTCGCTATGCATCCGGAAAAAGCTCCAGGACCAGATGGAATGTCAACACTCTTTTACCAGAAGTTTTGGGATATTGTCAAAGATGATTTAACTCGTATGGTTAATCAATTCCTTTTCGAAGGGACAATGGCACATGGTCTTAATGATACAAATATTTGCTTAATCCCTAAGATGACAAAACCGAATGAGATGACTAAATTTAGACCTATCAGTCTATGTAATATCAGCTACAAGATAATTTCTAAGGTCTCATGCCAAAGATTAAAGAAGGTTCTTCCACAGAGAATATCGGAGACACAGTCAGCCTTCGTAGCTGGGAGACAGATTACAGATAATATCATGATAGCTCAGGAGATGTTCCACGCTTTGAGAACTAAACCAGGAGGACGGGTTAAACGGATGGCCATAAAAACAGATATGAGCAAAGCATATGATAGGATGGAGTGGTCATTCATTGAGGCAGTTATGAGAAAGATGGGTTTTGCAGAAATGTGGATTGACTGGATTATGAGATGCATCACTTCGGTCAAGTATAAAGTCCTCATGAATGGAGAACCAAGGGGAAACATTGTTCCTGAGAGAGGTTTACGCCAAGGAGATCCTTTGTCTCTTTTCATATTTATTCTATGCACGGAAGCGCTCGTTAGCCTTCTTAATCAAGCAGAGAATCAAGGGAAGATAACGGGGATGCGAGCCGCTCGCGCTTGCCCCTCGGTATCTCACCTTCTCTTTGCTGATGATAGCCTTTTCTTCTGTAAGGCGGAGCCCCATGAATGTGAAGAAGTTATGAAAGTAGTAAAGAAATATGAGAAAGCATCAGGCCAACGCATTAATTTTGACAAATCCTCATTACTCTTTGGTAAAAGGGTTCCATCGAATGATAGGCAGCAAGTCAAGAATACTCTTGGTATACAAAACGAAGGCGGGATGGGCTCATATCTAGGAATCCCAGAGGATATTAGTGGATCAAAGGGCAAATTATTTGCTTTCTTAAAGGAGAAGCTCCTACATAGGGTAAATGGCTGGACTGGTAGATGGTTATCGAAGGGAGGAAAGGAGGTGTTGATTAAATCAATATTGTTAGCTCTTCCGACCTATGTCATGTCCACCTTTGTTCTCCCTTTGGAGATTTGTGAGAATCTAGCGAGTGCCGTTGCATAATTCTGGTGGAGCTCGAACCCTCCAAAAAGAGGAATCCATTGGGCAAAATGGAAAAAGATGTGTGCGCCTAGAGAGGAGTGGGGAATTGGGTTCCGCATGATCCATGAATTTAATCTAGCTCTTTTAGCTAAACAGCTTTGGCGACTTGTGCAATTTCCTGACTCATTAGTAGCGAGAGTTATTCGGGGGAGATATTATCGTCTCAGTTCGCCGTTGCGAATGGGCACATCAGATACCCCATCGTATGTATGGACAAGTATGACTGCAGCGAGGAAGCTATTACTTTTGGGCATCAGAAGTAAAGTGCACTCAGGGTATGAAATCAATGTGTGGGAGGACCTTTGGATCCCTTCGACGCCAGCTAGACCAGCTCAGTCCCGGGCTCCAGCAGTGAACCCAAAGATGATCGTAAGCAGTCTTATACATCCAGCTACAAAGGAATGAGATGTTCGTTTACTGGAACAATATATAGCTCAAGAAGATATTCCGCTGATCCTGAGTTTGGCCATAAGCCCTACCTATCGACGTGATACATTTTGCTGGAGTTACTCAAAGAATGGACAATATACTGTTAAATCGGGGTATTGGGTTGCTACAAACTTGATGAGGGATGAGGAGGATTTAGAAGTTTTACAACCCAGCATTACAAAACTCCAAGGTAAAAGCGCCACAAAAGATCTCCCATCTTATATGGCAATTAATATCAGGACAGGTAGCGGTAACAAGGAATCTGGTACGCCGTAACATGCGATGCGACAATTATTGTCCAAGATGTAGAGCACCAGAAGAGACCGTTACTCATGCTATCTTTGAGTGTCCACCGGCCTTACAAGCATGGGAGTTATCATCAACGCCATCGAGCCCTTAAATATTCCCGGTACCAAGTATTTACGCTAATATGGACTATCTTTTTTGGAGAAAGAATGGTATTCTGGAGCCAGAAGACGATAGAGATCCTTATCCTTGGATAATTTGGTACATATGGAAAGCTAGAAATGATAAGTTGTTTAGAGGCATAAATAGAGATCCACTGGAACTAGTCAGGTATGCAGAGAGTGAGTGCCAAGCTTGGTACAACGCAAGAGACACTGAACCGGTATCGCCACAGGTACAGACTAATGAAGAAACACAAGCCTTAAGCTTGGGTGATATTTGTATGGTGGATGGTTCATGGACCTCTACAGCTCAATTCAGTGGAATGGGATGGGTTTGGAAGGATACAATGGGGAAGATACAACTCATGGGATCAAGGAACTTGCAGAGGAGGGAGACAGCGTTACACTCAGAACTGGAAGCGCTACAGTGGGCAATAGAGAGCATGATACAGCACTCGTACTGTCAGAGGTTTGGGACGGACTGCAAGGACCTGATTGCGATGTTAGAACAGCCACAAGATTGGCCCACCTTCTCAACAGAGCTGGAGATCATTCAAACTCTTCGGTTGTGTTTTTCAGACTTCAAGATCAGCTACTTCCCAAGGATGCATAATGAGATTACGGATTCGCTAGCTAAGAATGCACGTTCTTTTCATAGATCCTTATGTTTTATTGGTTGTTCTATTCCGGTCTGGCTCCCAAGGCCACCTCAAGTTTGAGTAATAAAATAGCCGTTTGCCGTAAAAACAAAAAAAAATAAAAAAAAATAAAATCCTCTGTATCTATCAAAATTTTATTTTTTCTTTTCAAAAGAATCCTCAACTCCACAGAGAGGGTTTTGAAAAAGGAAGATGGGAGGTTCCTGTCTATATGACCCCAAGCAATTGCTTTTTATTTTAATCATCTCAGACTGATTACTTGACTTCCCATCATTTATGATTGCAGTAATCGCCTTCCATTGCTCAGGAGTGAAGTCTGACCCACTAGAACCATAAGAGTTCGTTGCGTGCGCAGTATGCGCAGTGCCACGACCTCCACCTCTTCCATTGGAGCCTCCACGACCTCCTCTTCCTGAGCCTCTTCCTCGTCTTTCATTCATCCATTCGGGATAACCAACAATTTGCCAGCAGTTGTTCTTCTCATGACCTGTCTTCCCGCAGTTCGAGCAAATACGATCCCTTGCTCTGTTTCCATAATTACCGCTGCTAGTATCGGATCTTGCAGCATAAACTTCCCGAGCGTCCCTCTTTGTTGCAGAGTCCTCTGCTTGACCCTCACGCCAAGAAACAAAGCCAATTGCTTCTTGCAAGACAACTTCTCGCGACTTCACTGAATTCAACGGAGCTTCCCCTCTTATTATCTTAGCGTAAACCTTTCCCAAGTTTGGCAGTTCATCAGCTTCAATAATTGCCATCACCACGTTGCCAAATCTTGACTCATCCAAGTGCATTATAAACTGGTGAACGCGTTCGTCTTCTCGTTCCTTCACATATGTCGTAGCTGCTGAGCAATTGCATGCAGGAGGAGGTCTATACGGCTGTAGTTCCTCCCACATCACCTCTAATCGGCCATAATAGTCAATCACAGCTTGCCCGTTTTTTCTGCACGAGGCCAGTTGCTCCATCAAATGGTGAATCCGCACCTTATTCCCAACTTCAAACCTTTTCTTCAGGTTTTCCCACAATTTATGAGCTTCTATGGTAAAGGTCACAGTAGATCTGACCCTTGGCTCTATGGAGGATCTGATCCAACCCACTATTATCAAGTTCACGCTCAACCAAGACTCCAACTCTAGAGTGTCTTTCGTTGGCTTCGGTAATGTTCCATCTATGATAAAGGTCACAGTAGATCTGACCCTTGGCTCTATGGAGAATCTGATCCAACCCACTATCATCGAGTTCACGCTCAACCAAGACTGCAACTCTGGAGTGTCTTTCGTTGGCTTCTGTAATGTTCCATCTATGAACCTGTCTTCTTCTTTGCTCTGAGAGCATTCTTCATCTCCATCGACCACTCGTTATAGTTGTCTCCTTTCACTGAACAGGTGATTAAATCACCTGGGTTGTCTGAAGAGAACAAGGAATATGGCGATATCACCATCTTCTCTCCCTGTTTTTCCATGAATGGCTTCGATTCGTCTTGATCTCCCATTATAACCACGAAAAATTATTTAAGTAGAAATTTCTTGATGCACACATTATTCAGATTGGAGCTCTGATACCATGTGAATCTGATGGAAAAGTTGTGTTTATTCATATGTTCACCTCTGTTTATATATTATAACGACCACCGACATTAGGTAGTTAGTTAGAGATAACTCCTATAACTAATTACATCATTTTCTCCACAATACATGAGTATATCCAAAACATATCATTATCCTCCTATACCCAGCGCGGCGGCTGGGGGCGGAGGTGCCCTCTCTTCGTTTTCATGTCTTCTCTCTTGCTGCTCTTTGGCCGCATGCTTCTCTTCCAACATGTTGCATGTTCTGGAGTAGGATTTCTAACCAGTGTTCTCCGCTGGCGAGGGGTTTGTCGTCGGAGACGTCTCAGCTACTTTTGGAGTCTCAATGAGGTTGCTGAAGGGATTGTTTGGGGCGGTCATATTTTTGAGTTGGGCATAGATTTTTTTTTTTTTCTGGTCTAGATCTACAATGTTTTTCTCCATCGTTTGTTGTGGAGTGATGGGTTGAAGCTCCAATTCGGCCACGTGGTGGTCTGCTATGTTTCTGGGTCGTGGGCTCATCCTTCTTCGAATTTTTTGGTCTCAGATTCTTTTTTGTGTCGATGTCGACCAGTTCTTCATCTCCGTGGTCAGGTGGTCACTGGTGGTCTTTGTCCTTGGCGACGGTTCTAGAGCTATGGCGCGCATGAGTTATGGTGCTAGTTTTGTTCAGGCTCGTGTGGGTGTGGTTTGTGGTTGTATCCACTGGTCTCCGGTGGATTCCGAATATCGTCTATGACTTTTGGTCACTCCAGATTTTGGTATACAATAGCTTCTCATCACGGCTTCCTTCAGTCATATCCGAGAGTTTAAGGGATGGATTTTATCCAAAGTTTTCTCCTCTTGGTTCAATTTGTATATTCATATTCCATTGACACCGAAGTAGGGATTTCACAGCATAGAATTTGGCTTTCGGTTCTCGGAGGTCACAATAGTGGAGACAGTTCTCGGGTAGTAATTCTAGTCTCAAAGGTTATAAGAACTCGAATAAAGAACTCTCTTTATTAATCTCTTAAGGAAACACTCAAAAACCTTAATCTCAATCTCTTAAACTCTCAAAGGTATGCAACACTCTTGCAACTCTTTATATAGAGATTATATTTCCTAAACTCATTAGGAAACTATCCTAATCCTAAACTCATTAGAATTGGTATAACTTCATGTTTATCTCCAACATTCTCCCCTTTAAACTTGAAGTTAACTATGTCTTGAACTCCAACTAATTCTCTCATCTCTTTGAACTTGATTCTCCCAAGTGCCTTAGTTAAAATGTCTGCTCTTTGCTCCACGCCTGGCACATGTTGAACCTCTACTTGCTCATTCTCTACACATTCTCTTATGAAGTGATATCGCTTGTGAATGTGCTTGCTGCGTCCATGAAATACAGGATTCTTTGTTAACGCTATTGCTGACTTGTTGTCGATACATATCATTACCTTCTTACACGATTTCTCGGTGATCTCTTCCATTAGCTCTTGCAACCATATTGCTTGTTTAGCAGCTTCAGTGGCAGCCATAAACTCTGCTTCACAGGATGATAATGCGACTGTCTCTTGTTTCTGCGAGCACCATGTAATGGGACATTTGTTCAAGTAGAAAACATGCCCCGTTGTACTTCTCCCATCATCTTCATCTATGTTATGGCTGCTGTCACTAAACCCAACTAACTCCATCTTCTTTGCTCGACTGAAAGTAAGGCCGTGAGAACTAGTGCCTTTTAAGTACCTTAGTATGTGCTTCAACGCAGCCACATGAGATGTCTTTGGTTCGTGCATGTATCGGCTCAACAGACCCACACTATACGCGAGATCAGGACGTGTGTGTAGTAGGTACCTTAGACATCCTATATTGCGTCTGAACTCCTTCTCATCCGCATTCTGTTCCTTCGACGCTTTTGATAGAACCAAACCTGCATCTATTGGTGTGTGAACTGCATTGCAATCCTCCATGCCTGCTTCTTGTAGAATCTTAGTCGCATATCTTCCTTGGTTTAGTGTTATCCCGTCTTCACTCTCTATGACCTCGATTCCAAGATAATATGTTAGTAATCCCAAATCACTCATCTCAAATATTGTAGACATCTCTTTCTTGAAATCGATGATCATCACTTCACTTGATCTGGTAATGAGAAGATCGTCAACATACATGGCCACTAGGAGGAGTACATCTCTGGTTTGTTTTCAGTACAGGGAGGGTTCCTTGGAACACTGCTTGAAGTTTAAGTCTTCAAGCACCCTATTGAGCTTTTCATTCCAAGCTCTTGGAGCTTGCCTCAATCCATATAACGTCTTCTTAAGTTTATACACTTTATTCTCACTTCCTTTGATCACAAACCCCTCTGGTTGTGTTACGTACACGTCTTCCTTTATGTCCCCGTGGAGAAAGGCAGTCTTAACATCTAAGTGGTGTACTTTCCAGCCATTACAAGCTGCAATCGCTATTATGAATCTCACGGTTTCAATGCGCGCTACTGGCGCAAAGACTTCCTTAAAGTCTATCCCATGTCTCTAAATGGAGCCCTTTGCTACAAGTCTTGACTTATGTTTGTTTATGCTTCCATCTGAATTACACTTGATTTTGAAGATCCACTTTAGACCTATTGGGTTAACTCCTTCGGGTAGATCCACCAACTCCCACGTTTTGTTCTTGATAATAAAAGATATTTCATCCTCACATGCTTCCTTCCACACCTTCTCTTCTATTGCATCTTTAAAATCCCAAGGCTCTTCGTTCATGAGTAATAGTAGCCTCTCTCCTTCGGCTTCTGCTAGACATATGTAATCGCTCAAGTAGCCTGGTGGTTTAGATACCCTTGTTGATCTCCGTAGGTTTGAATCCTCGGTGATGATGTCTTCTTCAGAAGAGAGTTCCTCGACATCGCTATTTGGGGCGTTATTAACGCTGTCCAGATCCTCTGTTTCTTCTTCATTGCCATCATCACTTATACCTTGATTCCCAAAGGTTCTGAAGCTGATCTTATATCTTCCTGGTTCCTTGACTTCTTCACTTGAGTTGTACCACTTCCATGTCTTGTGCTCATCGAACACAACGTCCATGCTTACTATTATTTTTCTGCTGGTTGGATCGAGCATTCTATAAGCTTTGGAGCCTGGTTCTGTCCCGAGATGCACTAGAGTTCTTGATCTGTCGTCCAGCTTTCTTAGGTGAGGTGCATCAACTTTTGCATACCCTATACACCCGAATACTCTAAGGTGCTTTACACTCGGCTTCTTCTTCTTAAAGGCTTCGTAGGGAGTCTGTGAATCCAACGTCCGTGTTCCAACCTGGTTGATAAGATAAGTAGCATGTCGTATGGCTTCTCCCCAAAGATAATTAGGAATATTCATATGCTTTAGAATACTCCTTGTCATCTCCATCAAAGTTCTATTACGTCTCTCCACAACTCCGTTCTGCTGCGGTGTATACGGAGCAGTTAGATGTCTTTGAATTCCAGACACTTCACAGAATCTTTGAAACTCAATGGGCGTGAATTCTCCACCTCTGTCGGTCCTTAGTGTCTTAATGCTTGTTTTCGCTTCTTGTTCAACCATTGTCTTGAAGATTTTGAACTTATCGAATGCATCTCCTTTATTTTTCAGTAGAATGGTCCACATATAATGTGAATGATCATCCACACGTACAAATATGTATCTGTTTCCTGCTGCAGTGGCTGGTGTAATGGGACCGCATAGGTCTCCGTGGATGAGTTCCAGTGGCTCTGCTGCTCGATAGCTTGTTGCTTGTGGAAAGACCTGTCTCGTTTGCTTGCCTCGTAAGCATGATTCACATGTTTCTCTTTCTACTTCTATTTTAGGTATACCATGGACTAGCTCCTTTCGTATCATTAGCTTCATTGAATCGACTCCAATGTGACCCAACCTTGCATGCCATCTCGCTGAATCACTCTGCACTTCTAGTTTTAAGCACTTTGCGTCGCCTATCTCCATAAGTACTTTGTAGAGACAATTCCTTGACCTGTTAGCTTTTACGATCAAGTTACCATCCCTATCATGAAGTGTAAGGTAGTCTTCTCTCATCCTTACATCGCACCCAGCCTCTGTAGCTTGACCAAGACTAATGATGTTGCTTCTTAGGTTTGGTAGAAAATATACTTCAGACAGGAGTTTTTGTTTGCCGGCTTGGGTGATGAACAAGATGGAACCCTTCCCTGAACCTTACCTTTCCTGTAACGGTTTCGTCGATGCTCTTGAAGTAGCTTTTGTTTCCTGTCATATGATTGCTAGCACCGTTGTCCAGGTACCAAATCTTATCTCCATCCATGCTTGATTCAAACTCCTTAGGTCTCACGCTTCTTTCATTAAGATAGACCACTTCATGCATCATTAATTTATCAGCCTCTTGTGTGTCATCTTCTTTACTTTCTTGTGCCTCAGAGAGCTTAAGCAATCTGTCTGGACATGTTGCAGCGAAGTGTCCTATCTTATCACACCTGAAACAGGTTACTCTGGATGCATCTTTTCTGTCCCAATACGAGCGACCTCGTCCTCTCCCTCTATAGTAGCCACGACCTCCTCGACCTCTTCCTCTATAACCATTATAATACTCTTGGTGTGATTGAGACTCCATGTTAGTGTACATTAATTTTCTTTGTTGATTGTCTTGATGTTCTTCTTCTTCATCGCATATCCGTTCTTCATAGGTTTTTAAGCGACCTATGATATCTTCAAAGCTAGTCGTCTTGAGATCGAGGATTTGTTCAAGCGATGCGACTATGTGGATATACTTTTTTCTGGGTATGCTCGATAAGAATTTCTTTACGAGTTTAGATTCTTCCATGTTTTCTCCAAATGCCGCTGATTTTGTCGATATTTCAGACAATTTACCAGTAAATTCATCAATGCTCTCGTTGTCCTTCATCTTAAGACGATCAAACTCAGCCATAAGAGTTTGTAGTCTCGCTTCTCGCACTCTGTCTGCACCTACGTGTCGAGCTTTAATTGCATCCCAAACCTTCTTTGCAGTCTCCAACTCACCTACTTGTAGAATTAGGGCTTCCAGGATCGATTGAAATAGAAGCGCCGTTGCCATATCGTTCTTGTCTGATGCATCCGATTCAGTCTCCACAATCTCCCATACTTTATGGACTTTGAGTAGAATTTTTATTCACATAGCCCACACTGTATAGTTTGTTACGTTTAGCATTGGACACTTGATCGACGATGGACCTCCTCCTTCTTTTGCCTTCGCTACCACGATATCTTTCATGATTGAATCGTGAAAGTAATGGCTCTGATACCAAATCTAGTCTCAAAGGTTATAAGAACTCGAATAAAGAACTCTCTTTATTAATTTCTTAAGGAAACACTCAAAAACCTTAATCTCAATCTCTAAAACTCCCAAAGGTATGTAACACTCTTGCAACTCTTTATATAGAGATTATATTTCATAAACTCATTAGGAAACTATCCTAATCCTAAACTCATTAGAATTGGTATAACTTGAGGCCCAAGTTAACTTCATGTTTATCTCCAACAGTAATTGATTGTCTTTGTGTCAATTTTTGGTTATCATCCACTTCACGGTGCCATAATAGCTCGTTTGAACTCTTGCGGTTGTGTACATTGAATTTTTATGCAGGTTATTGGAGACGTCTAGGCAGGTTTTGGCAATGAAATCAACTCGCTTTTTGAACGGTTTACTTTGGAGCGTGTACAACTTGATTCCTCGGACCAACATCAGTATGAGTAACCTTCCTCTCTATGTTTGTCTAGCACTTCATAGATAGTGACGGTTCTAACTTTTGAGGAGTTCATCGGTAATTATCTGCTTCGGAGGAGACATGAGAACTCCCGGCATCCGAGGAAACAAAGAGAACCTTACTTTTTCATGGTCATCGTGCTAGGTTTAGTGGGTGGACAAAGCTAGAATTGTTATATATTGAGTTGGGATATTTTGTTCAAATAGGATTTGTAATTGAATCTGAATTCTTTTATTCGGGTTGGTTAATATATATTTCCTTAAATGAAATAAAATAATAAGATATCTGATATTACTTGAGAGTATTTAACCTGACGTATTGGTAATTTCAGCTCAGCATATATAATATAATAAGAGTTGGTGTTTTCTTCCATTATGTTTTCAGATTAGAAACGGTGTTCCAAAAAAAAAGTTCTTAGATTGGATAAATCAGTCAAGCAACTGAAACAAGATATTCCTATATTGCTTTGCTCAATCTGTCAGTCAAGCCACTGAAGAAAAAAAACTTATATATCAGCTCAGTCAAGCAACTGAAACAAGATATTACTATATTGCTTTGCTCAATCAGTCTGTCAAGCCAATGAAAAAAAATAACTTATATATCAGCAATCCTTTTGCTTATATATAATATATATTTTGTTCCACTTGGAAACTTTTAACTCTTTATCGCTTCAAAATGATACCTTCAATTTTGTCTCCTCTACTGAAAATTGAATTTTTTTTTAAAAAGAACTCTATTTAAGATGTTTTCGTGTGAATGCATTCTACTCGTTTAATATAATTTTCATATGAGAAAAAAAATATATGTTTTTGTGTTTGTGGTGAAATGTGGTGTGCTCGTTCCACGTCGTAGCTTCTTTCTATATATATATAAACACTAGGATAAGGCTTGCGCCTTGCGCATAGTGAATTTATATGAAAATTATTTAAGAAATATCGTATAGAAAAATAAAATTTATATTCTTGATCGAATTAATATTTTTGGCCCTTAAACAATTTTCAAATTTTTTTTTTTTAAAATCACTTAACGCATAAGAACTTAACGTTTAGGCCGAAGAATCTCATGCCAACTATTTGGTTACAATGAAACTATGCCAGCTCGGTTTTATATCATGATTTAGCAATTTAAAAGTAAATTATGGTTATGAGAAGTTTACGTTCACGTGCCAGTCCTATCTATCTTCAATCTTTTTTTCATTTTGTGTCGCTTTTTTCATTTTAGTTATTGTTCGATATAAATATCGATTTTTGAGTTTATTCTCGTTTCGTTATTTTGTTTTGGCCTGAGATTTATAAAATATTTAAAATTTAAAATTATTAAAGAGATACATACTTAGGTTAAGATCCGCGCCTTGTGCAGAATAAATATTTTATATTTATTATTTATTTTATGTTTTTCTGCATATTATGAAATAATAAAATAATAATTATATATTAAATAACTAATTTCTTTGGATCTGTTTAATCTTAACTAGATGATAGTTGTACCTTTCGTATATGATCATACAATCCTGCAGTCTACCAATTTTGATTGACCAGTCTTATCTATCGTGTATGATATATATATATATATATATATATATATATTTTGTCAGCTATCGTATATGATATATAATTAAATTTAAATGATATTAACATAGATATATAATAATCTCTTAATATGGATATTTATTAAATGATGTTTCTATCATATGATTTTATGATTATTTGCATATTTGTGTAACAAAATTGTACAGCAACGATTTTTTTTTTTAATGTGGAATGTTTAGTGGTTTCAATAATTTATAATCATTAAAAAAAATGAAGATTTCAAAATTAAAATATTAACTTTTCAATATATGTTCAACGTAGATATCAAAATATAAGAAACTTTTAACAGTTTTAGTAATTTATACTCGTTTTGAAAAATTCAAAATACAACATATTCAAAAAAATCTAAAATTTTATTATATGATTAACATAATTGTGTAATTTATTTTAACAGTAAATAATTAAACAAAAATGATAGAAAGTATACAGATTGTTAGCAAATCTTTATTATTTAAAATCATTTATTGCAATATATATCTTAATCGCATTAGGTAATTCCGTAGGTTTTATTTAAGAAAAGAAAATATACTAATTTTAATTTGATAAATGAATGGTCCATATTGAACATATTATATAATATAACATACTCTAGCAATTTAACTTTGGACTAACAAAATTTTTAATTAATTCTCAAGCCGCCACATAAGCAAAATTAACATTCCAATTACGTGACAACTCAGCAGGGTATTTTTTTAATTAGTACAAATTACATGTTATAACTTTTTAAATGTTTCTTTATTAATATACAAGGGATACGTACTTGTTAGGATACTTATGCATTTCTTACAAGAAAAGTGTACACTTAAAATGGATGTGTCAAAAAGTACAACTAATAGTCTTTTCAAGATGTCAATTTACCTAAACTGAACCTCATGAATTATTAAAATAAATAGCATTGTCATATTTTGAAAGTTAAAACTTTAGGTTTTCTAAAATTTTCTTGTCATTTGTGTAACTATCAAGTACGTCATTAGACCATGATTAACCCAGGCTCTTAGGGTGGGGTTCTTAGCTTCGGCTAGGAACCGTTTCTTAACTTTTATCTAAAAAAAGCTAAGAAACGTCTCTTAAATAAGAGATATAAGAGCCGGTTCTTAGCCGAAAAGTGTAAAAACAAAAAAACAAAAAAATGTCAAATCATGAGTTAAGAACCCGAAATTAAGAACCCGGGTTACATGCTCTAAGAAACCTTCTTTTAACTTTTAACTTTTAAGAGCCGGTTCTTAGTTTTTTTAGTTAAAAGTTAAGAGACGGTTTCTTATATTCCGCTAATAACTCCACCCTAAGAACCCCCCATTAATCATGCTCTTAGTTCTCTTGTTCTCCAACGTCAGAGTACTTCAGTATCGTGAAACATTTTCTAACTTTCTTTCCAGATTCTTTTAACTAGGCCAGGGACGGATCGGGTATCCGGACAATTTTAAGGTATCCGGATCCGGATCCTTATCCGGTGGATCCATAATTTAACTATCCTTATCCGGATCCGGGGTTCTCAGATATATGGGTGTCGGATATCCTTCTAAAAATTGTAATATTCTGCGGATATCCAAATCCGGATTTGGATCCTTAAAATAAATAAAAATAATATTAATATATATATTAAATATTAACAATAATTTTAAAAATATATATATAATGTCTTTAATTATTTCTATGTATAATATTAAAAAATTTACATAAATTTTATATATGCTATTATAAAAATGAAAATATATTAAACAAAATTAATTTTTATATATACATATTACTTCTTTTGAAATATTTATTAATAAAACTTACGGATTCAGATATCTGGAGTTAAAAAATAAGATATCCGGATCCGGCTTTGATGGATCCAATATTTTACTATCCGGATCCGGATTTGGCCCCTCCGGATATCCGGATTTTCGGATCGGATCCGGATTGAATCTCGAATCGAATCCGGATCGAATCTCGGATCGAATCCGGATATCTGATAAAAGTCTCAGACCTAATTTTAACCAACGCTAGAGGATTGAATTAACTCCTACAGTTGAGATTTATATAATACTAGATGACTTCCTAAAATTTTGCGGGATAATATAATTTAAATACTACTTATGGTAAATAAGTTTTGTACATATTTAAAATTTGTAATAATTTTGATAGACTAAATATGTTGATAAAATTTGATAGAAAATTTTGATTGGCTAATAATGTAAGAAAAACATTAAATTTTATTGCAGTATATTAATAATTTTGACACATGATCTCATATGAAAAAGTTGTGATATATGAGATTATCTTAACTACCAAATTCCTAATACTTACATAAATACTTATTTATAGTTATATATCAATAAAGTAAAAGTAGAAAGGTCTTCTGGTTGAAATATATTCAACAAGATGATTGTTTACGGGCGGCTAGGGCTTTGGGCGATGGAAAAGGCGACTCTCAGATCTGAGCATCACTGACGGTGATTCCTTCACGCGTCTCTCACGGTAGCGTCGTCAACATCACAAGGGAGACTGTCGACACTCCTTGTGGCCTTTCTGTTTTTCGTTTCCCCCTGGTTCACCGGTGCCGTCTTTCTCAAGCAATTTCAGTGCTGTAATTGCTCCTTGTTGCGTTCAACATTTCCGTCCGTAGATCAGCTCAATCGTGTACGATCTTTGTCGGCACGACCTCACCAAGGGTTAGAGTTTACGAAGGTAGCAAGGGGAACTGTTTGATCTGATTGATTTTCCTTTGAAATATCATCACTCTGTACGTACATCTACGTTCAACACTCAAAAGCTTTATCTTCGTATCGCTTTTTAACGGGATCGTCTTGGTGATTGTCTCGCTCCGTATCATTTATAACGGGATCGTTCTGCTGATCGTCTCGATCCATATCGTTATATGGGATCGTCGTTTCGCATGAAGTCGGCTCATCAGGTTGATGTTAAGGGGAAAGGGATTTTGTACGACGATGATGATGATGTGCCAATTAAATTGGTGGATCGTGATGATTCCTATCTCATCAAGGAGTTCGGCTTGTCTCTGATCGGAAAGATCCTTAACCACCGAAAACAGAGTGTGGAGAAGCTCCTCCAAACAATGCCAGCTCAGTGGGGTTTGGCTGATAAAATAACGGCAAATGATCTAGGGAATGGGAAGTTCTTGCTTAACTTTACGACAGAAGAGGATCTAAACTTTGTCCTACAACAGGGGCCTTTCCATTACAATTTTTGTATGTTCGTACTGGTGCGCTGGGAACCTATTGTTCACGACGACTACCCATGGATCATTCAATTCTGGGTACACCTGATCGGGTTTCCGCTACACTTGTGGACTGACACAAACCTGAGGAACATAGGAGGCCGCATTGGGCACATAGATACTCTAGAGCTAACAGAGGGCCGTATGCTCATCGAGGTAGACTCTCGCTGGCCCTTGAAGTTCTCAAGAAAGGTGGAGTATGAAGGTGATGAGGTTACGATAGAGATTAAGTATGATAAGCTATTCAAGCATTGTTCAATCTGTGGAATGATGTCTCATGAAAAGGGATACTGCCCCTCCCTTGATATTAGAACAAGGATCCAGCCATCACTAGAGCGATCAGGTGTGTTCTCGCGTGTGCAGCTCCCTCAGGAACAGATGTTACACTTGCAGTCCTCGCAGCAATCTTCTCGTCAGTCTTTGCTGATGGGAAGGGATCGATACGCCTCTTCGCAAGCCACACAGCATGTTCTACGCACTAACTCAAGTGGGAGCAATTATGAAAGCAGGGGCTCTCAGTATCGTGCAAGGGAGGATATAGATCACCGAGGACATCACAGTGACAGGGTTATGCGTCGCCGTAACGAGTACAAACAGAGAAATAGAGATGGTGGAACACGATATGGTCCTTATGAACGGAGAACGGAGCAAGCTTGGAGGGTAAAGATAAGGAAAGCTGAGGCATCTGACGCTGTTCAAACCCGTCCTGAACACGCTGAAACATCTCAGGAGATTGTTCCGTATGAACATGTCTCTGCTCTGAGTACTGTCGACAACAATGCTGGCGGGTCCAGCAGGAAGTTGGCGAGCACAATTGTCACTCCAGTGCGGGAGCGTCATATGGTGGAGAATGTAACTCTTCAGGACAGAGGAGATGCTCGTTCTCTTACGTTCTCTCCATTGAGGGAAGCAGAACCGTCGGGAGCTAAGGACCAAATCATTGAGGCCTTACATGACATGGAGCTGATGGATCAACAAGATGGAGGTATGCCGGATACTGACGATAATGAGGATGACCTTCTTGGCTTGGATCTTATGGAGATGGAAGCCACTGGCGATAGGGAGGAAGCTCCGGATGGGATGGGACGACCTTCTGGTATGAAGTCGACAAGAAACAGGAAACTGGGAGTCAAACGTAGTGCTCCATTGGGCATTCCCAGTCGGAAATTTGAGATCCTTCGTAGGGGATCTCCAACTAAGCGATCGTCGTCAGCTAATGCGTCTCTGCGTGGACCAGAAAGCACAAGACGACATCACACAAGGAAGATCAAAGAGAGTTCTTCAAAGAATGAGGGTTTGATGAGTTCCAAAAACTCATCACACAAGCATAAATGAGGACGCTCAGTTGGAACTGTCGAGGGATAGGGAATGACCTCACAGTTCGACGCCTTACGGAGATGTGTCAGAAGCATCGCCTAGGACTTGTATTCCTTTCTGAAATGAAGAATAAGAGGCTGTTGTTGCAAAACATTCAGGCCGAGTTAGGATTTGATCACTTGTTTACCGTTGAGCCACTTGGTCTCAGCGGAGGTTTAGCTCTTTTATTTATGGATGATTTTCAAGTTAATGTTCTATTTTCAAATAACAGAATGATTGACATTGAGGCAGTCATTGATGGAATAAAAGTCTTTATGACATTTGTTTATGGAGACCCTGTTTTAGAACGTAGGGATCAGGTTTGGGAACGTCTTACGCGTTTCTCAACAACACGAAATGGACCATGGTTCATGATAGGTGATTTTAATGAGATAATTGACCATAGTGAGAAAGTGGGAGGTGGGAGGCAGAAGGCGCTCAGATAGTTCTTTCTTGCCTTTCAAGCAAATGTTGAGTGACTGTGGCATGTTAGAGTTCCCATTCACCGGAAATATGCTATCATGGGTAGGGAAAAGATCAGGAGGGACGACTGTTAGATGTCGCCTGGATAGAGCAGTGGGAAATGAAGATTGGTATGAAAAATTTCCCCACTCAGCCGTCAGATATCTCAGGCTTTGGGGATCGGATCATCGTCTGGTCTTAGCTGATATTTTGAGAAAGCCAGTGAGGAGAAAAAAGAAGTTTAAATTTGATAAACGCTGGCTGGATAATGAGGAACTACGGCAAGTCATTCTCGCGGGATGGAAGTCGGAGGACTTGCCTCCGGAGGCGAATATTATGGAGCATATTGCTAGTTGTAGAAAAGCTTTAAGCCATTGGAGGACACAAAACAATGTGAGTTCCGCAAAGTTAGTCGAGGAGCTCAAAGAAAAGGTAGAGGACCTATACTCGAATGACGACGCTACCTCGGAGGAAATAGCAGCTGCCCTGAAGGAATTATCTACTGCTCTTAAGGCAGAGGAGATGTTCTGGAGACAGAAAAGTAGGGTTCTCTGGTTAAGGGAAGGTGATAGGAACTCAAAATACTTCCATGCGTTGGTAAAGCAGAGAAGAGCAAAGAATAGGATAACACAACTTCTGGATGAAAATGGGAATGTCGTGGAAGATGAGGAAGGATTAGTAGCCATTGCTACTAGTTATTTCCGACAAATATTTGAATCATCCAACCCTGAGGATATAGCGGAAGCGTTATCTGAGATCTCACCTACGATTACTGGAGCAATAAACAAGGACTTGACTGCCCCAGTGACAGAGTGGGAGGTCAAATTAGCATTGTTTGCTATGCACCCAGAGAAAGCTCCAGGACCGGATGGAATGACAGCTCTCTTCTATCAGAAGTTTTGGGATATTGTAAAAGATGATTTAACTCGTATGGTTAATCAGTTTCTTTTTGAGGGGACTATGGCTCAGGGTCTGAATGACACGAACATCTGTTTGATTCCTAAAACAACAAAGCCGAATGAGATGACAAAGTTCAGACCTATTAGTCTATGTAATGTCAGCTATAAGATAATATCTAAGGTCTTATGCCAAAGATTGCGGAAGGTTCTTCCACAGCGGATATCAGAGACCCAGTCAGCCTTCGTTGCTGGTAGACAGATCACAGATAACATCATGGTAGCTCAGGAGATGTTTCACGCTCTGAGAAACAAACCGGGAGGACGGGTTAAACGAATGGCTATAAAAACTGATATGAGCAAAGCATATGATAGGATGGAGTGGTCTTTCATTGAGGCAGTCATGCGAAAGATGGGTTTTTCAGAATTGTGGATCGAATGGATTATGCGATGTATTACTTCGGTCACGTATAAAGTCCTCATGAATGGAGAACCGAGGGGAAACATTGTCCCTGGACGAGGTTTACGACAAGGAGATCCTTTGTCTCCTTTCATATTTATTCTATGCACGGAAGCGCTCGTTAGCCTTCTTAATCAAGCAGAGAATGGTAGGCAACAGATCAAGGATACTCTGGGTATACAAAATGAACGTGGGATGGGCTCATACTTAGGAATCCCAGAGGACATCAGTGGATCAAAGTGTAAATTATTTGCTTTCTTAAAGGACAAGCTCCTACACAGAGTGAATGGCTGGACTGGTAGATGGTTATCGAAGGGAGGAAAGGAGGTTATGATTAAATCAATATTGCTAGCTCTGTCCGACCTATGTCATGTCCAGCTTTCTTCTTCTTTTGGAGATATGTGAGAATCTAGCAAGTGGCATTGCACAGTTCTGGTGGAGTTCGAACCCTCCGAAAAGAGGAATCCATTGGGAAAAATGGGGGAAGATGTGTGCACCTAGAGAAGAGGGAGGAATTGGGTTCCGTATGATCCATGAATTTAATTTAGCTCTTCTAGCTAAACAGCTATGGCGCCTTGTTCAATTTCCGGATTCACTTGTAGCAAGAGTTCTACGGGGAAGATATTACCGTTTGAGTTCGCGGTTGCGAACGGGCGCAGTGGATAACCCATCGTATGTATGGACAAGTATAACTGCTGTGAGAAAGCTGTTACTTTTGGGCATCAGAAGCAAAGTGCATTCAGGGTACGAGGTTAATGTGTGGGAGGATCATTGGATTCCTTCGACGCCAGCTAGGCCGGCACGGGCCCGGGCTCCAGCAGTAAACCCAAAGATGATCGTAAGTAGCCTTATCAATCCTGCTACAAAGGAATGGGATGTTCGAATACTGGAACAATATGTTGATGAAGAGGATATCCCGATGATTCTGAGTTTGGCCATAAGCCCTACTCATCGACGGGACACATTTTGCTGGAGTTACACGAAGAACGGACAATATACTGTTAAGTCGGGATACTGGATTGCTACAAACTTGATGAGAGATGAGGAGGACTTAGAAATTCTACAACCCAGCATTACAAAACTTCAAGCCTTTGCTTGGAAGGTGAATGCGCCACAAAAGATATGCCATCTTATATGGCAATTAATATCCGGACAGGTGGCTGTAACAAGGAATCTGGTACGCCGTAATATGCGTTGTGATAATTACTGCCCAAGATGTGGGGCACCAGAAGAGACCGTTACTCATGCTATCTTTGAGTGCCCTCCGGCCTTACAAGCATGGGAATTATCATCAACCCCGACGAGTTCTGAAATCTTTCTGGTACCAAGTATTTATGCTAATATGGACTATCTTTTTTGGAGAAAGAATAGTATTTTGGAGCCTGAGGATGATAGAGATCCTTATCCTTGGATAATTTGGTATATCTGGAAAGCTAGGAATGATACACTGTTTAGAGGTATAGACAGAGATCCATTGGAGCTAGTTAGGTATGCAGAGGGAGAGTGTCAAGCTTGGAATAATGCAAGAGAAACTGTACCGAATCTGCCAAATGCACAGAATAATGTAGAAACACAAGTCTTAAGCTTGAGTAATATTTGTATGGTGGATGGTTCATGGACCTCCACAGCGCAGTTTAGTGGAATGGGATGGGTTTGGCAGGATACTTTGGGGAAGATACAGCTCATGGGATCAAGGAATCTGCGGAGGAGGGAGACATCACTACACTCGGAGCTGGAAGCGTTAAAGTGGGCAATGGAGAGTATGCTACAACACTCGACCTGTCAGAGGTTTGGGACGGACTGTAAGGACATGATTCAAATATCATATTATTTCATTATAACAAACTAATAAATTGTCTATTTAAAATAAACTAATACATATTAAAACATTAAGCCAGATATTCTATAAAAGTATTATTTTAACGATTGTTTCTTCTTTTGACATCTGAATAATTATGCTATTACAACGATGAGAAATTACATAGACGTTATACAACCGACAATTCTACCAAATTATGAGATTACACGTCTGACTGCACCATTCCAAGCCGCCTTATGAGATTCATGCCCGATGGTACGTTCTGCCCGATGGTACGCCATGCACCATGCTGAAGAACTCTTATAACTTTTTTCTCCATAATATGTATAATTTGCATTTTTGGAGGTTTGAACCCTGGACTTCCTGTTGTAGAAACATTAATGAATCCTTAGGAAAACCACTAAACTAAATGGCTTCAACTTTTAAAGATTGTTTCAAGCATAATATTTAATATAATAAAATTCATAATATTTTTTGGGAAGATGTATTATTAGAATTAAATTCTAAGTCTTACTTCTACTTATTTAATTATTTATACGTAGTAATACATATATGGTTCACATGCATATAACAATATAAGTTAAATTGATGACTTATAAGTCAAACTAATAAGAAGATAACAAATAGGTAAATTATCTTAAATTAGGGAGAATGTGATAAATATGTAAAATTACCTAATAATATAGAAAATATGACAAATAAGCAAAGTTAGCTTAAATCATAAAAATATGACATATTAGCAATTATGGAAAATATGACAAATAAAAAAAATCAGTTACCTAAAATTATGAAAAATATGATAAATAAGCAAAATTAACTAAAATTATGGAAAATATGAATCAGTATATCAATCGTCTTGCTACCTTCCTTAAGTAAACATTTTCGAACTTGTGATAGATAATTTTTTACGCTTGAGTGTGCAATCTTTAATGCTATAATACAAAATTAATTTGTAATATGTATACACTATTATGGAATGCTGAATGATATATTCATTATACAGAATGATTTACAATATATAGACAGTATGTCTTAGGGTTTAGACTAACATTAATTACAAGCAAGTCCCTTAATCTATAGTATCCTTATACCCTCCCTCAAGATGGAGGCAATTCTTTGACACCAATCTTGGTTCTTAGTTGAATCGCGGTCATGGCAACGGTTTCGTAAGCGAGTCAGCTAGCTGGTCTTTAGTGTTGACATGTTGTACACTCAGTGCCCCAGTTTGAATGTTGCTAGAACAAAGTGATAGTCAAGTGCCATATGCTTCATCCTAGAGTGGAAAACCGGGTTTGCACACAGATATGTAGCGCCAATGTTATCACAGTAAATGACCGGTGAGGTGGGGAGTTTGATACCGATTTCAGAGAGGAGTGAGAAGATCCATCCAAGTTCTGATGCAGTTATAGCCACAGCCCGATATTCAGCTTCAGTCAATGATCTTGCGACACTACGTTGTTTTTGCGAGGACCATGAAATGGGCTGCCACCAATGTAGATAACATAAGCGTTTGTGGAGATGTAATCATCTGCATCGCCTGCCCAATTTGCGTCGGAGTAGGCATGAACCGTGAGTGGTGTAGTGGAGCTCAAGAAAATACCATAGTTTGTTGTGCCTGCAAGATATCTCAAGACACGTTTCACGGCTTTCCAATGGAGATCTGTTGGGCGATGCATATATTGTGAGAGTCTGTTGACCGCAAAATCTATGTCTGGCCTTGTGAGAGAGAGGTACTGAAGACTTCCGAGAATAGTTTCGGCAGTGATTGCATCGGAGAGTTAACAGGTTTCACATCAGCCATGTTGAGCTTATGAAGGAGATCATTGATGTACTTCTTTTGCATTAGGTGAAGTCCCTTCGGTGATCTGATAGCCTCAATACCCAGAAAGTAACTCAATTCTCCAAGGTCTTTAAGTGAAAATCGAGCACTAAGAGAGGCAATGGCCGCTTTGACCGATGCAGAGTCTCCTGCAAGTAGTATATCATCTACATATACCAGTATGTAAATGCAGCTGTTGCCTTGGTTGTAGATGAACAGAGAGGTGTCAGCTAGAGAGTTGGTGAAACCAAATTGCAGGAGAAAGTTACGCAGCTCATTGTACCATGCGCAAGGCGCTTGTTTGAGGCCATAGAGTGCCTTGTTCAAGCGACAAATGTGATGAGGACGATCACTATCAATGAACCCCGGTGGCTGAGAGACATAAACTTCATCCATCAAGGTTCCTGGAAGAAAAACATGATTGATATCAAGCTGATGAATGCTCCAGTTCTTTTTCACAGCAACATCAAGAACCATGTGAACTGTAGTCGGTTTTATGACCGGACTAAAGGTCTCAGAGTAGTCCAGGCCATATTGTTGATGAAAGCCCCTTGCGACAAGTCGCGCTTTGTACCTTTCAATGGAACCATCTGCATGATATTTAATTGTAAAAATCCACTTACAAGTAATAATATTTTGCAATGTTGTTGGTTCTGTCAAGTCCCATGTGTGGTTCTTTATTTGAGCATTATACTCTTCACACATTGCATTGCGTCAATTGGGATCCCTGAGAGCCTCAGCCACAGTCGTTGGGATCTTGGGGTTGGATTTTTGTATTGTTGCCGTGAGGGTAAGTTTTGATTTGGGTTTGGTGATCTGGTTTTTAGCGCGAGTGCGCATGGGATGGATGTTTTGTGGTTGGTTGGTTTGTGTGTTTAGGTTGGTTTCTGAGGTAGGTAAAGGTGGTTGAAGAGGAGAAGATTGTGGTTGTGTGGGATTTGTGTTTTGGGAAGTAGTATCGGGTTGTGAAGCTGAGGTTTCAGGTCTTGTTTCAGGTCTGGTAACAGGTTGAGGTGTTTCTAGTGACTGTGGCAGTGAAGGCGTAGCTGGAGGTGTAGGCACAACTGGAGCCAGAATTGCAGACATACCTGGAGCAGGAGCTGCAGACACGACTGGAGCAGTAGGTGAAGGAGAATCGTTACACGGGGGCACTGGCGAATGAGCTTTAGTTGGCAAGACTGTTAAGACCGGTCCTGCACTCTGATTGACATTCATCTCTTTCTCTTTCTCAGTTTCCATTGTAGCTGTTGAAGACATGCCAGTGGCGTATGGGAAAGTAGTCTCGACAAACTGCACATGCCGCGACGTATATATGCGTCCTGTCTTGGTTTCCAGACACAAGTACACACTTTGCGTCAAGGAATATCCCAGAAAAACACAGCTTGAGGATCTATCTTCGAGCTTATGTTTGGTGTATGGATGGAGCCAAGGGAAGCATAAGCAACCAAATACACGAAGCTTCTTTTAATTAGGAGACTGGTCGAAGAGCTTTGCATAAGGAGAAGTACCCGACAAGACCTCTATCGGCATTTTGCTTATCAAATACACGGCTGTTGCAAAAGCATACGGCTAGTATGTCTTTGGGACCGACGAGTGACCAAGGAGAGCAAGTCCCGTCTCACTATATGCCTGTGTTTTCTCTCTGAGATTCCATTGTTCTCTGGAGTATGCGGAGGTGTGGTGAGATGAGAGATGCCTTTCTCCGATAGATATGATCGCAGAGCAATATACTCTCCACCATTGTCTGAGTATAGATTTTTCACTCGGCACTGAAAGCGATTTACAACCAGTGGGACAAACGCCATAAGAATCTCTTTAACTTGTGACTTTCGCCGCAGTGGATACATCCATGTGTATGGAGTAAAGTGATCCACGATGATCAGATAGTACTTGGCATTGTCAATGGAGAGAATCGGAGAAGTCCAGACATCACTATATAAATACTCAAGAGCATGATGAGAAGTAATCGTGTTTGTCTGAAATGGCAACTTGTGACTTTTATTGATGTAACAACCAGAACACGAGAACTTGTTTTGAAGAGAATGCGAGACAGGTAATGAAAACTGAGAGACAACATTATTCAGAACTGAAAGAGATTGATGTCCGAGACGTGCATGCCAAGAGTATAGATCGGTCTTTGGAGATGGAGAAGCCGCGAGAACACTGATGTTTCTGCTGTTAACCGGCCACTCGTAAAGCTCATTTTTAGTTCGCCCTTGGAGTAACTTGGCCCCCGTGCTGAGATCCTTCACCTGAAAATGTGCAGGAAAGAATTCCACAGAGACACGATTAGTGTTGCACAATCGGAAAAAAGAGATCAGATTCTTTTTAACATCAGGAACATATAAAACTTCTTTGAGTTCAAGAGGACGAGATGGAGTAGGAAGTAAACCAGAACCAGTATGGGTGATTTGGAGGCCTGTTCCATCAGCAACTTGAACTTCTTCACCACCAGTATACGCTTGATGCATCGATAGATTCGCAAGATCGGTGGTTAAGTGATGAGTAGCGCCGCTGTCGAGTATCCAGTTAGCAGCATTGTACTGCAGAACGTGAGCTAGATTATCTCGTGGCTGCCACGGAGTGTTTTCTCCACTAGAAGGTATCTGTGGACATCGACGAGCCGAGTGACCATACACGCCGCAGAACTGGCATTTTCCTTGATTACCGCGGCCATTTCCTTGGTGTTGATTGTTTCTCGGCTGATAGGTTTGTTGTTGCTGCCAGTTTTGATTACTCCTTGGGGGAAATCGATTTGAGTTTCGATTGTTGTTGGAGTTGTTGTTGCTAGAATAGCGAGTGTAAGCCACATTCGCCGTCACCAGAATCACAGTTGCATCAGTCTGAGCCTGGAGTTTCAGTTCATAGTTGATCAGCTTCTCATGTATCTCCGTGATCGAGGGTGGGATGTCGCGTGCCTCAATCTGATCAACCATGTGTTTGTACTCTTCAGGAAGACCACCGAATATGTAGTCAATTTGATCTTCATGTTCAATAGGCTTGCCAAGCAAGGCAATGTGATCAAAGCGGGTTGTAAACCCTTGAACATACTCATCGATGGTCTTTGTTCCTTTTGTCCATTGATCTAGTTGTTGTTTGAGCTGCTTCACATGGGCGCGGCTCGGTTTAGCGTAAGTGGAGGCAAGTGTGCTCCAGATCTCCGCGGAGGTGCTCGTAGTGGAGAGCATGGGTTGGACCGCGATGGAGATTGCACCTAACAGTGAGCTGTAGATGAGCCTATCTTGGCGTTTCCAGGATGTATATGCTGGATTAGCAATGATGTCGCCGTTGGTGGTGATCGTTGGTGCTGGTGCCGATACAGTACCGTCGAGATATCCGGAGAGATCATAACCATCCAGTAGTGCAAGGACTTGGCGATTCCACATCAGATAGTTTGTTGCAGTTAACTTAGTGACATTCAACATGTTAACGTTGAGAATAGAGACTGTGTCTGAGATGTTAATGGTTTATGTAGAAGATGTCGACATGGCCGGTGATGAAAGGAAAGGAGAAGAAGAAGAAGAAGAAGATAAGAAAGAGGGAGGCGGCCAAATTCTTGTTTAGCATTTAATATGTTTTTAGCATTTAATATGTTTTTCTTGAGACCGATCAAATCAGCCTATATGGCGTATGATGTGTACTGTTTTTGACACATTCTGACAATATTTTATAAAGTATTTGTGAATTTATGGAGTCTTCTGTCCTTGTTGAGTCATTACGGTCTAGAGTTGGTTTAGATGGAATATAGATCACTTGAAGCAAAACACACAGAAAAAAGTGCATTTTGGAGATTTTCATGCGGAGCACCCGAGTTATCAAAGGAGTAACCGGTCCTGAGACCCAAAAATATTTAAGAAAGTTTCTAAATATTTCAGGATTTTACCTAGATTCTATTTTTCACCCTAGGAGCCGCCACTCAGACCTGCAACTTATCATATTTCACTTTATTCTTTGGAACAAAAATATTTTGGAGTTTTTTACTATAAATTTGAGGAAGAATTGTTTCTACATCATTGGAAGAAAATTTCTAAACCGTCGTTGCTTATTATTATTGATTCAGACATGATTTATTCATTCTCTATTGTTGTGATTTTTGATGTCATGTATGAGTAGTCTTCTTGTTAGGTTTAGAGATTTCAAAGTATTCATGAATCACTGAACTAAACATAGATATGGATTTATCTTCGAGTTTCTTTCCTTTTGTTAAACTTAATGTTGAGAATGAATTGACAACTTATTCTCTGATTTTAGGTTGAATCTATTCATCAAAGGTGTAATAGGTTGCTAGAAAGACCATAGGTGAGCGATTTGTTCTCCACCAATGAAATCTGAGGTTGAAGCAAATTGTTAACTTATCAAACCCGCTCATTATTACTTGTCTAGAATTCTACGTTCAAACAACATTTTTCGATTTCTACGTTGTTAGACAAAGTCATCGGTGTCAAGACATTGGATTACTTGTAATTGATGTTTGAGTTCGAGACTTGCTCGTTAATAGTTCTCTGAATAATTGGTTGGTTCATAATCTCTGAATTCCTACGATATACTCTTAACCTAACGCCTCGTTTATTTGTTTTCATATCGATTTGCATTCTTGTTTATTTACAGTTTTCACAAACAAACCGAACTTCTTTCTTCTTAGCTTTATTTCACACTAAAAGAACCGTACTATAACCGTTGATCTCTCTAGATTCGATCATAAAATGCTACTTCGCTATATTATTCAACTGTGGTAGTATGCATATTTGGCTAATTGGTGTATTCCAATATCAGAATATTAAAACAAAATGTATGTACAATATGATTCATATCACTTAGATAAGATGTCTTACCCCCTCTCATCGTTTATGTGAATTTCTAGAAGTATGGATCGACCAAAAATTATATTGATACGAGATGTTATGAAGTAAAATAATTTTTATAAAGAAAAAAAATTATAATCTTTCTTCTAGTTTTTGGTTAGTATTTAACCCAACATCCATGTTTCATTTCCGTACGAAACAGGAGATGGAAGATGAGTTCCAGACCTGAGGACGCGAATAAATTTGTGATTCTTGAGGGCTTTAGTTAGTGTTCGATAACTTAAAAAATATCCAGAGGAGGACGTGTACTTGTTGCATGTAAAAAGAGGCTGCATAGATCTGTGCTGTAGATACATAAGAGAACACGCGTTCCGAAACTCATTGGAGACATTACGTACGCAACAAAAACATGCATTATCTTACCGCTAAGCCTATATCATTCAAGGCATGACTGGTTTCCCCGCTACCACCCGCAAATGCAGCTTTTACGGTTGGTGACAGTTGTTGGCGTTTTGCAATAATCACTCAAATCGCTTTACACCGTTTCAAACCGCTCTAAACTTCTTAAATTCAAAAGCTGGTTCCAGCTAACGTTTGCGGTTACGGACGGTTGTGGAAGAGTAAATTTTTTTATTCTTTTTTTTTGAAACAATAGAAATTCAAAATAAAAATAAAAATAAAAATTTTAAATTGAAGTAATTGAAATACTAAAATAGATCTATTATTTTTAATTTATATTATAAATTTTCAAAATAAAAATATTTTCTATAATTTTTAAAAATATAAAAATATAATTTTATAATATAATTTTTGTATTTATTATAATATTATGATGTATAATATTTTTATAATTATATAAAATGTAAATATTGGTAATTTATTATTGAACAACTGTTGTATTTGGTGGTTAACCAGTCATAAGTATCCCGCAAATACACCAATTTCTAACCGCAATACAAGTCGTACAAATATCTCAAAACCGATTAAAATCGCAACCACCCGCAACCGCAAACTCTCGCAACCGCAACTGCTGCTATTACACCAGACCCTTAGATACAGGCATGAAAACAAACAAGGGCGTATATTTTGTCATGCATCGGTAACCATGCATGTATCAACAAATAAGCATTTTTTTTTTTTGAAAAAACACATACTCATATAATTTATTGCATTTATTTCATATACCATAGTAAAAAAAAAGGGTAAACTCATATACCATAGTAGACTGTATATGGCCTCTACTCGAGCAGATGGTGATGTTTCAATCCTAAGCCACGGTGCATCTCACATGATGCAAAGGCTCTGTTTCCAGCCTGTTTGAGTCCATTCATGGTGGTTCTGAAGTTGGAAGTGTTGGGTTTTTCAGTATTACTGGAGCAGTGTGTCTACTATCAGATTGTTTTTCGTGGTCTTCGGCGTTTATGGAATTTCATTCTCTTTTGTTAACGAATTGGTTGGATTAACCTCTTTGAGATGAATCTTTATAAGCTAAGCTCTTTTCAAGCCGCTAATGTGGATAAAAGAAGAGCCAAACAGTTTAAAGGATTCAAGTTCATGGTTTAGAAACAAACAAGAAGACATCAATTTTGGAAATTGTCCAATGCTCTCTTGATGAGTTTCCATTGTAGAGACGGTGAATAATTTCAATCCTTAATTTTTGCAGAAGCCCTAGCCTCTCCTGCAGCCTTCTATTCGAACGCACACCATCATGAGACTATTGTCTTCGTATGTGTGAAGTGCGTTTATGTTTCCTTGACATACCTATTGGTATGGTTTTATGCCTTGATTTTTTGTAATACGCTGGATTTTTTGTCCATGTGGCTCAATAAGAAACACAGTGTTAAAAAAAAAAATTAAAGGATGCAGTAACCTTGCATAAAAAGATTTTTTCAAAACTCATTCCCTTTTAATAGTATAGATTGAATTATTTTCTTATGGAACTGGTTTGAGATTTGATCTAATGGTGCGATTAAAAATTATGCCCATTGTGTGGGATGGAAACCTAAATAATCACTTCTTTGCGGAAATCTTAAAGTGATGTTTTTATAGAATTAAGTTTTTATCATTATGGAGATGATAGTGATGGTATGATGATGATGTTAAGAAAAAACATTATTTTAATGTGATAATAAATTAATAATGGTAAGATGATGGAGCGTTACGATGATGTAGTTAAAAAATAAAGTGTTGCGATGTGTCATGCTAATGATGTGTGAATATAGTGTTATAATGATCACGTTGCAAGAAAACAAACTGTTTTCTATGGAGAATTTCGTCCAAAATTCGTTAGAAAATCCATTCCGATGACGAACAGATTCGATGGTTTTATTTCTTTGGAAAACAAAAAAAAAAAAATGTCTGAATATCTTCGTGCTTAATTCATTGGAAAAATTTATTCCCGACAAATTTCCAATGAAAAAATTCGTGGGTTCCATTTTTCTTCGAGAAAAATTTTTCCAGATTTCTTTGGGTTATCTAAAGCATTTCTGATGGACTCCGACGAACAAATTTCCGATGAAACACAGAAAAATATTTTTCGTCAAAATGTTTTACTAAAGTAATCGTCGGAAATTTTTGACAGATGATATTTCGTTAGAAATTTAATTTCTATTCAAAAGAATAAAATAAAAATTATTTGAGATATAATATTTAAGTTAATGAATTATTTTAACAAAAAAAATTTAGAATTGTTAGTTTTAAATAAGTTTCAAGTTGTTTATATACAAATATATAAAATTTTAAAATTTAAAAACATTTATAATAATACAACAATTTGGAAACGTTGATAATAATAATACAACTATTTGAAAAAAGGAAATATTTATAAAATTATAAAAACAACTTTAAACACTTTATAAAGTAAAAATATTTTAAAAAGGTGAAAAACGTTTTTAATTAAAACAAAAAAAAAAGCAGAAAATGTTTATAAATGAAAAATATTTTTTTAAGTGAAAAACGTTTTAATAAATTCTAGAAAAACACAAAAACTTTTTGTAAATTTAAAACGTTTTTGAAAAAGTGAGAAACGTTTTATAAATTCTAAAAACAAAACATAAAAACGTTTTAAAACTTGAAAACAATTTTAAAAAAAGTGAAAAACGTTGTTATACACTTTAAAACATAAAAAAGTTTCATAAATTACACTTAAAAACAATTCATAAATGCTTAAACGTTTTAAGACTACAAAGAAATAATAAAACATCAAAATCATAAATTAAGTTTCCAAATCCTAAATCTAACATGTAAAATCCTACAAATAACTATTCTAACACAAATCTAATATATTAAATCCTAACTAACCTAACTCATTTCTAACATTCCAATCCCTAAAATTCATTAATTCTAACCTATCACATATACAAACTAATATATTTAAATATTGAGAGGATAATAGATGACTAACATACAACCGTCTTTGATCGTTCACATGGATGCATAGTTCTCGGTTTGGTTTACAAAGTCAATATGAGTGTCTAAGTTGATGACAAAAAAAAAATGACTAACATGTTTTTAGGGGTTTTTTTTAAAGAAGGATTTACAGCTGCTCTTCGGGTGAGAATGACAGATTAGAGAGAGTTTAGAGAAAGATAGAGTTGAAATGAAAAAGAAGCAAACTTTCCGGTTTTTATGTTAAACAATTCTTACTGATAAAGTTCTTCGAGAATCCATCATAATATTTTTTGGCACTTCATGAAAAACCAGGTGGTTCTCTCTCCTGGGCAAATTTTAATTTCCGACAAATATACCATTTTTCATCAAAATTCGTCGAAATATATCATTTTTGTCAGAAGTTAATATCCCATGAAGTATGAAGGGGTTTCGAAACATATTAAAAATTGACCGACAGTAACCATTGATAATATAATGATGATTTTAAAGGTTTTTAATCTTCAAAATGTTTGAAAATATTTGAAAACATACAAATTCCTTATTCATCTCTGTAAACTCCATCCTCATCTGGTGACAATTCATGGATCTTCCTTCTAGGAGGACTGGCGGCTTCAACCAAAAAACTTTCTCAAAACTCTGGATTCGCATGAGTGTCGATCGACACATCGCCGTCATCTTCACGCTCTGCACCAGAATCAGAATAATATACTATCACAAATCATGGATCATCTCGTATCTCAATTTAGGGCGTATGTCTCTTGACCACTTTAATCGGATCATAGAAAACGTTCTTGTCTATGAGTGTCAGGAACATCTGATTAGTCTGCATGTTGCAAATTGCTCCTATAATAGCCTCAAAGGCTCTCACAAGTAGTACTGAATAATTCCAGTCTATATGAATATCCATGACATGGAAATCAGCTGGAACTAGGGCATTACCGATTTGTACCTAGAGGTTTCTGTCAATTCCTCCTGAATTCAACTAGAGAAATCCACAAGAGTGAATGAATCTCCTAGGCCTGCGATTTCGGGTATTCGGGTCAGTTCCGGGTAGGATCTGTTCGGTTCCGGGTCAATCGGTTAAATAGATTTTGCATCCAAATAGTACTTGACATGCCTTCGGTTCGGTTTCGGACCGGTTCCTATCGGTTCCGGGTCGGATCGGTTTGTTTTTAACCGTTTGTATACCCAAAACAAACAGGTAATATTCGGTTTCGGTTATATAGTACCCGAAATTGAACAAAACCCAAAGATACTCAGATTACCCGAAACATACTTATATTATCCGACTGAAACATTGAAAATTCGAAAACAAGAAGTGAGAATTGAGAAATGAGTCTGTTTGTTGCTGACAAAAAAAAGAACAAAAAAAAAAGAAATGAGAATTGAGAAAGCAAACACACAATGCAAAGAAAACAAGCACATTAGAAATGTAGAAAACAAACACACAAAGCAAAGAAATCAAACACACAACACAATTAAAGTCTTCTGGAAATTCAAATGAGACAGACACTTGCCACTCCTTCCTCAAGTCTATGGTAATTCTTGGGCGTTGAATTCAGGTTCATTCGCTTCAAAAATATAATAACATCAGTTTTCAAATTAAACATCAAGAAACAGAATCGAAAGACTTCACATCTGGTAAAGTTTACCTCTTATGAGATCATCTTCTAACTCCACAGCTTCAAGTAGTTGTTCAATAGTAGGAATGCCTTTCTCATTCATATGCACCTCTGTTTTCAACCATTGCTGAGTGAAAATCAACACCTCAACCATAAAGTGTGTCAAGCAGCTCCTATAGGTGTCTAGGACTCTCCCACTAGTGCTAAACGCACTCTCCGATGCTACAGATGATACTTGAACAGCAAGAATATCAGCAGCAACTCGAGACAAAGTTGGGAACTTCAAACTGTTTCTTCTCCACCATGATAGAACGAACATCAAACTCGGTTCCAAGCATAGTCTTTGTCTTCTCAACTTTCTCTTTCAGATACAATTCTAACTGATTACTAGAATCCTCTGTACATGTTTCTTTTATGAGCTCCTCATATATGTTATCCATTCTTTCATATCCAATGCCACTACCAAGAATTCTCGACTCAAAAACTGCACCACCATCTTGATCTTGGGTCTGAGAAGATGATCCTCCTTGCGACTGTGATCCACCTGACCCTCCACCACTTTTGCTAGCCACAAGACAGTACTCATCATAAAGCTTCTTCAAGATATCCAAAATCGATTCAGAGAGCAGAGTATAATCGATGCTTTCTTTACCATACAACTTTTCAAAGCAGAGGTTAGCAAAAGTTCATCTTCTTTCTCGGGTCAAAGACTGATGCAACTATAATGAGCTGTGACACTTCTTAGGCTTACTCTTGCCAGCTTCATCTCCCTCCCAAAACGGATTCCAGTATTTCCTTAACTTCCCCATCATAGAAAACGCTTTGTACCTTAATGACTCATCAAGACCTGGTGCGCTGCTTATTTTACTAACATTCCTTGTGATGGTGACTATCTCATTGTAGATCTTGTGAGAAGTGATGGATTTCGGAACTGAGAGTATCAAAGTGGAATTGTAGAAGATAACCATAAAGTGAACCAACCTCTCAACCTCTTCCCAATCTATTTCCAATGGTGGTCCAATCCTCTTTTTCTCCATGAAATAGTCATTGTACGGCTTGTCTTCAGACTCTATCTTCTCAAATGCTAGCCGTAACTTCAAAGCTTGGTCTAACATGAGATATGTCGAGTTCCATCTGCTCTTCACATCTAATGGCAGACTTTCTCTAGTCATCTTCCCAGTTTCAACCCAAAATTCGAAGGACTTGAGACGATTTGTTGAAGACCTCACATACTGAATAGCATTCCGAAAGGCAATAATACTATTATCGATCTCCTTTAAGCCTTCCTTGACAATCAGATTCAAGATGTGTGTTGCACACCTGATGTGCAAGAATTCTCCATTCAAGACTAGAGCATCTTCACCATGACTCATGAATTCTTCTCTGAACTTCGTTATAGCTGATGTGTTAGCTGTAGCATTATCCACTGTGATGCAAAAGACTCTTTTGATATTCCATTCAGCTAAACAATCAATCAGAACTTTAGAAATTGTAGACCCTTTGTGATCATCAACATTCTTGAACCCGATTATCATCTTCCTAAGCTTCCAACTTGCATCAACAAAATGAGCAGTGATCACCATGTAGCTTGCTGAAGTGTACGGAGTAACCCAGATGTCTGTCGTCAAAGATAACCGTTGTTTGTTCTGTCCAAGAACTTTCTTCATTTGAGCTTTCCTTGCTGCATACATGGCCAGAATGTCCTTTGTAGATGTCTTCCTACAAACCGGCGGATGCAGCTGAACTTTTAAGCAGAAATGTCTCCAAGCCAAGCTTTCAATAAAGGCCAAAGGCAACTCGCCTAATACAATCAACTCATTGGTTGCCTCTTTGAAAACATCTTCAGACACTTTATACAAAGTGAGATTGCCTTCTTCATCAGGAGTTAACTCTGTCTGTCTACCCTTCCCTTCAAATGCTTTTGCGGCCTTCCATGCGAGGAATGCCTTACATCCAAGTACATGCTTCCTGAGGTTGGAGGTCCCAGACTTGGTTGGACAACTCATCTCTTTCCCACAATAACGGCATTTGCATATGTCGTAGTTGTCTTCCTGTTTGGTGACATGTTTCCAGACAAAAGACCTGCTTTTCTTCTTTGACCCTAAAC
Source organism: Brassica oleracea var. oleracea (assembly GCF_000695525.1). NCBI lineage: Eukaryota > Viridiplantae > Streptophyta > Magnoliopsida > Brassicales > Brassicaceae > Brassica > Brassica oleracea. The sequence continues at coordinate 27,018,198 of NC_027751.1, forward strand.
CAGAACTACCAACACCATCTTCCTCTCTTTCGTTCCTTTTGTCGTTTCTACCCGGTGTCTCCATGTCCTCATCAGAACAAAATTCTTAATCCATTGTCGTTGTCTTGTTGATGAGTGTCAGAAGAAGCCATCTACATAAATAACCAAACAATATCCTATCAAACAATCAATCAATCGAATTCAAGACTCATCAACAACATTACAACAACAAAAGAACCAAACTACTCTGACAATGATATGAACAAACAATCGAATTCATTAACCAAAACTCAAAACAAACAATCAAATTCATTAACCAAAATTCAATCACTTAAGATTAATAACTAAGAAAAATGATACATGAACAAAGAGAACAATCAAAAATAAATCGATTTTAAGATTGAGAACTAAGAAATGATGCATACCTCCGATTGAATTCTTGATGATGCAGATGATGGAGATGGGAAACAATTGTCAATTCTCTGAAAGTATTCCAGGTTTGTGGTAGAAGCTAACATGATTTTCCCTTTTTGTAGAGTCATTTTCACGATTCTCGAGCTCTAATGGGGGAAATGAATCGAAAAGCTAGGTTTTGGTTTGGGAATTGGGGATGAATTCGAAGAGATGACTGGTAAAGTGTTAAGACACAATTACACATGCAATGGTACCAAGAACATGCGTATTAAATGATTCGGGTTGAATAGGGTATCTGAAATAAACCGGGTAAAAACCGGAACCGACCCGTTATCCATGGTTAAAATTAATTTTATCCAATGGTTACTTTTGGCAATACCGAAACCGATCCGAACCGGTCCATTTCGGTCGGATCCGGTTCGGGTAATCGGATCCGGTTAAAAAGTCGTAGGGCTAGAATCTCCAGAAGGTTCTATCTTCAAACTCACCTGATCTGCCATCACCCTTGGCATGATAATGACTGGAGAACATGTATTACATAGTGCATTTGGGTGGCTATGACCTCCAATCATGCAAGGAACCAAAACTTCCCAGGTTAATCCTCTGCTTCATCTTCTCTCTGATCTGATGGAACATGCGCTCAATGATCTCCTGTGTCCCTCTGTGATATACCATGGATTTCACCCATTTTTATTCATGGTATATAAGTGTTTTAAGATATATTTATCATGTTTTAGAGTCTTTTCAAAGAAATTACAGGTTCAGTTACTTGATAGAAGGAAATGATGCTTTTGGGACAATTTGGAGTACTTTTACGCGTATAAAATCGATCGACGCTTGAAGAGCAATATCGATCGACCGGAGTCAATTAAAATCGATCGACAGCCGTTCAGCGTCATCGATCGATATTGGATCACTCGAGGATTAATCACGAAATTAGAAGACTTCATTTCCATAAAGTTTATTAATTGCAACCTAAGCCCTTAGCCGTCTGTGAGACTATATGTACTAAGGTTTTGTATCATTTTAGAGGAGACTTGCCAAAAGACCTAGTTTGGAGAAGAAGCATTTTGGCTACCATTAGAAGAGCTTTGGATTGGAGAGATAGATCTGAGACTGCATAACACAGAAGATCTTGAACTCCTTTATTTCTATTACTCTTACTTTCTGTGTTCAATATTTCATTTGAGTTTTATTCAAACCATCATGACTTTGTCTCTCATGAATATGTC
>NC_027751.1:27020511-27023559 GCF_000695525.1 Brassica oleracea var. oleracea
GACACCGCCCAGCCGGAAGCAGGTAAGTCTTCTCTTACCGAGCTTATTAATGAGGAAGTAGTCCAAACAGAACCAATAGTCCAATTGAGCAAAGAGACCAGCCAAACTAAACAGGGGACTGAAATCCCTGTTGAGATAAATCCCACCTTGATAAAAGGTGAAGAGATAAGATTGCCTTTGCAAGACTACCTAGACCCTGGTAGAACCTATTCCAATAGGTCCGCTATAAAAAACCAGGAGACGATACCAAGAAATCTAAGTTCAACGCAGATTACTACTGTATGGTTCTTCGAAACCCATTCCGTCTGAGCACCCGCAAGATCACATCGAAGGTTTGGAAGAATTAATCCAAGATGAATACAATCGTTGCAAACTATTCTCATTTTCCCTAGAGGGAGAAGCTCTCAGATGGCTAAACTGTTTAGCAACAGGATCCCTTACTTGTTGGGAAGAGATTAGAAACGCCTTCCTTAAGAAATTTTTCGATGATGAGCGCTATTGGGAAGTAAGGAGACAAATCTTTACATTCGGCCAAGATCCACGTGAATCGTTTAAAAACGACTGGGGAAGATTCAGGAGCTATGAACTTGAATGTCCCCATCATGGTTATTCAAAACCACAACTCCTTAACATCTTCTATGGAGGTGTTAACTTTAGCTACAAAACTACACTCGACACGGCGAGTAAAGAAAATTTCGTCACTAGGAGCCCCGAAGACGCTAGACGCCTTATCGAAAATGTAGCAACGGGAAAATCCTATGAAAAGATGGATGAAGAAATAGGAAATTCGATAAATTCAGAAGATAATTCAGATTTCGTAGAGATCAAGAATTCCCTCAATGCGCTTCACTCTTTCCTTCAGAATCAGCACCAATCTGATATAGCCCAGATCGAAAATGATGCCTTGTCTGATATGAAAAATCAATTAGAAGAAGAGACAAGCTATTCAGACCCCTATCCCGTGTTTAACATTGATAGTTTCACCCAAGCCTATGACATTGCTGTGAAATCACGCACTGGAAAGGAAAAGTTCAATATCAGACAAGCACTTACTGGCAACCGTAAAACAAAGTCAGATTTTTACGGAAAAATAAATATGGTTTACGGAAAGTTAATGAAGAAAGCAGATTCTTTGAGTGAACTTATCCGAAAATTAGAAAGTCAAGCAGCTGAAATTGGGACTGCCATTAAAATAGAAACATGACGTCTTCCCGGGAGAACTGATTTAAACCCGAGACGTCAAGTCAGTGCTGTTATGTTGCGTAGCGGAAAACGTCTCGCGACAAACACGAAGGACAACACCGAAATTGGCAATTCTACCAATGCTGATGAAATAGGCAAGAGCAATTCTCAGCCTATTCTTCTTGATGACCCTGACCCTAAACCTTCTAGCGAAAACAGGAAGTCTACCGCTGAAAAAAATAAGGAAAAGACTATAGACTTAGAAGTAGAAGACGATTCGGAAATTGAGGCCGAAATCGATCGACAGTATGGTACCCACGTCGATCGACCGGTGAAGCCTCTCGTCGATCAACATTCAGATAACCCTATCGATCGACGTTCCACTCAACCCGAACCAACAATCGAAAGAGTCTATAGAACCCTACCCCCTTTTCCTCCTAAACCGCAGACTAAGAAATCATTAGAAAATGCGATCTGCAAGAAAGCATTGGATAGAATTACTGTGGAGATGTCGCTTAGTGATGCTATGAAAATAGCACCTTCGATAAAGAAGTATATGAAGGATATGATGTCTCCAAATTATCCAACTGCGGAACGAAGCGTGAAGATGGTGTTAGAGGAAGTAAGTGACATGATTCAAGGAGAAACTCCAACTAAGAGGCCTGATCCTGGTAGTTTCGTCCTGGATTGCAATATACAGAACACACGTTTTCCTCCATCACTATGTGATCTTGGCTCTAGCGTAAATCTTATGCCTTACTCCGTCGCAGTAACCTTGGTTCTAGCTGATCGATCTATCAGGGTACCTGAAGGGATTCTCGAAGACGTTCCCGTGAAAATTAATAATTGCTTCGTGCCTACGGATTTTGTTGTGTTAAAATACAGACAGGAGCCAAAAGACCCCCTCATTCTGCGTCGGCCATCTACTGACAGGAACCAAAAGACCCCCTCATTCTGGGTCGGCCATTCCTAGCTACAGCTGGAGCGATCATTGATGTGAAAGAATGACGAATAAATTTGAACATCTGGGACATCTCGATGACCTTTGATATGGAAAAGCTAATCAAGCGACCCTTGATAGATGACCAAGCCTTCTATGTGGAAGAAGTTTCTGAGCTGGATAAGGAATCTTTCATAGACATGTGCTCAGACGACCCCTTAGAAAATGCTCTTACCCATATGGAAAAGGAAAACTTTAGCATAGATAATAGGACAGACGATTACGTGCGACTGATGGATGCAAGTATCGAGGTTGCGAACATCGAAGAAGATGATGACCCAGACATTCTCGTCCATCAATATCTCAGAGAGGCCGTCGATCGACAACCATCTTCATTATCTAATTGGTCTAAAGAAAAAGAACCAAAGGTTGAATTAAAACCCCTCCCCAGTGGTCTTAAATATGCATTTCTTTATGACCAATCCTACCTTGTTATTGTTAACGTCAGTCTTACTAGCGGAGAACTTGCGTTATTATTAAATAAACTACGCAAGCACAGGAAAGCAATCGGGTATTCTCTCGATGATATTCCTGGTATTTCTCCTGATCTTTGCATGCACCGTATACATTTGGAAGACGACGCAAAAACGCAGATAGAACAGCAAAGGAGATTAAATCCGAATCTAAAGGAAATTATTAAACTACTAGTTGCTGGAGTTATCTATCCTATTTCGGATAGTAAATGGGTAAGCCCCGTACATGTTGTACCCAAAAAGGGAGGTATTACAGTAGTGAAGAACAAAAACGATGAACTCATCCCGACTCGTACCGTCACTGGACATCAAATGTGTATCGACTATAGGAAATTAAATGCCGCTACTAGGAAAGATCACTTTCCCCTGCCCTTTATTGATCAAATGCTGGAG
>NC_027751.1:27023675-27029894 GCF_000695525.1 Brassica oleracea var. oleracea
CCACTTTCCAACGTTGCATGATGTCAATTTTTACAGACATGATCGAGGACTTTATGGAAGTCTTTATGGATGACTTTTCAGTCTACGGATCAAATTTTAAGAGTTGCCTCGATAATTTATGCAAGGTATTTAGAGTTGCCTCAAATTTTAAGAGTTGCAAGAAAAGAACCTTGTCCTAAATTGGGAAAAATGTCATTTTATGGTTAACGATGGCATCGTATTAGGACATAAGGTTTCCCCCGCTGGTATAGAGGTAGATAGAGCTAAAATCGAGGTGATGACCGGTCTACCAGCAACCAAAAATGTAAAAGACGTGAGAAGTTTTCTCGGACACGCCGAATTTTATAGGAGGTTTATACAAGACTTTAGAAAAATTGCTAGACCTTTAAATAACCTCTTGTGCAAGGAAGTAAAGTTCGACTTTACCCCAGAATGCATGAAAGCTTTCGAAGATTTAAAAAAATCCCTTATAACTTCCCCCGTCGTTCAAGCCCCCGACTGGAATCTCCCTTTCGAGATCATGTGCGATGCGAGTGATTTTGCGATAGGAGCAGTTTTGGGCCAAAGAAAAGATAAAAAGCTGCATGCCATCTACTACGCCACTCGTACGCTTGATGAAGCGCAACGGAATTATGCAACAACAGAAAAATAACTACTCGCGGTAGTTTATGCATTTGAAAAATTCCGTCAATATCTAATTGGCACACGTGTGATAGTTCACACTGACCACGCTGCCATTAAATATTTGATGCAAAAGAAAGATGCAAAACCTCGACTCATACGCTAGATTTTACTACTCCAAGAGTTTGATATTGAAATTAAAGATAAACGAGGAGTAGATAATGGAGTCGCTGACCATCTTTCTCGGATCAGAATAGAGGATAACGTCCCTATAGACGATTTCTTCACAACAGAGAACGTTGCACAAATAAACACATCTTTCGTAGGTCAAATATCTCTGACTTCCGATGAGACATCGATCGATGCAAAAGAGAACATATCGATCGATTCCAGTAGTGATACATCGATCGACAATGACAGTATTGCAACGCCTCGATTCCCTAGTAACCACAATCACGGCACCTCGTCTATAAAATAAATATTGACATAAAGGTTAACGTTGCTGGTGATAAGATAAATCTCACACCTGATGAAGAATCGCAACGAGAGGTGCACGCAATTGGTAGGAACTCGAAAGATCGACCCTGGTATGCTGATATAGTCAACTATTTGGCAGCCGAAGTCGAGCCTGAAGAACTCAAGGGGTATATGAGGAAGAAATTCTTCAGAGAAGTTAGAAGATATCATTGGGATGAACCATGCCTCTACATGCATTGCTCTGATGGGATATACAGACGATGCGTATCCGAAGCTGAAATTCCGGATATTATATACCAATGTCATGGATCTGACTATGCAGGACATTTTGCCACCTACAAAACGGGTTTGAAAATCCTTCAAGCAGGATTCTGGTGGCCGACGACTTTTCGCGATGTCCATGCATTTATAACACAATGTGACAGATACCAAAGACGAGGAAAAATCAGCAAAAGCCACGAAATGGAACATAAGTTCATTCTGGAAGTAGAAGTCTTTGATTGCTGGGGGATATATTTCATGGGTCCTTTCCCATCCTCATTAGGAAACAAGTATATACTAGTCGCTGTAGACTACGTATCAAAATGGGTTGAAGCAGTAGCTTCCCCAACCAATGACGCATCTGTAGTTATTAAGCTTTTCAAGAGCATAATCTTTCCGCGGTTTGGAGTTCCTAGAATAGTCATTAGTGACGGTGGAACCCATTTCATCAATAAGGTCTTTGATGGATTGCTTAAAAAGAACGGTGTTCAGCATAGAGAAGCTACGCCCTACCACCCACAAACCAGTGGACAGGTAGAAGTCTCTAATCGACAAATCAAAGAAATACTAGAGAAAAATGTAGGAATTTTCAGAAAGGATTGGTCTAGGAAACTAGATAATGCACTTTGGGCCTACATGACCGCCTATAAGACACCGTTGGGAACAACACCATTCCAACTCCTTTATGGCAAATCCTGTCATTTACTAGTCGAACTGGAGCATAAAGCATCTTGGGCCACTAAACTTCTGAGTTTTGATATAAAGTCTACTGCCGAAAGGAGACTCATCCAGCTTAACGAGCTTGATGAAATCAGACATTTAGCCTATGAGAATTCGAAACTATATAAAGAAAGGACTAAAGCGTACCATGATAAGAAGATCTTATCCCGACACTTTGAACCGGATGATCAAGTCCTTTATAATTCTCGGCTAACGCTATTTCCTGGAAAGCTTAAATCTCGTTGGTCCGGACCATTCACAGTAACAGACGTAAAACCCTCCGGAGTCATTATTCTAGAACCCCCTGATAACTAGTTTAGTCAGGAAGTCGAGCTAAAGACTTTAAAATTTAAGCGCTGAATGGGAGGCAACCCATTTTCTTTTCAAAAAAAAAAATATTAGTTATATTTTTATTTATATCTATATTTATATTTATATCTTATTATTAGTAAAATATTAGGAGTAATAGAAATCAGGAGTAGTTTATTTGGAGAAATATCGATCGATGTAGCTGTCTTACCATCGATCGATGCAGACATATCGAGGGTTAACCTCATTTAACTCGACATCCGCTTCTTTCTCCTCTCATTCACGAAACCCTAACGAAATCATAAGCTCTCTTTTCTCTCTCGATTCTTGACGGAATTCCTCCGTTTCTCGCCCTAATCCGCTCGATTTCTCATTCTCTATCTGTTTAGTTCATTCACTCACCCGATCTACAAGGTTTGACTTTGAAATTCTCTTTTGTTAAGAATTTTCAGAGTTGAGTTTTGAGATGAACTAGAACTTATGATTAGGCGCGGATTTGGGATGGTTTTGAAGTTTCTAACGATTATCTAGTGTTAGGATCGTGGATTTTATGTTGTTAATGCCTTGAAAGTGCGATTTGGAATTGAGTGATATTTGCAGGTTTCGCGATTCGACATCGATCGACTAGAACTCTATAGCGTCGATCGATACCCTTATTGTCGACTAATTTTTAACGACATATATCCATCGATGTCTCACATACTTCATCGATCGATATCACAATATATCGACAACACTATCTCACTTCTACTCTCTTTTCTGTTTGTTTTCAGATGAGCTCAGACGCATACGCAGAAAGACGTGAGAGGAGGAGAAAGAGGAGATACGACGAAGCTAGCACCTCCATACAGCACCGCGACCCTTGGCCTCGTGACGAAAAAACACCCATCGAGACATTCTCGGAGTTCGCTGACCCGAAGAAAACGGTCAACAGCACGGAGTGCATCAACCGCTTGCTCAAGGACGAGTGGGACGACTACGACAGCTTGTTCTACAATGCTTGGCTTGGCGTATCTATCGAGCCCACACGGTTCATCGATTCATACATCTTACAGAAGCTCCGGATCGAGCCAGCCATTAAGGAGATGATCACGCAGCTCGGACTTGGCACCATGGCCACTCGCGCATACGATCTCCACGTCGACTTGGTCAGACAGTTTATGGCCACAGTCGAGCTCACCTACAGCACCTCGAAGGCGAGGGTAGCAGGAAATCGTACACTGACCTTCTTCGCTAGGAATTCGATACAGGATCTCCATCCCCGAGCTCTTCCGCATCTACGGTTTCAAGGAGGATGCAGCTGCGAGCAAGATTCCACCCTTCCTAGGCCTCAACGGATTCTTGGAGATAATCGGCACGGGGACGTGGAACTCCAACTCCGCTACGCAGACAGACATCCGTCACCCCACCCTCTGGTAATTTCTACGAGCTCTTGCAAACACGTTGGTTTGCAAGATGGAGCCCAACAAGGTCAGNNTTACACTACTCTTCTGTGGATTAAACGGCTTGGTGAACCTGGCTCATCTCGATGAGATCGAAGACGTGGTGACTCTAACCCTCGGAGCCATTTTTGCTGCGCACTTGGTGGACCTGAAGAAGAAGCCCTTCACGGGCAAAGGCAGGAAGAAGGAGACGGTTGGGAGTTTGCTGACACCGATCTTTGAGTATCTAGGCATCTGCCTATACCCGCGCACAGCCGACTGCTCCCACCGCTTCTTGGACGAGCAACACCTGATGAACTCAGGTTGGCATTATGAGTTAGATTCTAGACATGACGCAGAATTTTCTGTTCCTCGCCATCGATCGACACGGAAAGGATGGTATCGATCGATGTGCGGGACAGAGAGGTACGACACTTTGCTCTAACATCTCAAACATCTAACTTTGCTCTGACATCTCAAACATCTAACTTTGCTTATCACCACCTTTGGACACTTTACACCGAGACAGTGTAATTTAAGTCTGGGGGAGGTAGTACTAACACCATCTTCTTGAGTTTTATCAAAATCCTTTCAAAAATAATTTTATTGAGTCAAGAAGGGGACTATGAACTTATGATTTTTACTTGAATGTCTAACCACTTTTAGCACCATTCTAGATTTACTGATTGCAGATAGTACTAAAGATTCTAAAGTAGATCCACCTGTCAACTATACACACTTGCCTAGCTTGTTTGAAAGAACCAAAGCTAACCTCCAACACTAACCTGACATTACTGCTTGTCTTGGGGCTTGGTATACATGAGATCAGATTCTTCAGAAAAGTCTGGAAGGTAAAGCCTTGTGTAGATTATATCACTTTTTCTCTCTCTATTTCGACCCTAGAGTATATTAAAAAAAATAAAATAATAATAATAATATATTAAATTATAATTTATGATTTAATTAGGAAGAATCTGAACAGGACTTAGTGGCGACAACCATTAAGGCTTGATTCATAAAGATCCAATAAAAAGAATTCGAACGGGACTTGGAGGCGGAAATCTTCAAGGCTTGCTTCACAAAGAATTCTTGGATATAGGTCGAAAAAGAAGTGAACAGGGCTTGGTGGCAACCACCATTAAGTCTTGATTTATGGAAACCTGTCCAATCTTGGTCGCTGTCTTGCAATAAAAGCAGACTTTTATTTAAGAGAGAAATTAGAGAGAGAGAAAATAGGAACTAACTTTTACCTGCAGCTCCAGAATACTTGTCTGAAAATCTTTGCATCATGTGATCGATACTCCCAAGGTAAAGCCTGCACTTTTATACTATCGAGAAATGAGGTTGGTCAAAGGGAATGTCAGATAAGAGTTGCTAAGTTGTGGGCTAGATGAATTTGGTTGCTAAGGTAGGATATTGCATCATGTGCTTTTGTGATTAGGTCCTTTTAGATGTGGAATGCGATATTGTAGAGGTGATGACTTCTACGTTTTAAATCTGTGAGTCCCTGCTGTTTTCAAACCTCTTTCAGAGAGACTGTCCGTTTGTTTTGCTTGAAGACAAGCAAAAGGATAAGTCTGGGAGAGTTGATATACCATGGATTTCACCCATTTTTAGTCATGGTATATAAGTGTTTTAAGATATATTTATCATGTTTTAGAGTCTTTTCAAAGCAATTATAGGTTCAGTTACTTGATAGAAGGAAATGATGCTTTTGGGACACTTTGGAGTACTTTTACGCGTAGAGAATCGATCGACGCTTGAAGAGTAATATCGATCAACCGGAGCCAATTAAAATCGATCGACAGCCGTTCAGCGTCATCGATATTGGATCACTCGAGGATTAATCACGAAATTGGAAGACTTCATTTCCATAAAGTTTATTAATTGCAACCTAAGCCCTTAGCCGTCTGTGAGGCTATATGTTCTAGGGTTTTGTATCATTTTAGAGGAGACTTGCCAAAAGACCTAGTTTGGAGAAGAAGCATTTTGGCTACCAATAGAAGAGCTTAGGATTGGAGAGATAGATCTGAGACTGCATAACAGAGAAGATCTTGAACTCCTTTATTTCTATTACTCTTACTTTCTGTGTTCAATATTTCATTTGAGCACTACAACAAAACAGCAAGGATTATGAGGGAAAAAATTGTCGGAATTTCGTCGGAATATCGTTATTCCGACGACATACCGACGAAACAAGTCGTCGGAAATAATTCCTCGGAATTTCTTCTTTCCTCGGAAATTCCTCGGAATTTTCCGACGGAATTCCGTGGAAACAAGCTTCCGAGGAAATTCCGAGGATCACTAGTTTGTCGGAAAGGTCCTCGGAATATACCGAGGGAGAACTTCATCGGGATACTTCATCGGACGTTCATCGATCGATGCGTTTTTAGGCATATATACATCGATC
>NC_027751.1:27029994-27032263 GCF_000695525.1 Brassica oleracea var. oleracea
TAATTAACAACAATTGTTAATAATAACAATTAGTAACATTGTCCAAACAACTATATTAAATACCTTTGCAAAAAAGAAACAAATATAATGGTTTTTGAAAACTCATTCTCTTTTGACCGATTTCTTTTGATTTAATTTATAATGTTCATGGTATAAATGTAGAAGAGTGTTATGAATATTATAACATTATAAAATCTTCTAACTTTAAATTAAATCAGCGACAATACTGAAAATGATCCCATGACATTTTTAATTAGATAATTGCAATTTGGTGTAGACAACACTAATCTCTTAACAAAATCACACCAACTGAACATAAAAAAAATTACACAAAATTATATCTTTCATAAAAACGATACATCAAATCCCGCGTGTAGCACTGACTCGCCCTAGTATATTTATGAAATACTCCTCAAACAAGATTTTTTTAGATACCATAGAAAACTTCATATGTTCAGTTCTAAGTAACTTAATTTTTTAAAATTATAAAACATAATTCAATCCACTGGGAGCACACACTTAAAACATAATTCGAATATACTTGTCAGAATCCAAAACAACTACTGCTCCAGCTCCTCAACCCATTGGCGGGACTCGCCAAGATAATTCTCAAACCTTGCAACTGTTTGTTGTAGAAAATCTGTGGGTTTCCTTGGGATCGCACGCAGTGCCCTGCGAACGTTTTCAGGGGCCTAAGGTAATTTTTTTCCTTTTGACAATATTTAAGGCATTTTTTTGATGATCTCTTCGTATAAGATTTCGGTATGTTCACAGAAACTAAAATGGTAGATATAGTGACTATGTTTATAATTGAAATTTAAAAAGAGAATCCAAACTAAAATCTAGAAAAAAAAAGATATATACAATCAAACGTACAGTATGTATGTAAACATATATAACACTAACTAAAGCATTTTATATATAAAATGGGACCCTAAATATTAACTAAAAATTATGGGGCCTAAGGCCATTGCCTTTTTCGACAAGGGGTAAGCACGGCTCTGATCCCACGGTAAAAATCAGAAACTGGAACAAAGGAAGTAACTCTTGTTGTTGACCAGAGGCAACTGGAGTCGGGATTCCTCCCCGCGCCTGAGTTGACTGAGACTCTGAGAACCATAAACGGCTCCATCTTTGTGTTACGCAGCATATTGAATTATGTTTTGATTATCTCATGTGAAGAATTCAGCCATATGATCCTCAGGACTGATCCATGATCACTTAGGACCCTATTCAAAAATACATTTTTTTCTTTTTATTTGATGTCTAAACTTAACTGAAAATAATACAGAATTTTTATAGGTAAAAATTCACATAAAAGTTTACGCCCCCAAACAATGGCTTATGTTGTCAATCCAAAGGAGGCCGAAGAGAAATCATATATTCTTATTTCTCAAATCAAAATCTGAAAAATCCATGTTATAAAATTAAATTTGTTTTGATTTATTTTTAAATCAAAAATTACATATTTACAAATGTACTATCTTTTACTAATCCTAATAATGAGATGTCAATCAGTTTATCTTTATTTCATGAGTAATTGCATCTCCTATACACAGATAAGTGCAATATTTACAGAAATGGAAAATTGTTATAAATCAATTGATGGATGTCCATAACCGATCCGCTCCATAACCGGTCCATACACTTAGAGAGAGAGACGGCCCAACCCTAGAGAGAGAGAGACGGCCGCGAGACTTGGAGAGGACAACTTGCCTATTTCCTAATTCGTTTATGTTTATGATTTGTAATCTTTCCTATTATTGTATTTCTATTTATCTCTCTTGTAATCCCTATATAAAGAACACTTATTCATTAATAATATACAGAAACTTACAATTCTAAATCCTAAGTTTCACAACACGTTATCAGCACGATAGTCTCTAACACCCTGAGCCTAAAACCAAATCGCTAAAACGCTAAAACCCTAAATGAAAAGGAATCTGCCTCGGAACTTCCAAGAGGCCGTTCTCCCAAACCGTGAGGACCCAGAAAACGATCAAGATATCAAATAGAAGCCCTGGCCGAGACGAATCAGTCAGTGCAAACCGCTTGTCGATCTGACCACCGACGCACCCTCACGCACAGATACAGAGTGCGCCGATTTGCTTTGGAACCCTAATCCGAACCCGACGATACCGACGAACCCTAATCCGTTCGCGACTCCGTTCTAGCTCGCGTCCAAGACAGCTCTTGTCCAGCTCGCGTCCCAGCCATCTCGTGTCCCGATCGTGTCTAAGCTCGAGGTTCATTCTTGGTGGTCTGGTTT
>NC_027751.1:27032444-27033381 GCF_000695525.1 Brassica oleracea var. oleracea
TTAAATCGAAGCTTTATAAGTTCGATCCCCAAACCCTAAAAATCGAGATTGATCCATTGATCAATTAAAATCAGAACCTTAAAGGTTTTGAATCTCAAATCAAATCCCTTAGATCTAAGATCAAATTTTTGAAATCCCTAAACCCTAATTCTAAAACTATTGATTAATTAAACTGATTGATTGATTGATTGAGATTGAATTTGATCATCCTGAAATGTAAATTGCTTGTTAATAAAATCGAAACCCTAAAACCCTAATTCTGAAAATCGATTTTGATTGTTTGCACCTAGAACTATTGTTAGGATTGTTCAAACTCGAATCTGATTGTTTGGCTTGTTTAAAATAAAACCCTAATGACCTAGTTTAGATTATTTTAAAATCGAAATCTGAAACTACATATTAGGTTAAACTGTTCTAGACTTTATCATACTTGTGGCCGTGTGTCCTTGTTGCATTCATACCATAACTTAATCACATTGATTGATTGCAATTACACTTAGAACTTATTCAATGAATGGTGTTGAATTGAATCAAATAGCCATGTGGCTTGATCTTTGCTTGGCCGATAGGTTTGCTTGTTTTGATTGCATCATAAACTGAAAGAAACAAACCATGTTAAGATTGCAATTACACGACAAACTAAATGCATTAAAAACGAACTAGTTTGCATCCATGGCCGTGCGGCTTGCTCATTGGCCGTGAGGCATAGATCTTGGCTGTGAAGGCTTGTTTGATTGTTTGAACATAAAACCCTAATCGTTTAAACATTAAAAACTATTCCTAAAAGATCTAAAAATATTAATCTATAACTTCAGATGTCGAAAATCAACAACCTTGAGTTCGCTGCCCTAAATCTATCTGGAGAAAATTACCTTCAGTGAGCGCTAGATGCTAAGATCATCCTGAAATCCAAGGGACTCGGTGAGTGTATCACCGA
>NC_027751.1:27034209-27036522 GCF_000695525.1 Brassica oleracea var. oleracea
AATCCTGAAGCCCATATGACTTACCAAGATGATGAAAACGACTTCAATCATGAGAAGGACGATCTTATGGATTATGAAACTTCAGATTGTCTAAAAAAAACTGAAGATTGACTTCGTCATTTGTAATCTAAGTTCTATGTTCTTTGTTTTGATGTTTTTCATTTTTATGTTTTTCATTTCTATGAATTATTTTTGAAAACGCCAATATGATTTGCGGGTATGGTACACATTAAGGGCTATGGCCAGATATGTATAAGGGCAAGCATTTAGATGCTTTATATTCACCCAGAAAAACCCATTGATGAGATATAAGAATGAATGGTTTCCATATTGAAACAATGGGCGAAGAAAACAAAGAGTTCCTTTAGATATATGTATAAAATCGCCCAAGGCCATAATGAGTCCTAAAAAAAAAACTATACATGCATTCTCTATTGATCTAGACTATGCCAAGATCAGTATGATAGAGGCAATAGTCATGGTAACCAGAATGGTTTACCCACGAAATTATACACTTTATGGTATGACCGGATTGGCCATCCTGGTCCAAAGCATGATGCGAAATTGATAGTGGAAAGGGCACAAAGAGTTATCCCATAGAATCTCACGTGGGTAGCATGAACACAAGGGAAACTCATTAGGCCATGATGTCCCAAAGCACTTAAAGATTATAGTATGTCCATGGAGGGCAGTGAGGACAAATCCGCACATGTCCATACTATATATAGCTTGGCTGAATCCTTTTATAAATCTGTATATGTCATTACCCATAGGTCCAAACTCTCAGTCCAAGGCTTGGGGACACACGAATTTACATGCATCTTAACTAATAAGCATCAGACCATTAAGCGAGCATAGATATTCCAATCTCAAATTTATTACGGGTCATAAGCCAGACACATAACATCTTGAGATATTTGGATAAGCCACCACCAATATATGTGCTGTCTAAGATGGATCCTTAGATGAGGATGAGGATAGGGATATATGTTGGATATGAATCTCCCACAAATGATGAAGTACCTTGAGCCAAATATGGGTGATCTATTTAGTGGCCAAGAACACGGATTGCAAAGTTTTATGGATCCGACTATCCAACATTAGGGAGAGAAAATAATAAGCTGGTAAGAGAAACAGAATGGCATCGACCATCATTGTCTTGGCAAGATCCTCGGACTAAAGAATGTGAAATAGACGTCCAAAGATTATACATGTACAAAGCTAGCTAATCAAATGTCAGACACATTTGCTGACCAGAAAAAGAATGACTAAGTAATTTATAAACCAGCTTGTAAAGCACCAACTAGATGTCCAAGAGAGACACAGTCAAGTTGCTACAGAGTCTATACAAGATAGACCAATAAGTTCCAAAAGATAAGAATCCTCGGAAACAAAAGAGAAATTTTCATAGAATGATAAAACAAATCCGAGGTCAAGGAAACCATACCAGACATAGAGATAAGGCCGACAGGCTCTAAGGTACAAGTACCAAACAATGTAGCTTGGGGCACCAAGCTGCAAAGTATTAAAGGTCCTGATAATAATGAATCTCAATCGATTATATCATGTCTGGAACATAATGGAACACAATAAAGAATGTCGACATAAGATGATTTATTTGCATACAAGATAGCACTTGAATTTATGAATATAAGCGAGGATCATAAACCCACGTCAAGAGTGCACACTCGTAGAACATATTGGATTTAATGGAAACGTGAGGTTAAATAGTTTAAAGAAGAAAGGCGTATTTGGCCATATGATTAAGACGTCATATGATGTTAAAACAAGTGGATATAAATGGGTCTTGTGAGGAATAGAAATCGTGAGATATAAAGCTAATGTTGCACAAGGATTCTCACAAAGACCAGTAATAGATTATGAGGAGATATACTCCCATGTGGTGGATGCAACTACATTTAAGATTTCTCATAAGTCTGGCTATATAAGAGAGAAAATTAGACTTGCAGCAAACTGATGTAGTGACTGCATATTTATATGGTCCACTAGATAATGAAAGTACTAGAGGGTATTGAGCTGAATGTACAGCAAGTTCTTGAGAACAATATTGATAATCATCAAAATATATGATCTGAATATCCTAGGAATTTCCCAAGCGGTTGAATACCTTAAGAAAGAATTTGAGATGAAAGATCTCGGGAAAACAAAATTCTGTTTGGGATTATAACTTGAGTACATAAATGATGGGATCCTTGTGCATCAGATGGCATACACTGAAAAGGTACTCAAGAGATCCAATATGGCAGATTGCCATTCTCTGACCAGTCCCATGGTCGTGAAGTCTCTCGGCCT
>NC_027751.1:27036840-27037352 GCF_000695525.1 Brassica oleracea var. oleracea
CCATATCATGGCGTTCCATGAAATAAACCATCGCGGCCACTTCATCTAATCACTCGGAAATCTTGGCCATACATGAGGCCAGCCGCGAGTGTGTTTGGTTGAGGTCGATGACCCAACATGTCCGAGCTGATTGCGGGATGGCCGAGTGCAAAACGCCAACCATGATGTATGAGGACAATGCTGCGTGCATTTCTCAGCTCAAGGACGTTTACATAAAAGGTGATAGGATGAAGCACATATTGCCTAAGTTCTTCTTTACTCTCGAGCTTCAGAAAGCCGGTGAGGTCCAGGTCGTCCAAATACGATCCAGTGACAATTCAGCTGACCTATTCACCAAGGCACTTCCTACCTGCACGGCCAGCTGACCTATTCACCAAGGCACTTCCTACCTGCACGTCCAGGAAGCTCACACAGCAGATTGGGATGCGTAGGCTGAAGGACCTCCACTGAGGTTCACATCAGGGGGAGTAGTGCGTGTTGTACTCTTTTTCCTTCATCATGGTTTTGTCCCA
>NC_027751.1:27037436-27040682 GCF_000695525.1 Brassica oleracea var. oleracea
TGTTATAAATCAATTGGTGGATGTCCATAACCGGCCCGGCCTATAACCGGCCCATACACTTAGAGAGAGAGACGGCCCAACCCAAGAGAGAGAGAGAGGCGGCCGCGAGACTTGGAGAGGAGAGAGAGGCGGCTACAACTTGCCTATTTCCTAATTCGTTTATGTTTATGATTTGTAATCTTTCCTATTATTGTATTTCCATTTATCTCTCTTGTAATCCCTATATAAAGGAAACACTTATTCATTCATAATATACAGAAACTTACAGTACTAAATCCTAAGTTTCACAATAAAAATACACTTTTATACTTACGTGTTTTTTTAATAGCAATTATACTCATACCCAATCTATATTAAAACTATGTATGTTCGAAGAATTATACACACGGTCTTTAAACCTTCTCTTTCCTCTCTACTCAAACTCCTCTGGATTTCTCAAAATTTTATTTTTTCTTTTCAAAAGAATCCCTAACTCCAGAGAGATGGTTTTGAAAAAGGAAGATGAGAGGTTCCTGTCTATTTGACCCCAAGCAATTGCTTTTTATTTTAATCATCTCAGACTGATTTCTTGACTTCCCATCATTTATGATTGCAGTAATCGCCTTCCATTGCTCAGGAGTGAAGTCTGATCCACCAGAACCATAAGAGTTCGTTGCGTGTGCAGTATGCACAGTGCCACGACCTCCACCTCTTCCATTGGAGCCTCCACGACCTCCTCTTCCTGAGCCTCTTCCTCGTCTTTCATTCATCCATTCGGGCTAACCAACAATTTGCCAGCAGTTGTTCTTCTCATGACCTGTCTTCCCGCAGTTCGAGCAAATACGTTCCCTTGCTCTGTTTCCATAATTAGCGCTGCTGGTATCAGATCTTGCAGCATAAACTTCCCGAGCATCCCTCTTTGTTGCAGAGTCCTCTGCTTGTCCCTCACGCCAAGAAACAAAGCCAATTGCTTCCTGCAAGACAACTTCTCGCGACGTCACTGAATTCAACGGAGCTTCCTCTCTTATTATTTTAGCGTAAACCTTTCCCAAGTTTGGCAGCTCATCAGCTTCAATAATTGCCGTCACCACGTTACCAAAATTGACTCATCCAAGCGCAATATAAACTGGTGAATGCATTCGTCTTCTCGTTCCTTCACATATGTCGTAGCTGCTGAGAACTGCATGCAGGAGGAGGTCTATAAGGCTGTAGTTCCTCCCACATCACCGCTAATCGGCCATAATAGTCAATCGCAGCTTGCCCGTTTTTTCTGCACGAGGCCAGTTGCTCCATCAAATGGTGAATCCGCACCTTATTCCCAGCTTCAAACCTTTTTTTCAGGTTTTCCCACAATTATTAGCCTCTATGATAAAGGTCACAGTAGATCTGACGCTTGGTTCTATGGAGGATCTGATCCAACCCACTATCATCGAGTTCACGCTCAACCAAGACTCCAACTATAGAGTGTCTTTCGTTGGCTTCGGTAATGTTCCATCTATGAACCTGTCTTCTTCTTTGCTCTGAGAGCATTCTTCATCTCCATCGACCACTCGTTATAGTTGTCTACTTTCACTGAACAGGTGATTAAATCACCTGGGTTGTCTGAATAGAACAAGGAATATGGCGATATCACCATCTTCTCTCCCTGTTTTGCCATGAATGGCTTCGATTCGTCTTGATCTCCCATTATAACCACGAAAAATTATTTAAGTAGAAATTTCTTGACGCACACGTTATTCAGATCGGAGCTCTGATACCATGTGAATCTGATGGAAAAGTTGTGTTTATTCATATGTTCACCTCTGTTTATATATTATAACGACCACCGACATTAGGTAGTTAGTTAGAGATAATTCCTATAACTAATTATATCATTATCTCCAAAATACATGAGTATATCCAAAACATATCATTATCCTCCTATTCCCAGCACGGCGGCTGGGGCCGGAGGTGCCCTCTCTTCGTTTTCATGTCTTCTCTCTTGCTGCTCTTTGGCCGCATGCTTCTCTTCCAACATGTTGCAGGTTCTGGAGTAGGATTTCTAACCAGTGGGTGCTCCGCTGGCGAGGGGTTTGTCGTCGGAGACGTCTCAGCTACTTTTGGAGTCTCAATGAGGTTGCTGAAGGGATTGTTTGGGGTGGTCATATTTTTGAGTTGGGCATAGATTTTTTTTTTTCTGTTCTAGATCTACAATGTTTTTCTCCATCGTTTGTTGTGGAGTGATGGGTTGAAGCTCCAATTCGGTCACGCGGTAGTCTGCTCTGTTTCTGGGTCGTGGGCTCATCCTTCTTCGAATTTTTTGGTCTCAGATCCTTTTTTGTGTCGATGTCGACCAGTTTTTCATCTCCGTGGTCAGGTGGTCACTGGTGGTCTCTGTCCTTGGCGACGGTTCTAGAGCTATGGCGCACATGAGTTATGGTGCTAGGTTTTGTTCAGGCTCATGTGGGTGTGTTTTGTGGTTGTATCCACTGGTCTCCGGTGGATTCCGAATATCGTCTATGACTTTTGGTCACTCCGGATTTTGGTATACCATACCTTCTCATCACGGCTTCCTTCAGTAATATCCGAGAGTTTAAGGGATGGATTTTATCCAAAGTTTTCTTCTCTTGGTTCAATTTGTATATTCATATTCCATTGACACCGAAGTAGGGATTTCACAGCATAGAATTTGGCTTTCGGTTCTCGGAGGTCACAATAGTGGAGACAGTTCTCGGGTAGTAATTCTAGTCTCAAAGGTTATAAGAACTCGAATAAAGAACTCTCTTTATTAATGTGAGAACTGAAATTCGCACTGTCGATTTCCGTTTAAATAAGGAAACTAGGAAAACCTAATTTCCCAGAGGTTCCGGATATCTACTAATACCACACGCCAAGCAAATCAGAACACAATAATGACAACGATGGTGTATAAAAATCGTAAGAAGAGAGCAAAGAGAAGTCTTATTCCGAATTTGCGTATGAGCGTTTACAACAAGGTATAAGCCTGGGCTCGAGATCTGTCGGCGTGATTACTTGTTCTAGCAACCCTAAGACGGCTAAACCTAATTGAGTCGCAGCTCGAAATAACAAAAAAACAGAAAGTTGCGTAATTGCTCTAAGTGCTAAGTTTTCTCTGAAAAATTCCTCTCCCCATGCCTCTCGCCTAGGATCCCTTATATACTGGCTCCTAGGTCGGTTTACGCTTTTCCTCTTCTGCCCTTAAGCCGCCATAGCATAAAAATGGAGATATTCCATTTTTTCCGATCTTCGTAATTATCTTCAAAATTT
>NC_027751.1:27041323-27042901 GCF_000695525.1 Brassica oleracea var. oleracea
TCATGCCTATAAGAAGGGAGGTAATTTCTTCACAATCTTTACACTTACTCATTCTCATAGAGAGGTTTTTTTTGAAAAGTTCTTTCTCTTTCTCTTTATCATTTCCTTCCTGATTTTAAAAGAAAAACACGAGATGTCGAGTAAGAAGAGGAGTTCGAAGAAAGGATCGTTGCCCGCGAACGTTTCTGAAGAGCTTTGAGTGCCGAAGATGGAATTCGTTCCTCATTCGGTGGACCCAGCCGAGAACGAGGCATGGTGGGTGGCGTGTTACGTTTCGATCACGCCTCCCAAAGAAAAATCGTTCCCGGTCATGAACCATCGCTCGGTGGAGGCAGGTGCGCCGAGTAGGAGTACTAGTGAATTCCTCGAGATCATGCGGTCGTTCTACCATATTTCGGACGCGGTGGAATTCAGGGTTCCTCGTCAAGGAGAATGCGCTAGTAATCCCCCGGAGGGCTTCTTTACTTGTTACGAGGCATTCGTAGTGCATTGCCGTTTGTGGTTCCCGATCCCCGAGATCATCGTCCGTGTGTTGGGTCGTTTTGGGGTGGCGATAAACCAACTGAATCCTCTTAGCATCCAGCACCTCATAGGGATCTTGGTCCTGAGCTACGAGCATGGTCTCTCTCTCACCGTTGATCATTTCAAAGCGCTTCTTCGATTACAGATCATCCGGGACATGGACACGTATAGGCTAGTTCCTCGGAACTTCATGTCAGTTGTAAAGGGGTTCACTTCTAACTTCAACTCGTGGAGGAAGTTTTTCTTCTTCTTCCGTGTAGACGTGGCGTCCGTTGAGGAGAGTTGTATCTCACTGTTTCGGAGGTTGCCGAATGATCGTATTTTTATCAACCCTCTTGCTCCGTTTCCTAAGGACATTATTGCGATGAGGGATCTGCTCAGGAATGGTCCTTTTTTCTGGACATCCTTTACGCGGAAGAGAGTTCGAAAGGCGCTGAGGTTTGCGCATCCTGGTCCTGCTTTGGGCGGAGAAGCAAGGAGTGATTCTGAACCTGAAGACAAAGGTCCCAACGCTGCTCCCTCGATTGTGACGGGGTCGAACTCTTCGAAGGGGAAAGATATTGATCTCAGCGACCTGGAGTTTTCGGTGGACGACTGCATGCTTCCAGGATAGGATCCGAACCTTGCTTTCAGCGATGGAAGCGGTACGAGCGAGGTCCCTATTCCGGACTTCGATGATTTCTTCGCTGGTCTTCAATCGGGCTTTGACGCTCCTCAGGCCACGAGCGAGTCAGGGAGGCCAAAAGTTGTTGCGGAAGGATCTCGTATCATTAACGGGGTATAAACTTTAAAAATTCTGACGATCGTTAATATTATTATTTGCTTATAACGTATTAATCGGTTTTATAGGGTTTGAACTTGCTTGGATCGACCATCGAGGCGAGCCATAGAGAGGCCATGATCTATTGCTTTAAGGCGGAGAAGGCGAAAAAGGATCTTGCTCGCATGCGAGATGAGATGCTGGCGCGAGACGCTCAACTTGCTCGTGATCATGTCAGGGCTGTTCGTGGGCGGAACGGAAGGGCAAGAGGGAAATCGTCGAGGTGATGAAGACTC
>NC_027751.1:27042965-27043678 GCF_000695525.1 Brassica oleracea var. oleracea
AACTCGCTGGGCGACTTCCGTGAGTGTCGCGGCTCCGTCGGGAGTCTTTGGAAGACGCAGGAAGATGACTACGTTTTCGAGAGGGAGATGGTTTTAATGAAGGGTGGCATGAAGGAACATGCTCACGCTGAGGCGACCATTCTTCCGATCGATGGGAAGATTCGGAGGTTCTGGGAACCCATTCCGGTTTCCCCTGATACCGTAGAAACTACGACTGATTTTGCCGGTGACGACGAGGAAGAGAACTTTCCCGCGGATGCATTCGGAGCTTCCTTGTCCGGGAGTTTTAACTTTGATCTGTGAGGGTTTTAATGAGTTTTTCCCTTTATCTAGTATCTAGCGGCCGAGTGTGGCCTTTGTCCATGTATGTCTGGCCAAGTATGGCTTTCGAACTTTGTACGGGCCTATTTTGGTAGTTTTTGTCGGGATTGGCCGTTGGTGGCTTTGAACCCCTACCGCTATGCGGTTTATATAATGGATGTCTGTTTGGGTTACTTTGTTTAGAGTGGGTTTGAAGTGAATATGAGTTGTCGTCTCATATTTATCTTCGTTGTTGCGTTCAATCTGTTAGTTCGTTCGAGACGCGAGTTTTCGTAAAAATTATTTACGATTTTTCGGGAACGCTGAGATATGAACGAAGAGACATGTTTTAGGAATCTCATATCATTTAGATATCATGTCTTTGAGATGTTTGAGACCAATACGATGGGTTT
>NC_027751.1:27046970-27053293 GCF_000695525.1 Brassica oleracea var. oleracea
GCTACGGTATTCGGGAGATAGCATCGAAGGGTAGACGAGAATGCCTGGACTGATGTCGTATAGACGTTTCGGAAGAGCTCGGTCGCTACGTAGCGACCAAACTTTGGTTCGAGCTCGGTCGCTACGTAGCGACTGAGCTCCGGCTCGAGCTTGGTCACTACGTAGCGACCGAGCGGAATGGACGTTTGGTCCCTACGTAGCGACTGAGCTTTGGCTCGAACTTGGTCGCTATGTAGCGACCGAGCGGAGCACGAGTTTGGCCGCTGGGTAACGATCCTTTTGGAGCTCTTGGCTTTCTTCCGCAAAGCTTTTTCGTAAAGAAGAATCTATTTCGAAAAAGTATTTGTCGAAGAATTTTTCTACGTTTTTCTTCTTCGGGGATTTGGACGTTAACTTCGTCGTAACCGTTTTCGACCCCAACAATTAATCTCTTACGGAAACACTCAAAAACCTTAATCTCAATCTCTTAAACTCTCAAAGGTATGCAACACTCTTGCAACTCTCATTAGGAAACTCTCCTAATCCTAAACTCATTAGAATTGGTATAACTTGAGGCCCAAGTTAACTTCTTGTTTATCTCCAACATTCTCCCCTTTAAACTTGAAGTTAACTATGTCTTGAACTCCAAATAATTATCTCATCTCTTTAAACTTGATTCTCCCAAGTGCCTTAGTTAAAATATCTGCTCTTTGCTCCACGCCTGGCACATGTTGAACCTCTACTTGCTCATTCTCTACACATTCTCTTATGAAGTGATATCGCTTGTGAATGTGCTTGCTGCATCCATGAAATACAAGATTCTTTGTTAACGCTATTTCTGACTTGTTGTCGATACATATCATTACCTTCTTACACGATTTCTCGGTGATCTCTTCCATTATCTCTTGCAACCATATTGCTTGTTTAGCAGCTTCAGTGGCAGTCATAAACTCTGCTTCACAGGATGATAATGCGACTGTCTCTTGTTTCTGCGAGCACCATGTAATGGGACATTTGTTCAAGTAGAAAACATGCCCCGTTGTACTTCTCCCATCATCTTCATCTATGTTATGGCTGCTGTCACTAAACCCAACTAACTCCATCTTGTTTGCTCGACTGAAATAAGGCCGTGAGAAGTAGTGCCTTTTAAGTACCTTAGTATGTGCTTCAACGCAGCCGCATGAGATGACTTTGGTTCGTGCATGTATCGGCTCAACAGACCCACACTATACGCGAGATCAGGACGTGTG
The DNA here is from genome assembly GCF_000695525.1 of Brassica oleracea var. oleracea. Classification (NCBI taxonomy): domain Eukaryota; kingdom Viridiplantae; phylum Streptophyta; class Magnoliopsida; order Brassicales; family Brassicaceae; genus Brassica; species Brassica oleracea. Next base: position 27,048,200 of record NC_027751.1, read on the forward strand.
TGTAGTAGGTACCTTAGACATCCTATATTGCGTCTGAACTCCTTCTCATCCGCATTCTGTTCCTTCGACGCTTTTGATAGAACCAAACCTGCATCTATTGGTGTGTGAACTGCATTGCAATCCTCCATGCCTGCTTCTTGTAGAATCTTAGTCGCATATCTTCCTTGGTTTAGTGTTATCCCGTCTTCACTCTGTATGACCTCGATTCCAAGGTAATATGTTTGTAATCCCAAATCACTCATCTCAAATATTGTAGACATCTCTTTCTTGAAATCAATGATAATCACTTCACTTGATCCGGTAATGAGAAGATCGTCAACATACACGGCCACTAGGAGGAGTGCATCTCTGGTTTGTTTTTCGGTACAGTGAGGGTTCCTTGGAACACTTCTTGAAGTTAAAGTCTTCAAGGAACCTATTGAGCTTTTCATTCCAAGCTCTTGGAGCTTGCCTCAATCCATATAACGCCTTCTTAAGTTTATACACTTTTTTCTCACTTCCTTTGATCACAAACCCCTCTGGTTGTGTTACGTACATGTCTTCCTTTAAGTCCCCGTGGAGAAAGGCAGTCTTAACATCTAAGTGGTGTACTTCCCAGCCATTACAAGTTGCAATCGCTATTATGAATCTCACGGTTTCAATGCGCGCTACAGGCGCAAAGACTTCCTCAAAGTATATCCCATGTCTCTGAATGTAGCCCTTTGCTACAAGTCTTGACTTATGTTTGCTTATGCTTCCATCTGAATTACGCTTGAGTTTGAAGATCCACTTTAGACCTATTGGTTTAAATCCTTCCGGTAGATCCACCAACTCCCACGTTTTGTTCTTGATAATAAAAGATATTTCATCCTCACATGCTTCCTTCCACACCTTCTCTTCTATTGCATCCTTAAAATCCCAAGGCTCTTCGTTCATGAGTAATAGTAGCTCTCTCCTTCGGCTTCTGCTAGATATATGTAATCGCTCAAGTAGCCTGGTGGTTTAGATACCCTTGTTGATCTCCGTAGGTTTGAATCCTCGGTGATGATGTATTCTTCAGAAGAGAGTTCCTCGACATCGCTATTTGTGGCGTTATTAACGCTGTCCTGATCCACTGTTTCTTCTTCATTGCCATCATCACGTATACCTTGATTCCCAAAGGTTCCGAAGCTGATCTTAAATCTTCCTGGTTCCTTGACTTCTTCACTTGAGTTGTTCCACTTCCATTTCTTGTGCTCATCGAACACAACGTCCCTGCTTACTATTATTTTTCTGCTGGTTGGATCGAGCATTCTATTAGCTTTGGAGCCTGGTTCTGTCCCGAGATGCACTAGAGTTCTTGATCTGTCGTCCAGCTTTCTTAGGTGAGGTGCATCAACTTTTGCATACCCTATACACCCGAATACTCTAAGGTGCTTTACACTCGGCTTCTTCTTCTTAAAGGCTTCGTAGGGAGTCTGTGAATCCAACGTCCGTGTTCCAACCCGGTTGATAAGATAAGTAGCATGTCGTATGGCTTCTCCCCAAAGACAATTAGGAATATTCATATGCTTTAGAATACTCCGTGTCATCTCAATCAAAGTTCTATTACGTCTCTCCACAACTCCGTTCTGCTGCGGTGTATACGGAGCAGTTAGATGTCTTTGAATTCCAGACACTTCACAGAATCTTTGAAACTCAATGTACGTGAATTCACCACCTCTGTCGGTTCTTAGTGTCTTAATGCTTGTTTTCGCTTCTTGTTCAACCATTGTCTTGAAGATTTTGAACTTATCGAATGCATCTCCTTTATTTTTCAGTAGAATGGTCCACATATAACGTGAATGATCATCCACAAGTAAAAATATGTATCTGTTTCCTGCTGCAGTGGCAGGTGTAATGGGACCGCATAGGTCTCCGTGGATGAGTTCCAGTGGCTCTGCTGCTTGATAGCTTTTTTCTTGTGGAAAGACCTGTCTCGTTTGCTTGCCTCGCAAGCATGATTCACATGTTTCTCTTTCTACTTCTATTTTAGGTATACCATGGACTAGCTCCTTTCGTATCATTAGCTTCATTGAATCGACTCCAATGTGACCCAACCTTGCATGCCATCTCGCTGAATCACTCTGCACTTCTAGTTTTAAGCACTTTGCGTCGCCTATCTCCATAAGTACTTTGTAGAGACGATTCCTTGACCTTTTAGCTTTTACGATCAAGTTACCATCCCTGTCATGAAGTGTCAGGTAGTCTTCTCTCATCCTTACATCGCACCCAGCCTCTATAGCTTGACCAAGACTAATGATGTTGCTTCTTTGGTTTGGTAGAAAATATACTTCAGACAGGAGTTTTTGTTCGCCGGCTTGGGTGATGAACATGGTGGAACCCTTCCCTCTGATATCGATTCTTGAATCATCACCGAACCTTACCTTTCCTGTAACGGTTTCGTCGATGCTCTTGAAGTAGCTTTTGTTTCCTGTCATATGATTGCTAGCACCGTTGTCCAGGTACCAAATCTTATCTCCATCCATGCTTGATTCAAACTCCTTAGGTCTCACGCTTCTTTCATTAAGATAGACCACTTCTTGCATCATCAATTTATCAGCCTCTTGTGTGTCATCTTCTTTACTTTCTTGTGCCTCAGAGAGCTTAAGCAATCTGTCTGGACATGTTGCAGCGAAGTGTCCTATCTTATCACACCTGAAACAGGTTACTCTGCTGTCCCAATACGAGGGACCTCGTCCTCCCCCTCTATAGTAGCCACGACCTCCTCGACCTCTTCCTCTATAGCCATTATAATACTCTTGGGTTGATTGATACTCCATGTTAGTGTACATTAATTTGCTTTGTTGATTGTCTTGATGTTCTTCTTCTTCATCGTATATCCGTTCTTCATAGGTTTTTAAGCGACCTATGATATCTTCAAAGCTAGTCGTCTTGAGATCGAGGATTTGTTCAAGCGATGCGACTATGTGGATATATTTTTTTCTGGGTAAGCTCGATAAGAATTTCTATACGAGTTTAGATTCTTCCATGTTTTCTCCTAATGCCGCTGATTTTGTCGATATTTCATACAATTTACCAGTAAAGTCATCAATGCTCTCGTTGTCCTTCATCTTACGACGATCAAACTCAGCCATAAGAGTTTGTAGTCTCGCTTCTCGCACTCTGTCTGCACCTAAGTGTCGAGCTTTAATTGCATCTCAAACCTTCTTTGCAGGCTCCAACTCACCTACTTGTAGAATTAGGGCTTCCGGGATCGATTGAAATAGAAGCGTTGTTGCCATGTTGTTCTTGTCTGATGCATCCGATTCAGTCTCCACAATCTCCCATACTTTATGGAATTTGAGTAGAATTTTCATTCTCATAGCCCACACCGTATAGTTTGTTGCGTTTAGCATTGGACACTTGATCGACGATGGACCTCCTCCTTCTTTTGCCTTCGCTACCACGATATCTCCCATGATTGAATCGTGAAAGTAATGGCTCTGATACCAAATCTAGTCTCAAAGGTTATAAGAACTCGAATAAAGAACTCTCTTTATTAATCTCTTAAGGAAACACTCAAAAACCTTAATCTCAATCTCTTAAACTCTCAAAGGTATGCAACACTCTTGCAACTCATATAGAGATTATATTTCCTAAACTCATTAGGAAACTATCCTAATCCTAAACTCATTAGAATTGGTATAACTTGAGGTCCAAGTTAACTTCATGTTTATCTCCAACAGTAATTGATTGTCTTTGCATCAATTTTTGGTTATCATCCACTTCACGGTGCCATAATAGCTCGTTTGAACTCTTGCGGTTGTGTACATTGACTTTTTATGCAGGTTATTGGAGACGTCTAGGCAGGTTTTGGCAATGAAATCAACTCGCTTTTGGAACGGTTTAATTTGGAGCGTGTGCAGCTTGATTCCTCGGACCAACATCAGTATGAGTAACCTTCCTCTCTATGTTTGTCTAGCACTTCATAGATAGTGACGGTTCTAAATTTTGAGAAGTTCATCGGTAACTATCTGCTTCGGAGGAGACATGATAACTCCCGGCATCCGAGGAAGCAAAGAGAACCTTACTTAGTGGGTGGACTAAGCTAGAATTGTTATATATTGAGTTGGGATATTTTGTTCAAATAGGATTTGTAATTGAATCTGAATTCTTTTATTCGGGTTGGTTAATATATATTTCCTTAAATGAAATAAAATAATAAGATATCTGATATTACTTGAGAGTATTTAACCTGACGTATTGGTAATTTCAGCTCAGCATATATAATATAATAAGAGTTGGTGTTTTCTTCCATTATGTTTTCAGATTGGAAACGGTGTTCCAAAAAAAAAAGTTCTTAGATTGGATATATCAGTCAGTCAAGCAACTGAAACAAGATTATTCCTATATTGCTTTGCTCAATCAGTCAGTCAAGCCACTGAAGAAAAATAACTTATATATCAGCTCAGTCAAGCAACTGAAACAAGATATTACTATATTGCTTTGCTCAATCAGTCTGTCAAGCCAATGAAGAAAAATAACTTATATATCAGCAATCCTTTTGGGGCTTTTTGCAAGATTGACTCAAAACTCAAAGTCAAACCTAAAATTAACCCATGTTTTTTTTTGGATTTTTCTTTTGTCCTATTCACTCCACAAGTTCATAATATTCACGAAAATGCCATCAAATTTTTTTTATTTTTTTTTCCGAAAATGACATTTTTACTCTCTCACCCTCATCGTCTTCAAGTAATTACAAGATTGTCATTGTCATCAATACCCCAACCACCATGAAAAACCAATTTGAAGCTCTTAATGCACCTAAAATCGATTTACACTCTCTCTTTCTCACTTGTTATGAACTAAAAACAACATCTCTTTCACTTTGCCTCCATATTCATCCAAAAAACTCAAGCTTTTGATTCAAAATTTTTTATGGTTGATAGAGCCATTCAAGCATACTATTCTTGGTGGGTTATTTTCGTTTGAGATTCTGGGTGGTTGGAGAAGACCCCGTGTGCTAAGGAAGTCATCTCACTAGTTTAAGGTATGAAATTGAAATTTTTTCCAGATCTGTTCGTGTAGAAGACTTACTCGTAAGTAGACAGGCTGTAGATGGTCAAACGGACGACTTACTTTTAAGTCGTCATC
>NC_027751.1:27053497-27057813 GCF_000695525.1 Brassica oleracea var. oleracea
TTTCCTAGATTATGGTCAAACCTTGCTTATCTCGGACGACTTTTTCGTACGTCGTCTGCATGGACGACTTTCAATTAAGTCGTCTGGGTAAAGTTAAATATTTAAGTTTCTTTTTTCGAATTGCAAACTAACCTGAGAAAACTTACAAATAAGTCGTCTAGCTTTAATAAAATACTGAAATTTTTGTTTTTCCGGAGACGACTTACTGGTAAGTCATCCAGAAAAAGTCAAATCTGACACAATTCGGTCAAATGCAAAACTAACTCGTTTATCCTAGACGACTTACTGGTAAGTCGTCTAGGTTTTTTTTTAGCAAACAAAGCTAGACGACTTACTTGTAAGTCGTCCTATTTAAAATTCAATTGCAAAAATGACCTTTTTGGACGACTTACTAGGAAGTCTTCCAGACGACTTACTGGTATGTCGTCTGCGTCAATGTTTAGTAAACTTTCATTTTCTCTATGTTTACTAATGTGTTTTATTTTGAATTTTTGTAGATGATGCGTCAGTTACATGCAGTGTATGGAGAATGGTTGTTGAAAGATTGCCGTTGGGATTTTGAGGTTGATAATGTCAAAGGTGCGAGAATCATTTTTTTTAGGGGAAAGTTCGACACATGCTGAACTTCTTGCAATGACTCAAGAAGATTATAACTTGGACATGAGCACAAAATATGTGGAGATAACCTACTCATTACCAGCATAAATTATGCAGGCTCCAGACACCCCTCCTATTCATGTTACAAGTGATAGACAAGTTCGGAACTTGCTTGAGATAACTAAAACGCATGGAGTACGACTTTGTGTATCAAGCCGTAGCAAGGTGGAAACGGTTTCAGAGTTCAGGGAAGAAGATGATGAAGCTGATGAATGTTTTGAAGATGATGATGATGATTTGGTTGAAGATGAAAATCATGATGGGGAGGAGGACGATGGAGAGGAGGATGCTGGTATCTCTATTGTTGCTGAAGCGGACGAGAATGGTAAGGATTACAGTGTTTATGGAAAGGTTGAAGATGAGGATGAGGAAGATGATGATATGTATTTTGAAGATATCAAAAAGTTTGAAGGAGGAAGATCGAATGGTAACAGTATCTATGTCAACCAGATTTTTGTTAGCAAGGATGCACTGCTTTTAGAGCTGCGGTTGACAGCAGTGAGGTTTAGATTCTCCTTCAGAATATACAAGTCAACGAAAACTCTCCTTGTGACAACATGTCCGGTTAGTGGTTGTCAATGGAAGGTCAGAGCGAGTGTGAAACATGGGACAAACACGTTTTGGGTAACAAAGTATGTGGAAAAACATACATGGTCAGTGGGAGACCGACTCGCTCAGCGGAGACACTATACTCCGAAGTATGTTGGTAGGCTTTTCATTGATCGTGTTGGAATCATTGATGGGTTGAATCCGCAGCATATCACTGATGCAATGAAGAACATGTTTGGCATGACGCTTGATTACACCACTTCATACAGAGCACTTTTATATGCACAAACATTGGTGAGAGGATCAGCAGAAGATGGGTATTCGCGTCTGCCATCATATCTCGAGCAAATCCCGATTCTATCACGGCTATAGCACTTGATTCTATCAATAGATTTAAGTATCTATTTCTCTCTTTTGGAGCTTCTATCAAAGAAGGGTCATTGAGGTCATTGTGGTGGATGGGACTCACGTAAATGGGAAGTATGGAGGTGTTATGTTAGTTGCAGCCGCACTAGATGAGAATTTTTAGATATTTCCATTGGCTTTAGGGATCGTAGATGCTGAAGATGAACCTTCTTGGGAATGGTTTTTCACAAAATTGGCTAGTTGTGTATCTGATGAGCAGCCTCTGGTGATAGTCTCTGACCGGCACGCGGCCATTAAAAGTGCATGTGATAAGGTGTTTCCTTGGGCAACCCGAAGAATATGTTATTATCACCTTCAAGATAACATTGTCAAAAAGTATAAAGGGAAACATCTCTTGTACTTGGTGAAAGGTGCTGCTTATGCTCATACGGTTTCAGATTTTGACCGGTACATGGCTGAGATACGGAGTGCAAACCCGGACCTTGCAACGTATTTGGAGAATATCGACGTCAGCCTGTGGTCAAGGGTTTATTGTCAGGGGGACAGGTACAACATAAAGACAAGCAACATCGCTGAATCTATTAATTCCGCTCTGAAGCGAGCTAGAGGATTTCCGGTTCAGTTCCTGTTGGAGTTCATAAGGGAGAAGCTAGGAAAGTGGTTTTGGAAAAGGAGAGAAGATGCTTTGAGTCTCCCAACTCAACATAGTCGAGGTGTTGAATACTTGCTTGCTGTCGATCGTAGATAGCGGATACGATGATGGCACAACCAATTGATGGATGGCGATTCTTAGTGAAAGGTGGCAAAATGGACAGTGTGGTTGATTTGGAACATGGAAAGTGTGATTGTTGTCTATGTAGTGGAGAAAATACCTTGCTCTCATGCCATAGCTGCTGGAACATCTGCTGGTTTGCATATCTCCACACTTGTATGTCCAGTGTACTCAAAGGATTTTCTGTTTGCAGGATACTCAGAGAATATATATCCTTGTGTTGGACAACAAGTTGAGGAACACACATGCTTTCCTCCGGATGTAAAGCGTGGTCCGGGAAGATAGAAGAAATCGAGATGGCAATCTTGGGTGGAGCTAACAAGGATGAGAGGACGCAAACCCCGGAAGCAACACAGGGTTTATAGATGCTCAAAATACAAGGAAAATGGCCATACGAAACCACAATGTAAGTCGTCCAGTGATTAGTCTTCCAGAAGACCTTCCATTAAGTCATCCAGAAGGTCGTCCAGTTAGTCGTCCAGGGTTTTTTCTTCCAGAAGACCTTCAAGTTAGTCGTCCAGTGATTAGTTTTCCAGAAAACCTTCAATTAAGTCGTTCAGAAGGTCGTCCAATTAGTCTTCCAAAAAACCTTCAATTAAGTCGTCCAGAAGACCTTCAATTAAGTCGTCCAGAAGGTCGTCCAGTTAGTCGTCCAGTGTTCAGTCTATGTACTAAAATTTTGTGTTATGAACTTATATGTGTCAACTTCTTTGTCAAATTGCACGACCAAACAAATTTGAGATGGTCTTGCCCTTTATATTATCTGAAATATAGTTATATAAGGTCACTGCTCAGAAGACTTTCCAGACTACTTATAGTTAAGTCGTCCAACATTCCAGATGACTTAACTGTAAGTCTTCTGTGAAGAATATAGTTACAAAATAGGGATCAAGTTCAAATACAAAATACGGATCAAGTTCAAATACAAACATCAGCCTAATCAATCATACAAAATAATATAACGTGGCCTGTTAATCACTGTTGGGGTCAAAATCGGTCACGACAGAATCAATGTCTAAAACTCTGTAAAAATCGGCATGAACGTTTTTACGAAAAATAAATCTTAGAAAAAGATTTATTTTTACGAAGAATCTTGCGGAGAAAACACGTTCACGAAAAATCGGAGAAAGAATCGAACAAGGTTGCCGCATAGCAACCAGCGCAAAAATCGGAGAAAGACTCTCCCCGAAGCTCGGTCGCTACGTAGCGACCAAGCACGTACACGGCTCGGTCGCTACATAGCGACCGAGCTCTCACTTAAGCTAGGTCGCTACATAACGACCGAGCACGTACACGGCTTGGTCGCTACGTAGCGACCGAGCTCTCCCGTAGCGACCGAGCTCTCACCGAAGCTCGGTCGCTACGTAGCGACCTAGTTCTCCCCAAAGCTCGGTCGCTACGTAGCGACCATGCTTTCTTAAAAATCGATACGACATGAATCCATGCATTCTCGTCTACTCTTTAATGCTATCTCCTGAAGACCGTAGCCAACCCATTTCATGTTTCTCGTCATTTGAAGTCATGAATCGAACTTTACGATAAAAACCACGGAAAGTTTGTTTTTATCGAAAGAAGCCGTAATAAACGTTTCGAGTCAAACAATGGCCCAAAGAGACCTAAGACGTGACTCGAAATCCACTTATGATTTCTTAACCAAAAGCCCATAAACCGTAGGACGGTTTATGCTTGGTTCGTAAGGAAAGATAAATGTCAAGTACGAAGTATTCGAAGATAATTAGAAAAATTGGGAAAATGGAATATCTCCATTTTTAAGTTATGACGGCTTAAGGGCAGAAGAGGAAAAATCGTAAACCGACCTAGGAGCGAGTATATAAAGGAGTCCTAGGCGAGAGACACAGAGAGAACTTTTGAAGAGAAAACTTAGCACTTAGAGCGATTTAGGCATATTTCCGTTTTTGTTATTCGAGCTGCGACTCAACTAGGTTATTGCCGTCTTAGGGTTTAGAACTAG
>NC_027751.1:27058458-27059050 GCF_000695525.1 Brassica oleracea var. oleracea
AAAATAAGTAGGACTCTTCTTGGCTTGCTTCCACTCGCTACGTAGCGACCTGTGAGTCCTTCACTCGCTACATAGCGACCTGTCAGGCCTCAGAAAGGTCCTCCTTTAGGTTCTCTTTTGAATCCTCATCGAAACGCTTTTCGTTTCGTCTCAATCAGAGTTTCCGTTGAGATTTTACGACAAAAACAAGTAAGACTCGTATAAACTCCTTCGCTTGCTCCTACACGCCCTTACCTCCATCTTTGTGTTCTCCATCAAATCTCGATCGAAACGTCTCTTGTTTCGTCTTGATTGGAGTTACTATTGAAACTTTACAATAAAAAAAAACGCGAAGACATGTTTTCTCGCTTGGATTCAGATTAATCGTATAAAACGGCAACGGTTAACTTAACACCTTAGCCGCCTCAACTATACGATTACGTTGAACCTTTTTATAAAAATTAACGTCATATCTAAGGAGAAGATAAAATTCAAGTTTAATGGATAAAGACCAATATCGAAAATGGCGCTCGAAAATGGCAAACATACACGAGAAGAGGAAGGGTAAATAAGCAAGCAAAACTGAGAAGAGACAAAACTGCGTCTTCGAGAG
>NC_027751.1:27059223-27060315 GCF_000695525.1 Brassica oleracea var. oleracea
GGTAACACTCCATGAGTAACTCCAAGCAACTTTCGCCTAGGATCGAAATCAAAGCAGAAAAGTTTCTCGTGAAACCCACAGAAACAACGCTACTTTAACATATGTTTAAATATCACCGATCTACAACCTTCATAAAACCGGTCCCCGTTACTTACGCGAAAAATCCTTCGTACAATCAGACCAAGTCTTACGAAGAAACTTTCTAAAGTTAACATAACAGGCTTTATGAAGAACCATGCGGCTCGCTGGCTTCTTCTTTTCTTTTCCCTCGGTCACATACGAGAAGGCAGTCGTCCCACCACTGGCTCCACACTGGTTATGTAGCAAACCTCTTGGGCTTCATCTTCCTCAAGAAAAAAATATTCGATTTTCATAAGACTATTGGTCACATTGTACGAAATATTCGTCGTATAACTGAAACCTAGAGTGGAGAATCATTTTCTACGACTATCGGCCATATTAGCATGGATAACCCCGGCAAACTTGGCCTATCAATCTCAACAAGCTCTCTTTGGCCCTCGGTCAATTACGCCTTCCACTAAAGGTCCAAACCAATATTTGCCATCCCCTTTAAGGACGATCGTAAAATAACATGAACTTAAATGTTAAAGTACCATGGTCTAATCCTTGACTTACAACATCCTTGGCTATCTGAGTGAACACATCCCTCACGCCAAGCCAAACTATTTGAGAAACCATAGCTCCATCACTTAACGGCTAAACGACAATCTACGATTTGTCTAAAAACGTCGTGTGACTATTAAGAGAATAATTATCGTATAGCCTACAGTCGGAAGTCATACGATAAATTCTTCGTAACGAAACTCAGTCCTAACAACCAAATGGTTAAAGGAGGATTTAAACTTTTCGAAAATTGACCGAGTTCAATACGCTTCACAATTCACTTTCACTTTAAGCCCGCAACGTTTTACCCATAATACGCGGCATGTAAGGAAAAATTCTTAACAAAGCTTCTAGAGCTATACGAAACATCCTCAAAAATGCACCAAATAGATCTCGGAAAGCCAACACTTCACAAAGCACTATGAAGGAAAACACTTCTTCCCATGAAAAAATTTACGCGACACCTCA
>NC_027751.1:27060346-27064097 GCF_000695525.1 Brassica oleracea var. oleracea
CACGATCGCGAATCAAATTATTAGCATCCAAACAGGAACAACAATTTTGGCTGTGAACATCCGTAGTCAACAAGAACGTTTCTCAAACGCAGGGCTAACACTAAACCCTTGCAACATCGCAAAACATCTTCAAGCCCGCGAACATTTCAAGCACGAAACGCGGCATACGAAAGAATAACAAATCTTCAGCCTCGCGAGACGTCGCAGACGCCTGAAGATTCTTTCTTCGACGAAATTTCCTTCCTCGATAAAAACACTTTCTTGGAAGACCAGACAGTCGTACGCACTAACATCTTCTCAAAACATATCCTTCGCGAAGACTCGAAACGGTACTTTTTACCATTAAGTTTGTTGCTGATCACAACGAACTCTTAACGTCCTAAACAGACTTAGCCATCTCGTGGAGATGACTCTCGTACATCCGACATAAGGATAATAGTGCTATAAAAAAAACCCAAAATTTTTGGTCAGCACTTCCAGGAGGCTTACAATTTGTCCTTGGAGAGATGCTCGGTTCCAAACATACAAGTCGTATAAGCAGAGAACCTATCGCGGACTTTAAATCGGTATGGAATCAGGATGAAACTGAAACGGGATACGTAAGTCGATTTAGTCATCGCACCCTCTAAAACCAGGAGTAAACCTAGGTCTTGCCCTAAACCCAGCGCACTGGTCTCTAACATCTCTAGGCATAGTATCAATAACCTTGAAACAAGATCCCAAAATTTGTCTCTTTGCCAATATTCGAACGTCTTCAGAAATCCCGCAAGATTTACACACTGCGGAAAACTCTCGAAACAGATCACGGATATAGCAGTTCACACAGAGTTAGATTACGAGATGACAACTCGTAATCTTCCTTCTACACCCATATAAAATGCCATCGGCAGCAACACGCCTGATAACCGCTACATAAAAAATAGACCGTAAAGGTCTCGCTGGAAAACAACCTTAACTCCAAAACGAACAACGAAAGGCTTGATCCCTTCAACAAGGGTACGTAGGCAGCCGTCATAAGGCGCAGCCCCAATCTTATCGCATTCTCCTCTTAGAAGAGCGAGAAGACCACTTACCACGAACCTTTTCGACCATTAACTCCGCCTAACTCACCTAACTTGCCAAACCATTCGCTAAAACCTCACGCTAGAAGCTCATGGTTCTAACGAGCTAGGGGGCTAACTGTTGGGGTCAAAATCGGTCACGACAGAATCAATGTCTGAAAGTCCGTAAAAATCTGTATGAACGTTTTTACGAAAAATAAATCTTAGAAAAAAATTTATTTTTACGAAGAATCTTGCGGAGAAAACATGTTCACGAAAAATTGGAGAAAGACTCGAACAAGGTTGCCGCGTAACAACCAGCGCAAAAGCTGGTCGCTACGTAGCGACCGAGCACGTACATGGCTCGGTCGCTATGTAGCGACCGAGCTCTCCCCGAAGCTTGGTCGCTACGTAGCGACCGAGCACGTACACGGCTCGGTCACCACGTAGCGACCAAGCTCTCACCAAAGCTCGGTCGCTACATAACGACCGAGCACGTACACGGCTAGGTCGCTACGTAGCGACCGAGCTCTCCCGAAGCTTGGTCGCTACGTAGCGACCGAGCTATCATCAAAGCTCGGTCGCTACGTAGCGACCGAGCACGTACACGGCCCGGTCACTACGAGGAGACCGAGCTCTCACCGAAGCTTGGTCACTACGTAGCGACCGAGCACGTACACGGCCCGGTCACTACGAGGAGACCGAGCTCTCACCGAAGCTTGGTCACTACGTAGCGACCGAGCACGTACACGGCCCGGTCACTACGAGGAGACCGAGCTCTCACCGAAGCTTGGTCACTACGTAGCGACCGAGCACGTACACGGCTCAGTCGCTATGTAGCGACCGAGCACGTACACGGCTCAGTCGCTACGTAGCGACCGTGCTTTCTTGAAAATCAATACGACACGAATCCATGCTTTCTCATCTACTCTTTAATGCTATCTCCCGAAGACCGTAGCCAACCCATTTCATGTTTCTCGTCTACGTAGCGACCGTGCTTTCTTGAAAATCAATACGACACGAATCCATGCTTTCTCATCTACTCTTTAATGCTATCTCCCGAAGACCGTAGCCAACCCATTTCATGTTTCTCGTCTTTTGAAGTCATCAATCGAACTTTACGATAAAAACCGCGGAAAGTTTGTTTTTATCGAAAGAAACAGTAATAAACGTTTCGAATCAAACAACAGCCCAAAGAGACCTAAGACGTGACTCGAAACCCACTTACGATTTCTTAACCAAAAGCCCATAAACCGTAGGACGGTTTATGCTTGGTTTGCAAGGAATAATAAAGGTCAAGTTTCCACGGAAAAGTACGAAGTATAAAAAGATAATTAGAAAAATTGGGAAAAACGGAATATCTCCATTTTTAAGTTATGACGGCTTAAGGGCAAAAGAGGAAAAAGCGTAAACCGACCTAGGAGCGAGTATATAAAAGAATCCTAGGCGAGAGGCCCAAAGGGAACTTTTGGAGAGAAAACTTAGCACTTAGAGCGATTTAGGCATATTTCCGTTTTTGTTATTCGAGCTGCGACTCAACTAGGTTATTGCCGTCTTAGGGTTTAGAACTAGGAATCTCGCCGACAGCTCTCGTAGCCCAGGCTCTTACCTTGTTGTAACGCTCAAACGCGAATTCGGAATAAGATCTACTTTGCTCTCTTTTCGATTTCTTATACTTTATTGTTGTCATTCTTGTGTTCTGATTGCTTGGCGTGTGGTATTAGCAGATATCTGGGACCTCTGGGAAATTAGGGTTTTCTTAGTTTCCTTATTTAAGCGGAAATCGACAGTGCGAATTTCTGTTCCCACAATCACTCGTCATACACACCCAGGTTGTCATCCATTTCCTTGTTTTCGAACTCATGCGCGTCAGGAAGCTCTTGAAATATATCCACCGCCATCTTATCCCTCATACTCTTCCCGCTGGCCTTAGCAAAGTCTGTTTTACTAAACTCTATCCCAAGAGCATGACATTCAATGTACTTTAGAGTGTACACGCCACAATCACCAGATCGGGCCAGAGGTATATTGGTCGGTCTCTCATATGTGAATGGCTCCAGGCTGTATTGGGCACGTTGTTCGTCTGAGGAAGTGCCCTCAACAAGCAGATAAGGGACCATGTAGAGAAAAGGCTCCATTACCACATCGAGTTCTTCTGGGGAGATACTGGAACAAATGCTGTCAAAGACGACTATGTGCCACTTAGGGATCGATATCCACATAGCAATCAATGAGTGTCGGCGAAGTTCACTGGCGCATAGATATCATCAATATCCATCCCCCAAACCTTGATTGATTGGCAAAATGATGGTATAATTCCTGCATAATAATTCCACACCCCACCAGGGAGTCTTCTTCCTAAACCGTTCTGACCGGGCTCCGAGTCCTTAAAATCCTTGAAGTTGAATCTCCATTGCTGAGCAAAGATATGATCAAGGTAGCACATTCTCTCGCTCCTGAAATGTTGTGGGTTAGCGTCGTACCTCTTCCTCAGCACATTAATCCAAGCATCAATATGCTGCATATAAAATAGAGTACATGTCAGAAGATATCAGACGACTTACAAGTAATTCGTAGACGAATTAAGTCGTCTGATAAGTCGTCTACGTAGACGACTTATCAGTAAGTCATCTAAGTCATAGCAGAAGACTTACACAGTCCTCTAGCCACTCTAAGGAGGTTCAGAGGATTTGATACCACCAAGTTCTACT
>NC_027751.1:27064337-27065167 GCF_000695525.1 Brassica oleracea var. oleracea
TCGTATAACGAGATTGCTGTGAGGCAGCAAGTTTCCTTGTTCGATCACTCTTTGCACGGTAAAGTGCCAAAGCAGCATCCCTCTTTTTTCCTGATATCTAGCATTCTTCTTCTGTAAATCCGAAACAGTGGGTTGATTTTTGTCCAGTAGAACAAGGCTCGGTTCTGGAGCTTTATCTTTCGAGGAACTAGCATCTGCGGGCACAGCTGCGGGCACATCAGGACCTTTATCCTCCGCCAAGCTCTTCCTTCCCGCGTTCGTCCCATTAACACTTTCACTCTGCAATATGCAAGATGGGTTTATACAACAATAACCAAAGATCCATTTCAAACAATAATAACCAATCTGGTTTCTTAACAAACATGAGTTTAATTATGTTCTCCGTGAGCGTGTCCTCAACATCAAACTCCCATTTTGGAAACATTTCACCAATGTCCTCTGAACAAAGTTGATCACCCTAGTCTGCAGTAAATAGAAGATATGAACTTAGATATTTGACGGATTAAGAAAGATGGAAAGAAAAGACTTCACGGACGACTTATAATTAAGTAGTCTGGATAGTCTTCCCAGACGACTTAATTATAAGGCTTCTACTAAGTCATCCAGCTGGAAGACTTTCCAGACGACTAAGTAGTCTGGATAGTCTTCCCAGATGACTTAATTATAAGTCTTCTACTAAGTCATCCAGCTGGAAGAATTTCCAGACGACATAACTATAAGTCTTCTACTAAGTCGTCCAATTGGAAGACTTATCAGACGACTTAATTGTTTTCTGCGAAGTCGTCCAGATTGAAGTAAATACCTGACTGAGGATAGCCTCTTTAAACTGT
>NC_027751.1:27065403-27065811 GCF_000695525.1 Brassica oleracea var. oleracea
TCGTGTAGGAGTTGAATACTTTCTCCCTTCAATGTATCCTGTGAAGATGGCAAGGCACGCGAGCCGCTTGCGATCATCCCAAGACCACCCTTCGCATCTCTCAAGTGCAGCTATTATCTCCTGAGTAGATGGCCCAGCTTCGACATGAACTCCCAGTATCTCCCAATAAGAAGTCAACTCCTTTGTAACAACAGAGTGAGGTCTCTCAAGGTCCTCGATGTACTCGCAGTTTAGACCAGTGAGGTTTCCAAACTCTAACAGTGAAAACCTTACAAGTTCTGGACCAACGAGACTCCACAGCTCATACTTCTTCTTTATGTCCAGCTGGAAACCGAGCATGTAGTGAACCAGCCTTGAAGCCCAATCAAATCCCAGCCCTTGGAACTTGATGAAAACTCCCAACTTCGA
>NC_027751.1:27065978-27066335 GCF_000695525.1 Brassica oleracea var. oleracea
TATCTCAAACATTCAAAGACTTATAATTAAGTCGTCTGGCAAGTTTTCCAGCTGAAAGACTTATAATTAAGTCGTCTGGAAAGTCTTCCAGCTGGAAGACTTTCCAGACGACTTAAATATAAGTCTTCCAGGACTTCCAGTTTTATGTTCATCTTTTCCCCAATCAATCACTCGACAGTAAGAGATATAACTTACCGGCGGCGGAGTTCAACGAAACGCCTCTGAGAGAATGCGCGCTAGGGTTTCCTCTCGGATCTTAAATAGAGGAAGCGACTGTGAGAACGGTGAGTGGTGAGAACGACAGTGATAACGGCGGTGAGAACGATGAGAACGATGGATTAGAGAGAATCAACGGAA
>NC_027751.1:27066692-27077687 GCF_000695525.1 Brassica oleracea var. oleracea
GTTAATTACATGATTTCAATTTTTCACTTATCAAAATATTTTTTACAAAAAATTTAAATTATTTCTAAGTAAAACTAGTCCAGACGACTTTCCAGTAAGTCGTCTGGGGCAGACGACTTACGGAGGTTAGAAACGTAAAAAAAATTCAGTTTTTTTGTTTCTTCACAAGGGGTTGGTTATAATTTCAATAGCCTTTTAGGTTACTTTTGCATTTGATTCAAGTTTGGGTTTACTTTTGTGTTTGAAATTAAGTTGTGAGTCATATTTGACAATTTTCCCATCATTTTGCTTATATATAATATATATTTTGTTCCACTTGGAAACTTTTAACTCTTTATCGCTTCAAAATGATACCTTCACTTTTGTCTTCCCTACTGAAAATTGAAATTAAAAAAAAAAAAAAAGAACTCTATTTAAGATGTTTTCGTGTGAATGCATTCTACTCGTTTAATATAATTTTCATATGAGAAAAAAAATATATGTTTTTGGGTCTGTGGTGAAATGTGGTGTGCTCGTTCCACGTCATAGCTTCTTTCTATATATATATACACTAGGATAAGGCATGCGCCTTGCGCATGGTGAATTTATATAAAATTATTTAAAAAATATGGTATAAAAAAATAAAATTTATATTCTTGATCGAATTAATATTTTTGGCCCTTAAACGATTTTTAAAAAAACTTTTTTTTTAAATCACTTATCGCATAAGAACTTAACGTTTAGGCCGAAGAATCTCAGACCAACTATTTGGTTACAATGAAACTATGTCAACTCGGTTTTATATCATGATTTAGCAATTTAAAAGTAAATTATGGTTACGAGAAGTTTACGTTCACGTGTCAATCCTATCTATCTTCAATATTTTTTCATTTTTGTATCGCTTTTTTATTTTAGTTATTGTTCGATATAAATATTTCTTTTTGAGTTTATTCTCGTTTCGTTATTTTGTTTTGGCCTGAGATTTATAAAATATTTAAAATTTAAAATTATTAAAGTGATACACACTTAGGTTAAGATCTGCGCCTTGTGCAGAATAAATATTTTATATTTATTTTATGTTTTTCTACATATAATGAAATAATAAAATAATAATTATATATTAAATAACTAAGAAATCAGTTACTATTATGTAATAAATTGGCGTGTGGATATAAATCAAATGACTGATATTGTTTATTCGCAATCATTTTATGGTAAATAAATCAAAACAATCATTCTTATCTATAGTATATGATATATATATATATATATATTTTTTTTTTTTTGTCAGCTATCGTATATGATATATAATTAAATTTAAAATATATTAACATAGATATATAGTATTCTCTTAATATGGATATTTATTAAATGATGTTTCTACTCATATAATTTTATGATTATTTGCATATTTGTGTAACAAAATTGTACACCACTTTTTTTTTTTTTTAATGTGGAATGTTTATTGGTTTCAATAATTTATAATCATTAAAAAAATAATGAAGATTTCAAAATTAAAATATTAACTTTTCAATATATGTTCAACGTAGATATCAAAATATAAGTATGTATTTTCATATGATGTATAATTTTAAACGATATGAAATATATATATATATATATATATATATATATGTATATATATATATATGTGTGTATATTAACATCAACACCTATTAAAATAAAATTATTTATTCATATAATCTTATAATCATTGTATCTTATTGTAGAAAAAAAATTAAACTTTGATCACAAAAGTTTATGTGAAACTTTTAACAGTTTTAGTAATTTATACTCGTTTTGAAAAATTCAAAATACAACATATTCAAAAAAATCTAAAATTTTATTATTTGATTAATATAATTGTGTAATTTATTTTAACAGTAAATAATTAAACAAAAATGATAGAAAGAATACAGATTATTAGCAAATATTTATTATTTAAAATCATTAATTGCAATATATATCTTAATCGCATTAGGTAATTCCGTAGGTTTTATTTAAGAAAAGAAAATATACTAATTTTAATTTGATAAATGAATGGTCCATAATGAACATACTATATAGTAAAACATTATCTAGCAATTTAACTTTGGAATAACAAAATTTTCAATTAATTCTCAAGCCGCCTTATAAGCAAAATTAGCGTTCCAATTACGTGACAACTCAGCAGGGTATTTTTTTAATTAGTACAAATTATATGTTATAACTTTTTAAATGTTTCTCTATTAATATATAGGAGATATGTACTTGTTAGGATACTTATGCATTTCTTACAAGAAAGTGTACACTTAAAATGGATGAGTCAAAAAGTACAACTAATAGTCTTCTCAAGATGTCAATTTACCTAAACTTAACCTCATGAATTATTAAAATAAATAGCATTGTCATATTTTGAAAGTTAAAACTTTAGGGTTTCTAAAATTGTCTTGTCATTTGTGTAACTATCAAGTACGGTCATCAGTTAGACCATGATTAACTCGGGCTCTTAGGGTGGGGTTATTAGTTTTGGCTAAGAACCGTTTCTTAACTTTTAACTAAAAAAAGCTAAGAACTGTCTCTTAAATAAGAGATATAAGAGCCGGTTCTTAGCCGAAAAGTGTAAAAAAAAAATAAAACAAAAAAAGTGTCAAATCATGAGTTAAGAACCCAGAATTAAAAACCCGGGTTAATCATGCTCTAAGAAACCTTCTTTTGACTTTTAACTTTTAAGAGCCGGTTCTTAGTTTTTTTAGTTAAAAGTTAAGAGACAGTTTCTGATATTCCGCTAATAACAACACCCTAAAACCCCCCATTAACCATGCTCTTAGTTCTCTTGTTCTCCAACGTCAGAGTACTTCAGTATCGTGAAACATTTTCTAACTTTCTTTCCAGATTCTTTTAACTAGGCCTGGGACGGATCGGGTATCCGGACAATTTTAAGGTATCCGGATCCGGATCCTTATCCGGTGGATCCATAATTTTACTATCCTTATCTGGATCCATGGTTCTCGGATATCCGGGTGTCGGATATCCTTCTAAAAATTGTAATATCTGGCTGATATCCGGATCCGGATTTGGATCCTTAAAATAAAAAATAATAATATTAATAATATTAACAATAATTTAAAATATATATATAATGTATTTAATTATTTCTATGTATAATATTACAAAATTTGCATAAAATTTATGTATACTATTATAAAAATGAAAATATATTAAAAAAAATAATTTTTATATATACATATTACTATTTTTGAAATATTTATTAATAAAACTTACAGATCCGGATATCTGGACTTAAAAATTAAGATATCCGGCTTTGACGGATCCAACATTTTACTATCCGGATCCTGATTTGGCCCTTCCGGATATCCGGATTTTTGGATTGGATCCGGATCGAATGTCGGATCGAATCCGGATAGAATCTCGGATCGAATCCGGATCTCGGATAAAAGTCTCAGGCCTACTTTTAACCAACGCTAGAGGATTGGATTAACTCCTACAGTTGAGATTTATATAATACTAGATGACTTCCTACAATATCGTGGGATAATATAATTTAAATACTATTTATGGTAAATAAGTTTCGCATATATTTAAAATTTGTAATAATTTTGATAGACTAAATATGTTGATAAAATTTGATAGAAAATTTTGATTGGCTAATAATAGAAGAAAAACATTAAATTTTAGGAATGGTGGTATAGGGCCCTCGCAAATAAGGAGTGGCATACTTTATTCCCATGTTCTTATACATAATATTTAGGAATGGTGGCATCTGATCACCGGCCAGTGGTGGCGTATTTAGAGGATAAAGTGTCCCGAATGAAGGGGCAATTTTGTTTTGATAAGAGGTGGGTTGGACAAGAGGGCCTTATGGAATCCATTTCATTGGGCTGGTCAGATCATTGTGCAGGGAGAGAGGATGACATAGTGGCAAAAATAAGCAATTGTCGACACGAAATTGCAAAATGGCGGAAAAATAACCTACCTTATGGAAAGGAAAAGATTAGTGATTTGCATAAAGCTCTTGAGAAGGTACAAACAGATGATACTAGACCTCAGGAGGATATTATGGAGGTATCTAGGAAGCTCCAAGAGGCATATAAAGATGAAGAAGATTATTGGCATCAGAAAAGTAGGAATATGTTGTATTCTTCTGGGGATCTTAATACAAAATTCTATCATGCTTTTACTAAGAAACGACGAGATTGTAATAGAATAGTAGGATTATATGATGCTGTGGGGAACTGGATTACGGAGGATAATGGGGTGGAAAAAGTGGCTGTAGAGTATTTCGAAGAATTATTTACAACTACTTCACCTACAGGTTTTGAAAGCTTTCTTACAGAGGTACCAGCAGGGATCACTCCCCAGATGAACCAACGTTTGTTAAGGTTAGCGACCGAAAACGAGGTTAAAGAGGCTTTGTTTATGATGCATCCGGAAAAGGCACCAGGTCCGGATGGCATGACAGCTCTTTTTTTTCAACATTCCTGGCATATCATTAAGAATGATCTGGTTGAAATGGTGAACAATTTTTTGGTTTCTGGAAAAATGGATTCAAGGTTAAATATTACTAATATTTGTATGATTCCAAAAACGGAGAGACCAACAAGGATGACGGAGTTGAGGCCAATTAGCCTATGTAATGTGGGGTATAAAATTATTTCGAAGGTACTATGTCAGCGGTTGAAGTTATGTCTTCCGTCTCTCATTTCAGAAACACTGTCAGCATTTGTGGTTGGGAGGTTGATAACTGATAATATTCTTATAGCTCAGGAGATGTTCAATGGATTACGGACTAATAAGGCATGTCAAGGAAAGTATATGGTAATTAAAACAGATATGAGTAAAGCGTACGATAGGGTGGAATAAGATTTTATTAAGGCTTTACTAGTAAAGATGGGTTTTGATCTTCATTGGATTAAGTTAATGATGGAGTGTATATCATCGGTTCAATATCGGGTTCTACTAAATGGTCAACCATGAGGTTTAATTATTCCCCTTAGGGGATTACGGCAAGGAGATCCTCTATCACCTTATTTATTTATATTGTGTACTGAGGCATTGATTGCAAATATTAAAAAGGCGGAGCATGGGCAAGAACTTACGGGCATGAAGCTAGCCAGAGCATGTCCATCGATTTCTCATCTGCTTTTTGCGGATGATAGTCTGTTCTTTTGTAAATCTCAAAGGGATGAATGTCAAACTATTCTCAAGATCTTAAAGGAATATGAGATGGTATCAGGTCAACTCATTAATTTTGATAAATCTTCGATTCAGTTTGGGCATAAGATTGAGGAATCAACCAGACAGGAATTGAGAGATATTTTGGGCATCCAAAATCTTGGAGGAATGGGAACTTATTTAGGATTACCAGAAAATCTTTGGGTTCAAAGATTCAAGTTTTCAGCTTTGTGCAAGATAGGTTAAATAAAAGGGTCAATGGGTGGACTTTTAAGTTTTTCACGAAAGGAGGAAAGTAGGTGATTATTAAATCAGTGGTCACGGTATTACCAAATCATGTGATGTCGGTTTATCGATTACCCAAGGCAACCGCAAAGAAATTGACAAGTGCGGTTGCACAATTCTGGTGGAGTCCAGGGGGTAGTACAAGAGGTTTGCATTGGAAATCATGGGACAAAGTATGTGTTAGCAAAGAGGAAGGCGGATTGGGATTTAAAGACATCACTGATTTCAACACGACGATGCTTGGTAAACAGTTATGGAGATTGATTGAAAAGCCGAATAATTTATTTTCTCGAGTTTTCAAAGGTTGGTACTACAGGAATGCCTCACCTCTGGAACCGATTCGTTCCTACTCTCCGTCATATGGATGGCGGAGTATCACATCTGCTAGATCTCTGGTAAGCAAAGGACTAATCAAACGGGTGGGATCAGGATCATCTATCTCTGTATGGAATGATCCATGGCTCCCAACCACTCGTCCGCGACCAGCCAATAAAAACTAACACAACCATTATCCAGATCTCACAGTGGATTCTCTCATTGATCCTACTACGCGGACTTGGAATTCACAGGCACTTCGGGCTTTCGTGGACCCACAGGATGTAAAACTTATAGAAAGCATACCACTGAGCAAGACTCAGATGGTAGATAGAGTTGGATGGCATTTCACAAATAATGGGAAATATACGGTCAAATTAGGTTATCAGGTAGAGCGAGTCTACCCAGATCGGGAAAGATCACCAGTAATGTTTGGACCCACAGTAAATATATTGAAGTCATTCTGTTGGAAAATACGGTGTCCACCAAACATAAAAAATTTCCTTTGGCAATTGGTAACAGGGTGTATCGCAGTCAAGAAAAACCTGCAAGCGCGAGGGTTAACTGGTGATATATGTTGTGCAAGATGCGGTGCTAACGAGGAATCGATAAACCATGTGGTTTTTTAATGTCCCCCAGCAATTCAGGTCTGGGCTCTCTCACAGATACCATCAAATCCAGCTATTTTTCCAACAAGTTCTCTATTTACAAATATGGATCATCTTTTCTTGAGAGCTCTCCCGCAATTAGAGGATCACCAGTTTGCATGGATACTATGGTATATTTGGAAAGGACGGAATAATAAAGGTTTTAGCAATTTGGATATAGATCTTAGGGATACGCTTAAATTGGCAGAAAAGAAATCAACACTTTGGGCGGAATCGCATATAGTAAAAGAACAGAGAACGGTATCACAAGCCGATGTTATGTCTTTACCGGAGATTCAAGGTCGATGGTGTTTCACAGATGGTTCTTGGAAGGAAAATGATAATTTTTCTGGACAGGGTTGGTTCAGTACTTTAGAAGGGTTTGCCGGGTTGATGGGGGCACGGAATGTTCGGACTAGTCTTTCGCCTCTCCATGCAGAGATGGAAGCACTACTCTGGGCAATGGAATGTATGAGGAATTTATGTCAATTTCAGGTCATGTTTGCTACGGATTGTTCTCAATTGGTGAAGATGGTTTCGGAACCAGAAGAATGGCCAGCGTTTGCAAGTTATTTGGAAGATATCAAAGTCCTGAAAGAAAGTTTCCTCCAATCAGAGATCGTTCATGTACCACGAACGCAAAATTCAAAGGCGGACAGCCTAGCATGCAGTGCTAGGAAGCAACCGCCTTTTGTCGTTCACATGGATCGATATACTCCGATTTGGTTTACAGAGTCTGTATGAGTCTGTATAAGTTGATGACAAAAAAAAAAATATTAAATTTTATTACATTATATTAATAATTTTGGCACATGATCTCATATGAAAAAAGTTGTGATATATGAGTTATCTTAACTACCAAATTCCTAATACTTACATAAATACTTATTTATTGTTATATATCAATAAAGTAAAAGTAGAAAGGTCTTCTGCTTCTTTAATTAATAAAGAAAATATTTGTGAAAATGACCATTTTATGAAAGTAAACATGAATTGTGGTACCAAAAGAAATGTAAAAGTAAATTTTTTCCGTGATATATATCTAGTATTTCTGTCAAATTCAGAAATAGTAAGTTTTAAAAAAACTATTATATTTGTTGGATATATAATCTAAATTTATTTTGAAATTTTCAAATATTAATTATTAGGTATAGTTTAGTTGTGTACACAAATAACCCAAAATATAAAATTAATTTCAAAACGTTCTGAAATATAAGAGATCCAGTAAACATTCTCAGAACATTTCTATGTTTATTTATTTTTATATTAAATATAATATATTAATTTTAGGGTTAAATCAAAATATATCTATAACTTAAGTTAATTTGAAGAAACTTCTGGATATAGATAATTTCATTTGTCTTAAATATTCATATTCTTATAAAAATGTAAATCATGTAAACTACAATCAAATATCATATTATTTCATTATAACAAACTAATAAATTGTCTATTTAAAATAAACTAATACATATTAAAACATTAAGCCATATATTCTATAAAAGTATTATTTTAACCTTGTTTCTTCTTTTGAACATCTGAATAATTATGCTATTACAACAAAGAGAAATTACATAGACGTTATACAACCGACAATTCTACCAAATTATGAGATTACACGTCTGACTGCACCATTCCAAGCCGCCTTATGAGATTCATGTCCGATGGTACGCCATGCACCATGCTGAAGAACTCTTATAATTTTTTTCTCCATAATATGTATAATTTGTATTTTTGGGGGTTTGAATTCTGGACTTCCTGGTGTAGAAACATTAATGAATACTTAGGAAAACCACTAAACAAAAGGGCTTCAACTTTTAAAGATTGTTTCAAGCATAATATTTAATATACTAAAATTGATAATATTTTTTTGGAAGATGTATTATTAGAATTAAATTCTAAGTCTTACTTCTACTTATTTAATTATTTATACGTAGTAATACATATATGGTTCACATGCATATAACAATATAAGTTAAATTGATGACTTATAAGTCAAACTAATAAGAAGATAACAAATAGGTAAATTATCTTAAATTAGGGAGAATGTGATAAATATGTAAAATTACCTAATAATATAGAAAATATGACAAATAAGCAAAGTTAGCTTAAATCATAAAAATATGACATATTAGCAATTATGGAAAATATGACAAATAAAAAAAATCAGTTACCTAAAATTATAAAAAATATGACAAATAAGCAAAATTAACTAAAATTATGAAAAATATGAATCATCAATCGTCTTGCTAGCTTCCTTAAGTAAACATTTCCGAACTTGTGATAGATAATTTTTTACGCTTGAGTGTGCAATCTTTAATGCTATAATACAAAATTAATTTGTAATATGTATACACTATTATGGAATGCTGAATGATATATTCATTATACAGAATGATTTACAATATATAGACAGTATGTCTTAGGGTTTAGACTAACATTAATTACAATCAAGTCCCTTAATCTATAGTATCCTTATACCCTCCCTCAAGATGGAGGCAGTTCTTTGACACCAATCTTGCTTCTTAGTTCAGTGAATCGCGGTCATGGCAACGGTTTCGTAAGCGAGTCAGCTAGCTGGTCTTTAGTGTTGACATGTTGTACACGCAGTGCCCCAGTTTGAATGTTGCTAGAACAAAATGATAGTCAAGTGCCATATGCTTCATCCTAGAGTGGAAAACTGGGTTTGCACACAGATATGTAGCGCTAATGTTATCACAGTAAATGACCGGTGAGGTGGGGAGTTTGATACCGATTTCAGAGAGGAGTGAGAAGATCCATCCAAGTTCTGATGCAGTGTTAGCCACAGCCCGATATTCAGCTTCAGTCAATGATCTTGCGATGCTACGTTGTTTTTGCGAGGACCATGAAATGGGCTGCCACCAATGTAGATAACATAAGCGTTTGTGGAGATGTAATCATCTGCATCGCCTGCCCAATTTGCGTCGGAGTAGGCATGAACCGTGAGTGGTGTAGTGGAGCTCAAGAAAATACCATAGTTTGTTGTGCCTGCAAGATATCTCAAGACACGTTTCACGGCTTTCCAATGGAGATCTGTTGGGCGATGCATATATTGTGAGAGTCTGTTGACCATAAACTCTATGGACTTGTGAGAGAGAGGTACTGAAGACTTCCGAGGATAGTTTCTGCAGTGATTTCATAGGAGTGTTAACAGGTTTCGCATCAGCCATGTTGAGCTTATGAAGGAGATCATTGATGTACTTCTTTTGCATTAGGTGAAGTCCCTTTGGTGATCTGATAGCCTCAATACCCAGAAAGTAACTCAATTATCCGAGGTCTTTAAGTGAAAATCGAGCACTAAGAGAAGCAATGGCCGCTTTGACCGATGTAGAGTCTCCTGCAAGTAGTATATCATCTACATATACCAGTATGTAAATGCAGCTGTTGCCTTGGTTGTAGATGAACAGAGAGGTGTCAGGTAGAGAGTTGGTGAAACCAGATTGCAGGAGAAAGTTACGCAGCTCATTGTACCATGCGCGAGGCGCTTGTTCATAGAGTGCCTTGTTCAAGCGACAAACATGATGAGGACGATCACTATCAATGAACCCCGGTGGCTGAGGGACATAAACTTCATCCATCAAGGTTCCTGGAAGAAAAGCATGATTGATATCGAGCTGATGAATGCTCCAGTTCTTTTTCACAGCAACATCAAGAACCATGCGAACTGTAGTCGGTTTTATGACCGGACTGAAGGTCTCAGAGTAGTCCAGGCCATATTGTTGATGAAAGCCCCTTGCGACAAGTTTCGCTTTGTACCTTTCAATGGAACCATCTGCATGATATTTAATTATAAAAATCGGCTTACAAGTAATAATATTTTGCAATGTTGTTTGTTCTGTCAAGTCCCATGTGTGGTTCTTTATTTGAGCATTATACTCTTCACACATTGCATTGCAGCAATTGGGATCCTTGAGAGCCTAAGCCACAGTCGTTGGGATCTTGGGGTTGGATTTTTTTATAGTTGCCGTGAGGGTAAGTTTTGATTTGGGTGTGAAGATGAAGCAATGAGATATGGAAATGAAGCAATAAGAAACAAGAGGGAACCAGGCGAGTTTAAATCAAGCATGAGCTGAGTTACCTTGTGTTCCAAGTCTGTCCATACAACCTAAGACCTAGAGTGAATTGCAAGACAAAGAAAGGAAGCTGAATCACAATAAGGATGATCAGACGAAGATGTCTTGTGCTGTAGACCGTTGGAGGATCAGATCACATGGGTTGGTTTAGGTTTCAAGTCAATGGAGACATTTAGGACATGTCACTACCCGGGCCCAGCCTGCACAGAT
Source organism: Brassica oleracea var. oleracea (assembly GCF_000695525.1). Taxonomy (NCBI): domain Eukaryota; kingdom Viridiplantae; phylum Streptophyta; class Magnoliopsida; order Brassicales; family Brassicaceae; genus Brassica; species Brassica oleracea. Next base: position 27,077,398 of record NC_027751.1, read on the forward strand.
CAGCCTTGTCTAGGTCTTCTCTTGTTTATTATTTGTCTACGATTCTACTAGTTCATTATATCTCATCTGTCACCATGTACTTGTAACCTCTTTATATATGGGATGTTCCCATAAACAAATTAAGTAAGGGAATAAGAGATTCCTCCTTTTTACTCTCTCACTTTGCAACAATCTCTCTCTTTCTTATTCTTATGGTTCTAACTTAATCTCCTTAATCTATACACACAACCAACTCATAAATCTCTAAAACTCACATGGTATCAGAGCATTTAAGCTCTTGAAACCTATTA
>NC_027751.1:27077787-27101211 GCF_000695525.1 Brassica oleracea var. oleracea
TTCCAAAGACCTATGGGATACACTCAAGAAGGTGTATGGAAACCAGTTCAACATCAGTAGGGTGTTTAAAGTCAAGAGGGCTATCAATACTCTCAGTCAAGAGGACAATGACTTTGATAAACACTTTGGGAAGTTCAGATCTCTGTGGGCTGAGCTAGAGATGTTAAGACCAGCAACTATTGATCCAGATGTGTTGAATGAAAGGAGAGAACAAGACAAGGTGTTTGCACTACTTTCTACTCTCAACCCTGGATACAATGACCTAATCAAGTATATCTTAAGAGACAAAGAACTCCCATCCCTTGAAGAAATTTCTGCTAGGATTCAGAAAGAACAAGGATCAGTGGGGCTCTTTGGAGGCAAGCGAGAATTAGTACTAGCAAACCAAGCTGAAGAAGTTGCAAATAAAGGCACCTACAAGACTGAAGACAAGAAGGTGTGGATCTGCGATCATTGCAAGAAGAAAGGCCATGGAAAGGACAAGTGCTGGATCCTCCATCCTCACCTCAAGCCACAGAAGTTCAGAACCAACTGCAATAATGCAAGAGCCAACTTCTCTGGTGACATGGGAGAGCCATCTACTCCAGCAACCATGCGCTCTGCTCCAGCAGATGGTGAAGGCAAAGCTCTAGCTTCTAGTGGCAACTTACCTTGAGGAACAATCAAGATGAAGTCATTAGACGTTCTGACATTGAGGCTCTTATCAAACTCCTCAAGGATAACTCTGGTAACACACTTGGTACTTCTTTACATGCCTCCACTTGTGGTATCTTGTTGAATGCTTTAACGGAACCTAAAATTACAAAATCATTAGTTATAGATTCAGGGGCAAGTCACCACATGATTAGTGATCTTAGCTTAATTAAAAACATTGTTCATGCGCTAGGAAATGTTATGATAGCTAATGGAGAGAAAGTACCAATCAAAGGTGTAGGTGATCCTACGCTATTTGATAAAGATTCTAAAGCTTTCTATATGCCTAGTTTTACCTCAAACTTGTTATCAATTAAAAGAGCTACTAATGACTTGAATTGTGGTGTTACTTTCACTCCTAATGATGTCTACTTTCAGGATATTGAAACTAGTAGGTTGCTTGGCAAAGGTGTAACCAAGGGAGACTTGTACTTACTTGAAGACACTAAGCTATTAGCCGATTTATATTATGCTCTAAATTCCATTTCTACTTTACCTAAAGATGTATTATGGCATACTAGATTAGGACATCCCATTTCTCGTGCTTTGAACATCATGATTCCTAGTATATCCTTTAAAAGTGATTGTGAGGCTTGTATTCTAGGCAAACATTGCAAGAGTGTGTTCTCTAGATCAAGTACTATTTATGAAAATTGCTTTGACTTAATTCACTCTGATGTATGGACTGCTCCATGCATATCTAGAGAACATCATAAGTATTTTGTGACCTTTATAGATGAGAAATCAAAGTATACATGGATCACATTATTACAATCTAAAGATAGGGTCTTAGAAGCTTTCATAAATTTTAAAACCTATGTATCTAATCACTTTAATGCCAAGATTAAGATTTTAAGTTCAGATAATGGAGGAGAATACACAAGCAATGCTTTCAAACAACACTTAGCCAAACATGGGATGATCCACCAAACTAGCTGTCCATATACTCCACAACAAAATGGTGTAGCTGAGAGAAAGAATAGACATCTCATGGAGGTGGCAAGGAGCATGATGTTTCACACAAGTGTGCCCAAGCGATTTTGGGGAGATGCAGTCTTAACAGCTTGCTATCTAATCAATAGGATCCCCACAAAATTCCTTCAAGATCAATCCCCTTATGAGGTACTTAACAAACAAAAATCATCTATAGAACATATGCGTGTGTTTGGGTGTCTTTGCTTTGTTTTGATACCAGGAGAACAAAGAGATAAGCTATCAGCCAAGAGCAAAAAGGTAATATTTATTGGGTACTCTCCTCACCAGAAAGGCTATAAGTGTTATGTACCAGAGACCAGGAGGGTCTTAGTCTCAAGAGATGTGCAATTTGTAGAATCCAGAGGCTACTATGATGGAAAGAGTTGGGAAGAGTTAGAGAATCTGTCCTCCGGAGAGTCATAATATACCATGTGGAGAATGCAAACAAACCAGTCCTTGTAGTATATGGTCATCCACTTATAGATCCTCCCCATAGCAGTTTTTTTTCACATTACCGTGTTGGTGATTTACAGGTTGCTCACGATCAAGTCAAAAAGCTGTCAAAAAAACGTAGTACGTGTAGATGAGCACACGAATCTTAGGCTGAACTTGTTCAAAATACAATGAGGACCTAAGTTGCATGGAAACTCGGATGAAGGTATGTTTCACAGAAACGTTTCAGAAACGTTTCGGAATCAAAATCTCTTGGAAACTCATGAAAACTCATTAGAAACTCATTTCTTGAAAATCTCATTTTAGAAACTCAATGGGAACTTATGTTTCCACTTTAAAAACTTGTGATTTTGTAAGCTTTTTAAAACAAATTTTGTAACTTGTATCTTTATTTTGAGTTAGGCCACTTAGTATTGGATATCTGCTATTTTTAAATTTTAATATGATTTCGATGTTTAACTATTATTTGTTTCATTTTCGTATACTTAACATAAGATTGTTATTTGTTGATTTATATTCTTAGATAGACTAAACATAGAAAACAATTGTACTCACATGTTATAAACGTTTCCAAAACGTTTGTATTCCTAAAATTTTTAAAAATCACGTTTCGGATTCCATGCAACCTAGATGAGGACCTCTACCTGTGTTTAAACTTGTTCTTCTTTTATATCTTTAGTCAGACTGTTGTATCTAGAAAGAAAATTAATGGTTATAGGTCAAATCTATCTTAGTTATTTATTATTCTTTTATATCTTTAGTCAGACTGGCATCTGATTCTCCACCGCAGCCTGATTCTGTAACTGGTGCGGTTTATGTTTCTGGCACTGAATGTGGTTCTTGATCTTGGTTACCTGACTCATGTAAAAGCTATGCAGTTAGATATGAGGAACAGCAAAAAAAGTCAGATTGAAACAAACATAAACTTGTGTGTTGTGTTAGTTTCAGATAAACGGCTATTTAATCGATTATTCAAATTAAACCACACAAAAAAAACATTTAAAAGCGCACACACACACATAGTAATTCAAATACAAAGATCAATGTAGTTCAACTGATCGAACGGATGGGTATTTTTTTTTTCCAAGCAGCAGAAGTCGTTGTTTAAGCTTTTAGCAATCGTAACAGCTACAAGCAAAATCTGTGTCACATTCGCCGCGCTTATCGCCTTCATCATTGCATACAATGTTGCAAATTCTCAATCCTCCCGTTTCATGGCAGATCAGTTCTGGTGCTGTCTTGCTTAGTGTGCCCATGCATTGAGCTTTTCCCTTCGGTATCCCTGATTGGAAATGTGTATATATATACATTTCAACATGTATCGATTAAAGAATTTGATAGAACATCTTTCTTTAACAAATTTCAGAAAATTAAATGATTTTGTTTGATTCATAGTATATTACAACATACATTACCTGTGGAAATCAATAGAAAGATCATCAAAAGAGTAACGATGCACACGCTCTTCGCCATTTTGTTTTGCTACTTTGAGTTACTTCTCCACAACTTACCAAAATACCTGACTCTATTTATACTGAAAATTCTTTGACTTTTTAGTTAAGTTTGATGGATGATGTTAATGATGACTTATAGTAATAGTGTAATACTAAATGCTGGTCACTAACTCAATAATTAAAAGCCTTCAAGCCTTCAAGGTGTGTACAACCCTTATTTCTTAAGCATCTATCTTATTAAAATATAAACATTGTGTTGGACCTAACATTTATTTTGTAAGTTTTTAAATTAAATCACTAACATTCCTTTTTTTTTTTATCATCAATTTAAACAGACTCATACTGACTCTGCAAACCAAATTGGTAACTCTCCATCCATGTGAACGACGAAAAACGATTGTTTTCTGGCACTGCGTGTTAGACTATCCGCCTGTAAATTCTCCGTCCGAGGTACATGAATAATCTCTGAACTGAGGAAACTTATCTTCAAAGTCTTTATGTCTTCCAAATAACTTTCAAACGCCGGCCATTCTTCTGGTTTCGAAACCATTTCACCAATTGAGAACAATCCGTAACAAACGTGACCTGAAACTGATGTAAGTTCCTCATACACTCCATTGCCCATATCAGTGCTTCCATCTCCGAATGTAGAGGTGAGAGACTTGCCCGAATGTTTCTTGCCCCCATCAATCCATCAAAACACTCGAGAGTGCTATACCAACCTTGCCCTGAATAAAGATCCTTATCTTTCCACGAACCGTCGATAAAACACCAGCGTCCTGTGATTATTGGAAGGTGCCTAACCTCCACTTGATGCTTGCTGCATGTTCAGCATCTGTGCTTTAGCCCAAATTATTAAACACCAGCGTCCTGTGATTATTATGACTCTCCTCCGGCCTCTCATTTGGTCACGACATTGGCAGTTTTAACTTTAGCAGTGACCAATGATGGTTTCCAGATCTTTATAACCCATGTTTCCTTCAAATAAAGCTTGACTTCAAAACTTACAAAATAAGGATCCAGAAACTAACTACTAAGAATGAATAAATTGCATCTTATGCTAATATACACATAAATAAAATATAATTGAGCATTGGTTATTCATGGTTGAACTTCTGAGAAAAGGCCAGGCATCAACTTCAGAGTGATATCGCCGTAGGGTTGATCCTGTTGCATATCTATGAGTCCTCTAGACTTCAACACCTGGTGATCCAAAAGCAACAAGTATCCATTAGAGACAAATGCAGAGATAGAAATAAAGAAAAGGTATTAAGAATCAAGTACCAGTGTCTCAAAGAACATCCGAGCAGCTAACTTCCTTGTCTTTCCAGCCAAGATCTTCCCCAAACTTAGATCTCCAGAAGAATGGCTTGAAGTGGGAGTAGTATTTGAAGAACGTTCTTTAAGATACTGACCCAAGGCTCTGCAATGTTTTAATGAAATGTGTTACATGTTAGTAGAGAATGTTCATAGAGCTAGTTAGATTATGGAATCTTTATACCTTGTTCTCCCTGTCAAAGCACCAGAATCTTGACTAGCTGGGGTGTTGCCACCTACCTCTAGGAAATAAAGTTCCTGTATGACACAGGCAAATGGTATTACTACCAATGGTAAACACAAAACATGGAAGGACATGAGACAAACCTCGTCCACCATTTCAAGAATAGCTGAAGCCCCTGAGTTAGTTGATCCAGGCAGATCCTCTCTATATGTGGAAGTAGACGGCTATGTTCTATAAGATTCTGTCTCCCAAATACCAGGCTGAGTGGTGAAGTCATCGGTTCTAGACGATGAAAATCTTGGAGGAGGCGAGGGCATGTACTCAGTGTAACCACCATCTCTTAAGCGTTCGATTCCAGTGTCATCATTATTAAATGGCGGTGGAGATTGTGCTTCTCTTGCTACAGACTCTGCAGGCGTGGATTGAGGACCTGCAGAGTCTTGGACATGTTCAGTTTGCCGAACTGGAGACAGATGAACTGTACTGTCTTGATTAGTAGGAGATGATACAGGTGCAGCTTCTGGTATAGTTTCATCAGAAACAGCAGCAAGATATGTCTTTGAAGCTACACAGTCCTTATCAAAGACACTGCGTAGAACATCTGAGGAGCCTGGAGATAAGCCATAAACGTTATTCAAACGGAAAAATTAAGTTCAAAACCGTTGAAATAACTGGAAAGCTACCAGTAAGCAAGGGCTCATTGAAGATTTGCTCTTTCTTTGACTGGTTATTCATTCTCCAGACACTTAATTTAGAAGAAGGCATCTTCTTTCTCTTACGAAGAGTATGATGGAACCCAAAGACTTAAAAGAACAGGTAATAACAATTTTCTCTTCATATATTTTCATAAGACAATAGTCTCTTAAATACATTAGAAGTACGTACAATAACTGTAACTAAACAAATGGGAAACGTGAATGAATGGGAGACAATCCTAGAATATAGGAGACACACGTTACCACATCCACATCTCTAACCAAGTCAATCTTGGTTTACTTTGGTTACCCTTTGGTTATGATCTTATCAGAGTATCACTAGGATCCTCAAGCCTTTCTCTCATGATCCTGTCCAGATTCATTTTAACAGTATGCAGTGCAACAGGTAATGAAATAATCAAAGTCACAAAGCTACAACCTGTTAGTCAATACTGTGACCTTATCAAAGTGCTTCCTCTTCCTTGGCCTTACTTGTGGTTGGGGAGGAAGAGGAGTTGGCTGAAGAACCAGCTGAGGTGATGGATGCACTTAACATCAAAACAAAAAAAAAACAAATTTCAGACAAACGCTAAGATAGTACATATACTGGTTAAGCATAAGATATAACGCTATGTTGTTTGCTCACCAAAATTTTCATGTTCTTCCTCAGAACCAGCAAAACCTGGAGATCCTGAGCGAAGCTCAAAGTTCGAATGTCCTCCAGAGTTTAAGGCCATGTTCGTTTGGAGGTCGCTAGCGTCGGCAACCAACCTGAGTGTCTAAACGTTGTTCGTTTACCGGTCGCACGTTCAGCAACTGATCGCAGCGACAAGACGCTAGCGACCCGCGGTTAAAATTTTTGATCGCCGAGAAATTCAGCGTTTGCGACCAGAACATGCGATTAGAAAAAAAAAACTCTAAATACAAAAACACCCTCAATCTATTTTCAAAATTACAAAACAATACCATTAACCGAAATCCTAAAATAATTTCTCACGCCTCAACTCTCTCTCTCTCTTAGCCATCTCTCACGCCTCTCTTCTCTCTCTCTCTCTCTCTCTCTCGCTCTCTCTCTCTCTCTCTCTCTCTTCACCATCTCTCACGATCTCTCATCTCCATCTCTCACACCTCTCTTCACCTCTCACGATCTCTCGTCTCCATCTCTCACGCCTTAGCTCTCTTAAAGGTCAGTTCTCTCTCTCTCTCTCTCTCTCTCTCTTAGCGTTTTGTGTTAGAATAATGGAACCCTTAGATTACTTAAGTTGGATGTTGGGTTTTTTGATTCTTGATATGGGTTATGGTATAATCAGAACAAGAACAAGAGAAACTAAGTGTGTGGTTACCAGAAAATGGGGCGATCTGGTGTGTGATTTTGTGTTAGAATAGACCAAGAACTCAAACCCATGCTCCAATACAGTCTTTAAAAAATGGCCAGTATTTGATTATCAAATCTCTGTTTTTAATCCAATTATCAGACATGGGTTTAATAAGATAGCAGAAAAGATGGTAGAGATAATGGCAGAGGATCGTGTGGTGTTGCAGCAGGATCACAAATTCCGTGTGCACTCTGTGTTGGAGATACCTGGAATTATAAAGTGGTCACCATTTCACATTGCTGCAGTTAACCATCTCAAAGCTGTTGAAGAAAACAGAGTGGCTTTTATGTCTTTCTCTAGTGATGATGATAAGATTAGCTATCTTGAGAATATGATTGGAGTTATGACGGATTGTAGTCTGTTTCAGTATGACTGTTTTAATATGACTCAGATTGTAGTGTTTCTTTTAAGTATGACTTTTGTTTCATTTCTTTTGTTATGACTCAGATTGTAGTATTTTAATGTGATAGGAAATTAGGAACCATGACCATCTGGTACCATTATTCTCGTGTCTGTCTGCTCATCAATATTAGGGATATTGGGTTCCTTCCCATTCAAAGTTTCATCTAAAGTGCTTTCAACTCCAACGTTATGTTGCTCTGCAGCAAATGGTGGATGAGACGCAGGGCTTAAACCGTGCACAGCATCACGCCTTATCTCAACCTCGGGAACACTTCCAGGAGAATTGGCATTGCTTCTCCCTGGACTGAGATTGATTGGTTCTGTCAAGTTAATTGGTCTAGGATCCTGGAACTCAGGAATTTCCTCTGTGTCGTTAAGAGAGCCATATGTTCCAGTATCTAGACCAATATTGAAGTCTGCTTGATCATTGTTTGGTTCTGTCTCATAAGCCATTTCAACATCAGTATCACCAGGATGATGCGCTCTCACAGGTTCTGTAGATTGGCTGCTTAAATCATAAGAAGAGAAGGTAAAAACATTAAGAGAGGCATATCCTTGAAACATATAAGGAAAAATAATGAATTATGTGTAGTAGAGAGGTAATCAAAACACCAATGAAGAGACTCACTCAACATCCATGGGGCTAGATTCTGGAAAGATGTCCTGTAGGAAAGACATAGAAACTTTCTTTCAGTAACAGGTAATCAGAATCAACTTCAAAGTCATAAACTCAAGCAGGAATCTCACCTCATCAAAAGTTACAGCAACATAAGGATCAATGCCAGTAGGAATCTGATCTGCAAAAACCAGTAACATCATCATAAACACCATCTCGAATCATGACATGATGCATCAATAAACGGCAGGCAAAAGAGGTACCAGTGAGAGTGATATCTTGCTGACTCCTTAGGTGATTATCAAACTCCCTAAAGAATAAAAAAAAAAAAAGAGAGTTAATATCTCTCAAGAGATCATCAACCTCCAATAAAAAAAAGATGGAATACTCATACCCTTGGAGTGTGTCATCCTCCTCCAAGTCGAAGTCATCCAAGTTAAGTGCCTGAGGCAAAGTCACAGACTCAACGGGAGCCTGTCTTGCATCCTCAGGCAAGTCAACTTGAGTGAAGCTAACCAAGTAGTACAGTCACGGAAAACATAATCAACTTGCTTGCTTTGAGTATATTCTCACAACACCAAGTAGAAGGTGCCCTGACAATTTCAACGCAGAAAACAGTATAAGATCTGCAAAAAAAAAAAGACAATCACATGTAAATTTTATCGAAAAAAATTGAAACTTTATACAGTTTGATATATGCCCATGTCAAGAATAATCATTACTTGAACCAAAAAAAGGGTTGAATTGTATAGATTCAAAGGAGATTAAAAAAAACTAAAATTCATGATGAAAAAAGCAATAAGGGGGAGAGGAAAGAGACGAACCAACAGTTTTGGGGATGTTGGTGGCGGTGTAGTGAGACTTCTTGAGACGGTTTTGCAAGTGAGCGGCGGACCAAACCGTTCCTAGTGGACCCTTTCTAGCCAAATGAGTATGCGAATAAAACATTTTAGTTACTTCCAAACCAAGTAAAGAACAAGGATTCGGGTTGAGAGAGAGGAGGATTATCGAAGGTAAATATATAATAAACTAATCAGTTTCGATTTACAGTGGAGGTTTAGGTTTTTTTTAATGTGATTTATAGGAGAAGAAGAAGAAGAGATTTAATTGGCGCGGGAAATAACGTCTGGTGGCGCGGTGTTATCAAAAAAAAAAAGAGTTTGGGTTAAAACAATAACAAAACGATAATAAAGAGACCAAAAAGAAATAAAAAAACTTTCTAGTTGGAACAGAAACAAAAGAGGATAACTACTTCGGGTATTAAAATGGGACCAAATAGCCCAAATTATTGAGTTAATGGGCTTACATTTAGGCCCAATATCACATCATCTAGGGTTTTCATCTTATATAGAGCTGCTGCTGTTGTGTTTCTTCTCCGACGGTGGTTGCGGCGAGCAAGCGAGCAAAATCAGAACCGAAAATGGTACTTATTCGTCGTCTCTCACTTCGTATTGAAGCTTATGTTCTCTTTTTATGTTTTTATATCACTGTCTTGATTGTTTGTTATTGGGACTAGGGTTGTGGTATCCATATGAAATGTAATCTCTTTGTTGTGTGTTTATTTCTAATGATCTTGTAGATTAAGAGCCATCCTTGTCATTGAGTTTCAGTTCTGATCTTGTTTTGGTTTTGTATTGAATGAAAAATGTTGTCTTTGGGTGTTTTGTAATAAATCGTTTTCTTTATCTTTAACCAGTCCAACAGTTTTTAATTGAGTAAATAATGAAAAATGGGGTGTTTTGATGTTGATAATGTGTGTAGCCTAAGCAAATCCACGAGATCAAGGACTTCCTTCTGACGGCGAGAAGGAAGGATGCTAGGTCTGTGAAGATCAAGAGAAGCAAGGACATCGTCAAGTTCAAGGTCAGGTGCTCTAGATACCTCTACACACTATGCGTCTTCGACCAAGAGAAGGCTGATAAGCTTAAGCAGTCACTTCCTCCAGGTTCATAACCTCGTCTCTTTCGCCAATCTCATGTTTTCTTATGCACTTTTGTATATCATAAGAGTCTTAGCATATGGGTTCTTTAAGTTGTTTGCGTACTTGAAGAGTTTATATATGGTTCAAGTATGTGAAATGTTTTGTAAATTTGAAAATGTAGGAGTTTTATTTGTTGACTTGCGTGTGTGATACATACATTTACACATTTGCCAAATGTCTTACTAGGATTTAATTAATGGCTATCGCTTGAAACTTTTGGATCTTTGTATATGCACTTGTGTATATCGTATGAAAGAATCTGTTTCGTTTAAGTTGTTTTGGTACTTGTAGTAAATATGTGTGGTGTGTTGTATATGTATCATACCTCAGTGTGAATAGTTTATATATACATTGCTCAAGCAAGTCATATTATGTTGTGTTAAGTTGAAAATAACATTGTCGTTGTTTCAGGTTTGAGTGTTCAAGACCCTTGAAAACATTGTCTTTGTTTGATTTTGCTAAATGGGTATTTAACATCACTTGAAACGTCCGGACAGTAATAGGCGTTTGGTTAGGTGTATTTAAGTTTGTATATGCACTTGTTTATGTCATAGGTGTCTTAGCATCTGTGTCATTAAGCTGTTTGGGTACCTGTAGGAAGCATGTGAGTGTATTGTATTGGTATCATACCTCCTTGTGAAGAGTTTATTGTATATGGCTCAAGTATGTGATGTAAAGCTGACAATCGCTTTGTCCTTGTTTCAGGTTTGAGTGTTCAAGACCTTTGAAGATCCTCTTGAAGCCAGCTTTGAATACTTTTGGCTTGAGAGATTTTTATCTTTGCTGCCTTTTTGAATTAACTATTATTCAGACTCCTCTTTTCAATTTCAAGACTTGAGCTTTTGTTTTGCTATTTGCTATTTACTATCAAGGTGTTTAGTAAACATAGTTGTCCAAAAGATTTTGACAGTTGTCTTATCAGAAGAATTTACATGTGTTACAAAATGGAATACGCATTATTAATCATCGTCTTATCAAAGCCTATCATATATTTCTAAACTTTTGTTAAAACGTAATTAAGGGGATATATTCGCAATATGTAATTAACACGATTAAACTAAACTTATAATATAATTAAGGCTTTATAGTTAAATTACGGGGAGATATTAGTCTAAATCAGACATTTGTTATATAATGTTAATCAAGATGATATTACATGCAGAAGCTAAAGAGCTACACAACAAAGTTGTTCACTAATTCATTGTTAAAGGGTAAGGCACAGAAGCAATATGGTTATGAGCCACGGTTCCAATCCAAAGCTTCCCTTGAACCTCCCTCACTTCACTCACAAGCTTCATTACCTTTCCTTGTCTATCCTCAAGAACCTCCAACACCTCACCATCCTCATCGAATCTTGATATCACAGTGTACATCTTCATCCCCATCGCTTTGGCCAGCAGCTTCATGGGTATGGGAAGTCTAAAGTAGATGCTCTTTATCCAAGGGTTGTCTGTAAGAACCTCTTGTGCCGGTGTTCTACAACAGTCTATTGCAACCCAAAACTCACCCTTCTTATTCATCCTAACGTTATCCGGAAACCCTGGTAGATCCGCCACCACCTCCACTTCACCCGTCTTTGCACCCTCCAGCCAATATTTCACTAACCTGTCATATACATACATATTGATGATACAAACATCAGGTGTGAACTAGTCTTGCTTGGGTTTCAAGGATTGTTTATATGGTTACACCTGCAATTGGTTGTTTCGGTGAAGAGAAGGAAAGATTGGTCTTTAGACAGCTGAATGCCATTGGGAAAAGCCAAACCTTCCAGCACAATGTGTGTTGTTTTGGTAGGTGGGTCATATCTTAGAAGCCTTCCTGTTGATTCTCCTTCAAGCAATATGAAGAAATGATTCCTACAAAATAAACAAACTCTTAACTCTTATTATCATACAGTTAACGGTATATAAATGAACACAAAACTTACGCTCTATCATATCTTTTGCTCGTGTCAGTGAAGAAGATGGATCCATTTCTATGGATGTCAAGATCGTTGGCAAAGAGTATAGGCTTTCCTTCCACATGAGTAGCCAAAGGCGTAGCAACTCCTCCTTCAGGACCAACCACTAGCAGACCATAGTAAGCGTCTGCAATGTACAAGTTCCCTGTCTCTTTATCAAATCTCAGACCAAGAGGTCTCCCACACAGCTTCTCGTGCTTCCACTGCTTGTTTGTTGTTGAATCCACACCTCTTGCGCATGCCTCCTCTGACCTTAACTCTCATGAACACACAACATCAACAAGAGAAACGCAAACAGTCATAAAATTGACGAGTCTTTACCATTTTGATGTTACAACGGAGAATGTCTCCCATCCGACTGCTTCACCCATCCATCTAACGACCCTTCCATCGGCCAACCCTGTGTATGGACCACGACCTAAACCATCAAACTCTAACGATTCTGGGCCAAAGACTTGGTCCACAAACTCCAGCTTCCCATGTTGACCCAGTTGACTCAGGTTGTCTCTTGGCCAGTTCTCCATGACTTGCTTGTATGGTGCAACCTCATGCTTCATAGGCTTGAACTCACGACCTCCAATAGGACTCATGTGGAAAGGGTCGATGGCTATGAATACTACAGACAAAGCAATGATACAGAGAACAGGGTGATGAGTCAGAAAGGAATCATGTGTACTATGCTGCTGGCCTTTCTTCTCCATTTGAAAGTGCTGAGAGAAAGCAAAGATCAGATTCACCTTATCACTGTACAGATTATATATGAAATTTAAAGAAAGTGTGGTTGTGAAATGAAAATTGGGTTGAAAGTAGGTTTAAATGGTGATGAACAACTAAGTCAAAAGCGGATCCAAGTTAGAGAAATTTTGATAACAAATACAATTGTCATGACTCTAGTTAACCTGCAAATCATCCAACCTACAACTTCTCATTAATAAAACATGAACTTTGAATCCTTAACTTTTCCTCTACCCTTTGCCTTACCTTCTTTTTGAAATACATACAGCAAGATCTGAAGAATGAAGTAAGTTACAAGAGAAGACACTGATCTAATCTAAGAGAGCTTCAGAAACCTTCATCTCATTACTTTGTGAAACTGAAAGAATGCAAATGGCGTAACATCTTATACAATATATCAAATAAAAAACAAGAATGTTTGGTTGGATACTTTCATAAATGAAATAAATGTGAAGGTCACAAATCAGGAAACATGCTTTAGTGGATGGAATCTTTAGGTAAGACATGGGACCCTTTTCTCAACTATATATCAAACATGTGACTCTCTCACAAGCGGTTTCAATCAAGCATTACAGATCTTTTAAGTTCTGTGAATGGAATTGCATAAGCTTTGGTTTAACAACTCTCGGTATATCTTCATCAACTACCTCTTTGACAAGAACATTGTTCACCAATATAACATTGACACTGAAACTGAAGTTTAGACAACTTCCACTCCACTAAACGGAAATGCACTGGCTTGCAAGGTCCAACCATTTCCAATAAACATCACTGACGGTAAAGAAGCATCAGTAAGTGATTCAATCTCCAAAAAACTTAAATCATAAGCACCAGACTTCTTCAAACTGAAGACAAACACCACATTGATCCAACCAAGCATCGTAACAGCTGCCCAGTAGTTGTTCACCCCGCCAATCAAACCACATAACCAACCAAGATTCCAGACAAATGTTCCAAAAAGCTAGCTTGCGGGACAATGATGGAAGTGAAAATGAGCGACTCAAAGGACGCAAAGTAAATGGGAAGAGACAAACCCAAAAAAAAAAATCAAGAAGGTTGCTTCACAGACAAAATCGTCATCCAACCAAACACAACACAGCTGTAACTCTCTTGAAATACTCAATCTCGAATCTACCAATCAGCAGAAGGTATATCCCAATAACCAAAACACCTGAGAAGACTACAAGAACAATAGTTGTAATGAAGGGAATAGGCAGTTCCAAGACAACACCAAGACTCCATAGAGCACTCATGCTGAAGACGAGATGCAAGACGCTGATATGAGAGAAAGCAGAGGTGATCATCCAAACACAACGTAACCATGACAAATTAATGATCGAGCAATTCACAATCAGATTTACATCTCCCCTAAATTAGGGATCATCAGCTTTGAATTAAGAACCAACTGGTTCATACCAGACTCTTCTCTGCTGGCTTATATAACATCTCCCTAGAAACGAGTTACATACTATCATAACAGACCTCACCACTCACCCAGAAGACTGAGAGAGCCAATAAAAAAAAATAACGATACCAAATTGTAATATCAAATCATGTCTAACAAGGGTGCTGCTCAAAAGCCCCGAAAGAGAGATGGTAAAAAAAAGCATAAGCAAACACAAATCCAAATTAGCCTAGAGGCCACAACAAAATACAGTACGCTTAAACTAAGTCCAAGGAAAAGGAAAGATAGAAGGGATACCCTCACGGTTCCCTCTTCATATTGTTCTCAGAGGTGGAAGCGTTTGAAGCGTGCATGAGCCAATCCTTGGCGCAGAAGAGAGCTTCCAAGGTCACATGTCCAAGAGAGCTCCTGTAGTTGTCCATCTTTTTCACGTCAGTGTCAAAAACAGAATCAGGAGAGACAGTGCAAAATGGTAAGGACAAGACATCAGCTGCCATCTTGGAGAGGGTGGGGTACTTGGTTCGGTTCAGGCTCCACCAGCCCAAAACCTCAAAGTCTGGTGATCGCGGTATCAGAGATTCCTCCAGGTATTGGTCGAGCTCCGATTTCATCTGCTCGCGACTCCCTACCTCAGAGATGTAAAGCTCAAAGTCTGAGAATCCATCTCCAATGGTAATGAGGGGAAACTCCTGCGAAGAGGCTTCAAGGTGATGGCCTTCCTGGAGAAGGACGTCAACGTGGTGACCTTCTTGAGAGATTGTAAACGCAGCTTCTTCCTGCGGCATTGCATGTGATTGAGAATCACCGTTTTGTGGATTTTTGATGTGCTCGGGAATGGTTTCCACTGGTTGTGCCTCCTGCGCCAAATCCTCAACTGGCTGAATGTCCTCTATTATTTCCTCTACTGGCTGCGTGTCATGTTCTGCTTCTTCAACAGGCTGAATGTCATCATGCTTTTCCTCCACCAGTTGTGCCTCCTGAGCCACTTCCTCAACTGATTCAGTGTTTTCGACCATTTCCTCCACCGGTTGTGTCTCATGTTCTAGTTCCTTAACAGCCTGAATCTCACTGTCACCATGGTTCTCTTCCACCAGTTGTGCCTCCTGAGCCACTTCCTCAACTGGTTCAGTGTTCTCGACCATTTCCTCCACCGGCTGTGTCTCATGTCCCAGTTCCTCAACAGGCTGAATGTCACTGTCACCATGCTTCTCTTCCACCAGTTGTGCCTCCTGAACCACTTGCTCAACTGGTTCAGTGTTCTGGACCATTTCCTCCACCGGTTGTGTCTCATGTTCTACTTCCTCAACAAGAATGTCACTGTCAGCATGCTTCTCCTCCACCAATTGTGCCTCCTGGGCCAGTTCTTGCACTGATTGAGTGTCCTCGAGTATTTCATCCACCGGCTGCGTTTCCTGAGTCATATCTGTATCCTCCACTTGCTGGTTTTCCAGCGGGAGTTCCTCAACCAGCTGGGTCTGGTCAGTCTGAGCAGCTTCTTGAGACTCATGACCGTCTAAAGCATGGTCTCTTGGCTTTTCATTCAGCATATTGCTATCTCCTCCAGGCTGTTCATATATTTGATCATGTGAAAGCTCGTTGGAATGGTTGTATTCAGGATGAAAGTGAACTTCTGTTTCAGAAAAGCCATCATTCCCGTGGCCCACATAAGCCTCTAACAGGGAGTGACTCTGTTCAGCATAGTCATGGTACAGTTCATGTACAGCATCATCAACGCTCCTGATCCATTTTTCTGCATCTTCCCCATAAGCCTTAGAGAAACTAAACTCAATAAGCTTCATCTTGAAGCGCGGATCCATCACAACAGCAACTGCCAGTAGCAGGAAACATCCTCTCCAGTACTCATCAAACTTCTCTCTTAATGGAGTCGCCAGATTTCTGACATCTGGCTCTTCACTCATGGCTGCGTGGCTTAGCTCTAGCTGAAGCTTTGTCATCTCATGGTACAGATCGTTTGCTGTCAATCGTCGTGTTGGACCAGTCAAAACACTAGCCGCGTCAAAAAGAATCTTCAAGCAGGAGCAAAGCACCTCAATCTTCCTCCATTCTTCAGGAGAGATCGAAATTTTATATTCAAGATCACAGTTTCCCAGACAAGAAAACACTTCCTTGTGTTCATACGCAGCCAACAACATACTGTAAGTCGTGTCCCATTTCGTCTGGTTGTCAATGCGGAGATCTTTTTCAGAACGCGTCTGAAGCTGCGCCTTCAGTTCATCAAACCTCTCAGAGCAACTGTCTCTGGTCTTCACATGCTTCACGCTATCACGAACCTTTTTAATGGGAGTCTGAAGATCCTCAGCCCCAAGCGCGTCGCGCGCCATACTGCTCAGGAGGCGGGCGTAGCAACTCCCCAGCAACAGCTGACCATTCATGACATGCTGGTTCCTGGCAGACAAACAGCACCTGAGGTTCTCAACAGCGCTTTTATTCACCAGCGATCCCCCAACAGTGAGGCTGCAGAGCCTCCTCTCGAGATTCCAGTCCGCTAAACAAGCCGCAACAGGCTGGTTCAAGGCGAAATCCGAATCAGGGGAAGGAACAAGCGCAACGTTCAAAAGCCTGCGAGTCAGATTCCAGTCCTTATCAATGAAGTGCCCCGTCACAAACGCGTACCCCACAGACTGATTCGACGACCACAAATCCACGGTGAGGTTCACCTGGCCCGGGATCTCGCCGATGAAGGCCGAGAGCTTCTGCTTCTCTGACAAGTAGATAGCAACACAATCAGCGTGGATGGCGTGGAAGGTCGCCATACCGAGCTGGGGACGAAGGGCGCGGACGAAACCGGCGAATCCAGAATGCTCAACCATGTGGAGAGGGTACTCATGCATAATAATCATCTTCGCCATCTCGCCGTAGCAACGGTCTTGATCTAGAGGAGCGTTCAGGGGCGTAGAAGAAGCCCTCTGACGTTTCTTGGGAGGGGTGGTAACGACAACATCTTTGGCATCAGGAGAGATTTGCGTGAGCTGATCGCCTCCTCGGCTCATTGGGCATATACCCAACTGAATATGACGCTTGAGGTGGCTCGTTCCGGCGAGCTTCTGGCCGGTGATGTAGGCGAATGACTTCCTGCAGTGCTTGCAGCAAGCCTTGGAGGAGCCGGGGCTGGTGGTTTCGATGGTGAAGTGCTCCCAGACCATTGACTTTTTTCTCCTGCGGCGTATACCAGGCTGAGACAGCAGAGAGCCGCCGCCGTCGTCGGTATCCCCTGCAGCAGCAGCATCAGTGGGCCTGGTGGTGGTGGTGGTGACCAAATCCATATGGGATTTGTCATCAATCTCAAATGAACCGTTGTTATCAATGAGCATCAAAGAAGAAGTGTTGTTATCCATAATCCTCTTGTGGAAAAAGTCCTCTGTACCAAGACAAAAACTGAATCAAGCTAAGATAATATACTTGAAGAACAAAAAAAAAAACAAATCTGACAGAAAAAAAAAAAAAGAAAGACTATCTTCATCACAGCATACACAAACCTCGGTAGGATTGCAGATCGTGGGAGGGGGTAAAGATCGACAAGGAGCCTAAACCACTGGGAATAAAAAAAAAAGCACAGTAGATTTAGAGTAAGAGATAGCGAGATCTAATTATGGAACATCGGAGAGAGAGAGAGAGAGAGCTCACGGATGGATGATTGATTGGTAGAGTAAGGAGGGAGGAGAGGCCGCGCGAATCAGAGGCGAAAGATTTTCAAACCACGAGGGAGGAAGGGATTAATGGGCTTTAGGATGAACTTCGGCTCTGCGCTCTCCTTTACGGCCGCTAGGTTTTGAGCTTTTTTTTCTCTCTTTCTTTCTCGGCCTTTTCTTCTTACTAGTCACTTATTCACCTAATTATTTTTATATATTTATTTATTATTAAAGAGAAAAAATATGGAGGTGTTACAAAAAAAAAAAAAACAGAAGCACATGGTAAAAAAACTCACCCTTCTCGTTCGTTCACCTCCAATTAGGTGTGGGCGTTCGGGTACCCGTTCGGGTTCGGTTCGTGTCTATTCGGGTTTTGGGTTTTCGGGTTCAAAAATTTCAGCTCCATTCGGGTATTTCTAAATTTCGGTTCGGGTTCGGTTCGAATCGGTTGGGGTCGAAAACGGTTATCTCGAAATCAACGGCTAAGATTATCATTTTAGCAAATTCTTCACGAAAGACTTTTCGAAAGAAAGACCGGAAGAACACAAATACTTATGGACGAGGGTCTTAGGAAAGATCGGTACGAAAAGAGACAGGTCAAGCCCCGAGAGCCGGACCGTTGTCACAAGGTCACCTCGTCCATGGGCGAGGACGGCCAGCACCACGGGGGCGAGGACGACCAGCACCACGGTCACCTCGCCCGTGGGCGAGGACGACCAGCACCACGGTCACCTCGCCCATAGGCGAGGACGATCTGCGCCTGGTTCACCTCGCCATAGGGTGAGGACAATCCAATCCCGGCCAGTCCGACTCGTTTCGACTCTCGTGTCCTCCATATAGTTGTGATATCCGACTTTTGGATCATATACCTCTCGTTTCGTCTCTATCGGAGTTACTCTCGAAGTTTTACGACTAAAATCGTAGAAAACCCTGAAGGCCTAAAAACGGCCCGAGAGGATCTAAACGTGTCTAGAGGCCGATCTACGATTTAGAAGGGACCCGAGCCCAATGGTAGTTATGACGGTTTATCCTAACTCGTGGAAGTAGGATAAACGTTAAGTTTCGGAAGATAAATATCAAGATTCGAGGATAACTACAAAGATCGACAAAAAATGGAATATTCTCAAAAGAGATAAACTTGGGTCCAAAGGAAAAGGAGTAAATGGGCCAACGACCTAAAACAACTATATAAGGAGAGCTGGAGCAGAAGAAAATTGATCTGAAAATTTAGACTTAGAGAACTCCTGCTAGCTTAGGGAACTTAGAACTTAGGTGGTTAGACTAGCAAGGCAAGGCTTAGAACGTTTTCCCGCCTTTCTGTTATGCTTTTGTCTAGTTAGCATATCTCTACTCCTCTCGGAGAAGTCATGTATTCATACTATTTCATTAATAAAACGCCTCCGAGTGACTATTTATCTTTATCTTGCTATCTATCTTTTTACGCTCTGAAAGTGATTACGCAGAGAATTCGGACCTTCAGGGAAAATCGGTTTTTCTTGGTTTTCCTCCATACTTATTCATTAAAATCGACGGTGTGAATTCCGGTTCCCACAGTTTGGCGCTAGAAGGAGGGGGGGTCAAATTCTCTAACTCAAAAATCACAAAAGATTAAAGATACAAGATGTCCGCTCCAGTAGCTCACGATGTCATCTCTTTCAAGGACAGAGCAACGGCCGACCAGTTCAAACCTCACAACCATCTCCTTGTCATCGAACTGACCATCCAGGACATCGACGAAGCAAGAGTGTTGGTTGACACCGGATGCTCGGCCAACATTATCTATACAAGAACCCTCGAGAGAATGGAAATCGACATGTGCGCCATCACGCAAGGTCCCAGTTCAATTTTCGGACTCTCAGGAGACGCTACTATGACCCTCGGCTCAATCAACCTCTTGGTCAAAGCTGAGAGCGTCGTAAAAATCACGGAATTCTTGGTCGTCGATCGCCCAACATCGTACAATGTAATCATTGGAACTCCATGGCTGAATTCCATGAGAGCGATCCCATCAACATTCCACCTATGCCTTAAATTTCCGACCCCTCATGGAGTCGAAACAATTCAAAGAGACCACAGGATGTCACAAGTATGTTTCGCCGCTGAGTTAAAAAGAAAGAACTTTGCGATCGAAGCTTCCCACAAGAAGAAAAGAAAGCTGACTCTCGACAAGGGCGCCCCAGAAGAAGACTCGGAAGTCTTCTGGCAGTCATAGAGGGTCGAAGCTCTAGAAGGGAAGCGCGAACCAACTTGCAAACCGGTAATCTCGGTCTGTCTCGACGAATCCCGCCCAGAACGATGCGTCAAGATCGAAGCCAACCTCTGCGAACCATTGAGAACAGAGCCATGGCTTGTCTTAAAAAGAACCTCGATATGTTCGCTTGGGCCGCGGAGGATATGCCAGGAATCGACATCGGCATAACATGTCACGAACTCAACATTGACCCGACCTACAAACCCGTAAAACAAAAAGGACGGAAGCTAGGAACAGAGCGTGCAACCGCGGTAAACGAGGAAGTTGAGAAACTCCTCAAAGTAGGGTCAATAACAGAAGTCAGATACCCGGATTAGCTCGCCAATCCCGTCGTGGTCAAAAAGAAAAAAGGCAAATGGCGAGTATGCGTCGCCTTCACCGATCTCAACAAGGCCTGTCCAAAATATTGCTTCCCACTTCCGCACATTGACCGACTGGTCGAAGCAACAGCAAGGAATGAACTTTTATCATTCATGGACGCCTTCTCCGGGTACAATCAAATCATGATGAATCCCGACGATCGCGAGAAGACCGCATTCATCACCGACCGCGGAACGTATTGCTACAAGGTAATGCCTTTCGGTCTCAAGAATGCGGGTGTTACTTACCAGCGACTTTTCAATCGAATGTTCCCCGAACAGCTCGGAAAGACTATGGAAGTGTACATCGATGACATGCTCGTAAAATCCCTTGACATACAAGACCACGTATCCCACTTAGAAGAGTGCTTTGCAAGGCTGAACCTACATAACATGAAACTAAACCCGGCAAAATGTAGGTTCGCAGTCGAATCAGGAGAGTTTCTCGGTTATCTGGTCACGTGTCGCGGGATCGAGGCCAACCCCAAACAGATAAACGCACAGATAGAAATGGTCTCACCAAAGACAAAATGAGAAGTCCAAAGGCTAACCGGAAGGGTCGCAGCTTTGAACCGTTTCATCTCACGTTCGACGGACAAGTGCCAGCCTTTCTACGACACGTTGAAAGGGAACAAAAAGTTTGAGTGGTCGGAAGAGTGCGAAAAGGCTTTCCAACAGCTAAAGCGTTACCTGGCCACTCCTCCTGTTCTTGCAAAACCAGTAGAGGGAGAACCTATATTCTTATACATCGCGGTCTCCGCAACAGCAGTAAGTGGCGTTTTGATCAGAGAAGAACGCGGTGAACAAAAACCAATCTTTTACATAAGTAAAACCTTGCTGGACGCTGAGACGCGGTACCCCTTGATGGAAAAACTAGCATTCGCTGTTGTAACATCGGCGAGAAAGCTCAGGCCATATTTCCAATCTCATACCATAGTGATTCTCACCACCTTTCCCCTGTGCACGGTTCTGCACAGTCCGAGTCAATCAAGACGCCTCGCGAAATGGGCAATCGAACTAAGCAAGTACGATGTCGAGTACCGCCCAAGAACCTGCGCAAAATCTCAGGTGCTTGCGGATTTCTTAGTAGAATTGCCCACGGGGGATATGACAAACACGGAACCAGATTCAACTTGGGTTCTTCACGTCGATGGATCATCGTCCAAACAAGGATCCGAAATTGGGATTCGGCTCACGTCGCCCACCGGGGAAATCTTGGAGCAGTCGTTTCGGTTAGAATTCCATGCATCAAACAACAAGGCTGAATATGAAGCACTCATTGAACGATTACGACTAGCCCATGGGCTGAAGATTTGCAACATCCATGCTTACTGCGATTCTCAGTTAGTCGCAAGACCTGGCCCAAGACTTCAACCACTTCGCCCTCACTATAATTCCTTGCTCGGAAAACACCCAGGCAGATGCCTTGGCCGCGCTCGCGTCAAGCTCGGATCCAAGACTAAAACGGGTAATCCCTGTGGAATTCATTGAACATCCGAGCATCAGACTGCCGGTGATCGCCAATCTGATTTGGGGACAAATCGAAGATGCGGAGGAAATCGAAGATCCACCATAAGGAAAGATGGATCAGCCGGAATACGGTTGCGACAGCCCATGGCTAGAGCCGATCCGAGCCTACATAGCCGACGGAACGCTGCCCGCCGAGAAATGGGCAACACGCAAAATTAAAACCCAAGCCGCACGATATGTAACGGTAGAGGGAGAAATCTATAAATGGAGATTCTCTGGCCCACTCATGACATGCGCCGTGGGAGAGAAAGCGAGAAAAGTGATGGAAGAGGTCCATTGCGGATCGTGCAGAAACCACTCTGGTGGAAGGTCACTCGCAGTCAAAATAAAACGCCACGGTTATTACTGGCCAACTATGATCAAAGGCTGCGAGAAATTCGCATGAAAATGCGAAAAATGCCAAAGGCACGCGCCTACCATCCATCAACCTGCAGAGTTCCTCTCGTCCATTTCATCTCCGTATCCCTTTACGCGATGGTCCATGGATATCGTCGGACCTTTACACAATTCAAAACAGAAATGCTTCCTTTTTGTCCTTACAGATTTCTTTTCGAGGTGGGTAGAAGCAGAATCCTACGCAAGTATCAAAGACGTACAAGTCGAGAGCTTTGTATGGAAGAACATTATCACCAGGCACGGGGTCCCTTACGAAATTGTAACAGACAACGGATCTCAGTTCATCTCTACCCGATTTGAAGCATTTTGCGAGAAGTGGAAGATACGTCTGAACAAGTCAACACCTAGATATCCACAATGTAACGGCCAGGCAGAGACCACTAACAAAACCGTCCTTGACGAGTTAAAAAAGCGCTTAGAAGCCAAAAAGGGATGATGGGCAGATGAGCTCGAAGGAGTTCTTTGGTCACATCGTACAACCCCAAGACGGGCTACGGGAGAAACCCCATTCGCCTTTGTTTACAGGACGGAATGGACGATCCCAGCGGAAGTAGAATTTCCCGGAGTGCAGAGAAGATTCCTTCCCGAATGAGAAGATCTCAACAACGCGATGCTGCTGGACGAACTCGATCTCATTAACGAGCGACGAGACCAAGCTCTCATAAGAATCCAGAACTACCAGCACACTGCCGTGAAATACTACAATTCAAACGTTCGCCACCGCAGGTTTTTCGAAATAGATTCTTCTTTACGAAAAACCTTTGCGGAAGAAACGCGAATCATCGGACAAGAGCTCGAGAAGGATTGTTACGCAGCGACCAAACGCGTGCTCCGCTCGGTCGCTACGTAGCGACCAAGTTCGAGCCAAAGCTCAGTCGCTATATAGCGACCAAACGCCCATTCCGCTTGGTCGCTATGTAGCGACCGATCTCGAGCCAGAGCTTGGTCGCTACGTAGCGACCGAGCTCGAACCAAAGTTCGGTCGCTAC
>NC_027751.1:27101483-27102471 GCF_000695525.1 Brassica oleracea var. oleracea
GAAGACGGCCCAAAGGGACCTAAGACATGATTGGAAAAAATGGAATATCTCCATTTTTATGCAATGGCGGCTTAAGGGCAGAAGAGGAAAGGCATAAACCGACCTTGGAGTCAGTATATAAGGGGTCCTAGACGAGAGGCATGGGGGAGGACTTTTTCAGAGCAAACTTAGCATTTAGAGCAATTAGACAACTTTCCGTTTTTGTTATTTCGAGCTGCGACTCAACTAGGTTTTGCAGTCTCGTGGCCAAGACTTCTACCTTGTTGTAACGCTCATACGCAGATTCGGAATAAAACTCCTTTTGCTCTCTTTTACGATTTCTTATTTCTTTTCGTCTTTAATTGCGTGTTCTGATTGTTTGGCGTGTGGTTTAACAGATATCTGGGACCTATGGGAAGTTAGGGTTTTCCTAACTTTCATTATTTAAACGGAAATCGACAGTGCGAATTTTGGTTCCCACAAGCGACGAGACCAAGCTCTCATAAGAATCCATAACTACCACCACGCTGCCGCGAAATACTACAATTCAAATGTTTGCCACTGCAAGTTCAAGGAAAGTGATCTGGTTCTGCGCAAAGTCTTCCAAAACACTGCCGAACGTAACGCATGAACACTGGGAGCAAACTGGGAAGGACCATACAAGGTCATAAAGGTGGTCCGACCAGGATCGTACCAAATCGCGAACATGCAACATGAGAACTAAGAACTACGAGATGGCTTGATCCCCGAAAAAAGGGTACGTAGGCAGCTCGCCAAGCGAGTTCAGCTATCCCCCCCATCTTAAAAAGGGGGGGGGGAGTGGGTACGTATACTCGAATAATCCCATGCTTTTCAAAAAAAAACTCGACCTTTTTCGAAACTTTTTGCGGAAAAACGCGACCTTACGGTTGCAAATCCCGCTATTTGCCAAACGGCTAAAATGGCAATCTAAGACTCTCTCAAAGCGCCTAAGCAAAATCGATTAGTTATCACACTAAATCCGACAAAA
>NC_027751.1:27102560-27105052 GCF_000695525.1 Brassica oleracea var. oleracea
AAAGGTCAACTTTCGGCTCTGCGAGACGTCGCTACACGCTTAAAGTTACGATTTTTTCGACATCTACAGAAACGACGTTCTCGTTTCCAAAACAAACTTAGTACCCCTCTAACGGTAAAATGCCTTTAAACTGACATTATTTCTTTGTTGCTGATCACAACAAACGAACCCTAACGTCCTAAACAGACATCAGCCGCCCTCGAAAGGATAGGCTCTCTTGCATCTGACAAGGATACCATAGCGCGCTATAGAAGAAATCCTAAATTTTGGTCAGTATCTCCAAACGGCCTTTGGAGGTAGCTCGATTCGTATTAAGACAAGTCGTATAAGCTGATAACAATTCGCGGACTTTATATCGGTACGAATCAGGTTAAAATGGCAAACAGGCGAAACGAAAGCCGACTTTTCATCGCATAGCCTCAGTCCGAAAGTAAACCTAGGTCTTGCCCTAAACTCAGCCTTACGGGATCTTGACATCACAAAGGCATAATATCAACACTCTGATATGAGATCCCAAAACTTATCTCTTCACTTAAATCAGTACGTTTTCACGAGCCTTCGCATAAAGCAGAAAACCGCGTAAACTCCCGTACTCAACAAACGATGGATACGGTGATCATTCGGGGGGGGATGAGAAGACAACTCACACCCTGCCCTCTAACTTTGAAAAACAGAAGTTCTATCGATTTAAAAAAACCGAAAAGTTTTATAGATTGAGCCAAGCATCTTACAAAAAGCCGTAACAAGGGCAGGGATTCGAAGCCACCAACGGCCAGTCCCAGAACATACAAATTACGGCCTCATGAACAGACCAAAACAAAACAAAGAAAATCCCCGAAAGGATCATTACCCTAGGCACTCCTCAGAGCATCGCCTTCATCCTCAACCTCATCGGAGCTCGGGACCGCATCGACATCAACACCCTCAGCCACTTCACCATCACCTCTCTCGACTGCATCGCCCTCGCCTTCTTCGGCGGCACGGCCTTGCCCTTCGGTCTCTTCCAAACACGGCGCGAGGGTGCATTCAAATTTTAGGAGAGAGAGGATCGAATCGAAGTCACCTTCAGAGGCCATCAGTTCCTCCTTATGAGACAGTAGCCTGGCCTCTTCAGAGTCCAGAGTCGGAACCGCTTCGCCTTTGAGTAGCTGGATCTCACCTATACCTCCCTCGATGCCCGCCAGGGCCAGATCTTTCTTACGGACTGCCATGAGGGAATCAAAGAGAATAGCCATCCTCGTTAGGCGGGCATGAAACTCGTCCCGTGGGACAACGGTCCCGGCTGGCTCACAAGTCCTCGGTTCCTTTTGACTTTTGATTTGGCGCTGAAGACGACGGACTTTGGAAGCCTTGGCTTTTTTCTCTTTCTTCATCCTAAACAGTGCACTCGCCGACTTTCCGAGATCCCGCTCGAGACCGCTGACCTGAAACTCCAGCTGCGAAGTCTCAGCAGCGTGAGCATCCTCAGTAGATTTCAGTGTGGCCTCAATTCGTTTCAACGCCTCCCGCGACTCTGCTAGTCCCTCTGTCAAACGCTCCACCTCCGAACCACAGTCGCTGATCATCCCGTCAATCAACGATATGAACTGCGAACGAAATAAAAGTTAGAATAATTGAAGAACAAAGTATCCTACAAGAAAATTTGTTTTTCGAAAACGAACCTTGGCACGGTATTGCGGTAAAGGCCCCAAAGGAAGGCTCTCCTTCCGCACCTTTGGAACATCTCCTCTTCTTGCGGTCTCGGTTGCGGCGCCATTCCTTTTGCGACCTTTGGGCAGCAGAGCGGCACTAGGCGCAGGAAGCCCTAAGACGATCTCTTTCCTGTCCAAAGGCGGAGGCATCGACTCCATTACTTGTCCTTTCTCAGGAATCGAGACCGGGGTAGTGGAAGAGCCCGAAGATTGGGCCAAGACCTCTGGCACTTGCACAGGTACCGTATCCGTTCCTACGAGGGGTGCAGCATCGCTCAGAGACTTGTTTCCTTCAGTTGAGATCGACAGCGCAGAAGAGGAAGGGATAGCCGACATTTCAGCAGAGGTCTGACTCGTTTCCTTTTCGGCATTACGCCTGGATAGCCTCTCTTTGAAAGAAAGGAATCCAGCAACGAAAGTCGGAGTGGCTTCATGAATGGAAGGAATCGGTAGAACCGGGCTGGCCTCACCCATCTCGACGTCGGAGTTCTTCTTTTTGTTTTGGGAGGAAGACATTCTTGCTTGAGAGAATGAAGAGAGAAAAGTTTGAAGGAATAAGATGTGTGAAGAATGGTAATTGATGAGTTGCTACTTATAAGCATATGAGGGTGACGTGGATTTCCGCAATAAAATAATCTCAAAAGACAATCTACGAGAAAACGTACTCTTAACCGAAAATTCTGATTAAAAACACTTCACTCGCCCGCAAAATCGTCTCCGAGTCTTGCAGGCTTGGGGGCTAACTGTTGGGGTTGAAAACGGTTATCTCGAAATCAACGGCTAAGATTATCATTTTAGCAA
>NC_027751.1:27105107-27123214 GCF_000695525.1 Brassica oleracea var. oleracea
TGGGCGAGGACGACCAGCACCACGGTCACCTTGCCCATGGGCGAGGACGATCCGCGCCCGGTTCACCTCACCCTAGGCCGAGGACAATCCAATCCCGGCCAGTCCGACTCTTTACGACTCTCGTGTCTTCCGTATAGTTGTGATGTCCAACTTTTGGATCATATACCTCTCATTTCGTCTCGATCGGAGTTATTCTCAAAGTTTTACTACTAACATCGTAGAAAACCCCGAAAGCGTAAAAACGGCCCGAGAGGATCAAAACGTGTCTAGAGGCCGATCTACGATTTAGAAGGGACCTGAGCCCAATGGGAGTTATGACGGCTTATCCTAACTCGCGGAAGTGGGATAAACGTTAAGTTTCTGAAGATAAATATCAAGATTCGAGGATAACTACCAAGATCGACGAAAAATGGAATATTCCCAAAAGAGATAAAGTTGGGCCCAAAGGCAAAGGAGTAAATGGGCCACCGACCTAAAACAACTATATAAAGAGAGCTGGAGCAGAAGAAAAGGGATCCGAGAATTTAGACTTAGAGAACTCCTGCTAGCTTAGGAACTTAGAACTTAGGTGGTTAGATTAGCAAGGCAAGGCTTATAACGTTTTGCCGCCTTTCTTTTCTGCTTTTGTCTAGTTAGCATATCTCTACTCCTCTCGGAGAAGTCCTATATTCATACTATTTCATTAATAAAACGCCACCGAGCGACTATTTATCTTTATCTTACTATCTATCTTTTTACGCTTTGAAAGTGATTACGCAGAGAATTCAGACCTTCAGGAAAAATTGGGTTTTCTTGGTTTTCCTCCATACTTATTCATTAAAATCGACGGTGTGAATTCTGGTTCCCACATGATCTTTGCGGGTTCGGTTCGGGTTCGGATAACCCATTTAAATTATTTTAAAAAATTTGAAATTCACTATATACTTTAAATTTCTCAAAATCTATAAACAAAACAATATATTACATATAAATTTGAATAGCATATGTCAAAGTATCTAAAATTAACATATAAATTGGTTTGGTTTGAATTTTTGGATTGAGAATCAATAAGTATTGTTGATGTTTTGAGTATACTTTAGCTATTTTAGACATGTTACTTTTGACTATTTGTATATATTTATAAGTATTTTGGAAAATTTAAAAGTATCTTATATATTTTGATATTCTTAACATATATTAAATCTAAAAATAATTAATATATATAGGTATATAAATCAATTTCGGATATAATCGGGTACCCAAAATACTTCGGTTCGGATCGGGTTTGGTTTCGGTTCTCTAAATACCAAAATTTTGAACCCATTCGGATATTTAATCAATTTTGGTTCGGGGTCGATACTACTTTTTCGGATCGGGTTCGGTTCTGTTTTTCAGATCCAGGTTTTTTGCCCAGCCCTACCTCCAATGCACCCTTTCTTGAACCATCCACCCAGTATTTCACTAACCTGTCACGAGGGAAAGAAACATTGAGTCTTTTATCTATATACATGATTTTTAACTAGTCTTTGTCTTGAATATTAAGGGTCGGTTCAGCCTAGTGCTGGGTTTACGGGTCAACCCGCCCCGACCCGCCCCGCCCCCACTGCGGGTCGAATCATGATTCAAAAAATCGACCCGCATAACCCGCAAACAAAAAAATTTCTACCAGCACCCGCTCCGCGTAACCCGCCAAACCCGCGGGTAATATTAATTATATTAAAAATAATTATTATATAGTTAAAAATAATTATTTTTAAAAATATATGAAAATAATATATTTATAATTAAAATTATATAAATATTTACGATATTTTATAAATTTTTACAAATTTTTTTTTTTTACAAAATGTTTTCTTTTTAAATGGTTTTGTAAAAAAAAAATCTTTTTTTTTAATTTGCGGGCTAGCAAGTACCCGCGACTCAAATTCGGCTAACCCGGACCCGCCCCACTTAAAATAATCTCGACCGCACCCGCACCCACGATTGAAAATTTTCAGATTGTTAGACCCGCACCCGCCACGCAGCGGGTCAAATGGGGTGGGGCCCGCGGGCATTGATTAAAATTCCAAGCTCTAGTTCAGCCACAATCCCTCCGAAATGAATCGAAAATAAAATCGGTTCGGTTCCGTTTGGTTTTTGGCTTTATAGTTTTTTTCCGAAAATAACCGAATTTTAAAATTTTGGTTAGATGTCGATATAATTAGCTATAAAATCAAGATTTTTTGGTTATTTTTGGTTCGTTTGGTTAATTCGGTTTGGTTATTTTCAGTAATTTCTGTTAATTTTGGGTTATGTTATTATGTTAAAAAAAATTGTAAACCTAACCGAAAACTGAATTATTTCTCAAAATCATACCGAACTCAAAACTGAACCCGAACCGAAAACCAAAAATTTCGGTAAACGGTAAACCATGATTAAACCGATGCTAATAGGGTCAATGACCATCAATTTTCGGTCCAAATGTAAATTTTAGAAGTACCTTAGCCTATTTCTATATAGAGAGTTGTTTACAAAGGGATAAAACGGAATGAATTAACGTTGTGAACTGTAAACCATGATTAAACCGATGCTAATAGGGTCAATCACCATCGATTTTCGCTCCAACTATAAATCTTAGAAGGATAATCAAATTGAAAAGTCCAAGTTTAGAAGCTCAATTCTTGAAGACCGTTAAGAATTCCAAATTAAAAAGGTTTGTATTTTTATATTTTCGTTCAAAAGTTATAAAATGATGACACTATAGTATTACTATATGTAATGCAATATTTAAATTTATATACAATTAGGTACGAGATATGACAAGGCGTTGAATGCAGACATAATGGCCAAAGAACAAATCAACAGGATTGTACTTTGTTTTCCATTTTTTTCCTGTTTGTATAACGTATGTATATATGCATGAAGATTATGCTAATTAATTAAAGTTTTTGAGTTTTTGAAAAATTGGGTTAATGTATATTTGGGGTTTGGATAATCAAATATTTGTAATGTGTAGCTTGTGTATTAAATAGAAGGAAAGTAAGTTCATGTGATATTTGTGAATTTGTGTATATAAGTAGCTACGTTTGTATCTTTTAGGCTTTATTAACTTGGACTGGTTGATTGTATGAGAGGAAGAAGATACTTGATAATTAAACCTCTACATGGCAACCAAAACAAGATGATGGATAATATAAAAAAAAAACAACACAGAAGAAAAACACAGTTTTAGTTTTAATATAAGGATATTGTATCCTTTTTACAAATTACAAACTAAAAAGAAAGTATGTGAACATTAAAGTTGTCAATTTCTAGAGAGATCATAGAGTAAATCTCTACATATATGAAATATAAAACTAGTGCATTCCATTCACATATTAATTTTTTTAGGTAATACATTATTTGTAAGTAATAAACTAATAATACATCCATAACTAGGAAAATAAGAAGGTGAAAAACAATATATAAAATAAAATTTAGTTAAGCTATGCATGCTTGAAGCTCCTCGTTGAAGGAACGATCGATTCAGAAACAACAAAGACTATATATCACTTTGGAGGCGGCTTGATTGTGACATGGTTCCTTGCCTCGACCTCGGTCACGATCATCATTACCATCATCAAAACGATGACGAAGGAGGCGATTAGGGTTTTCTTTTCGATAGCCATAATGTTTAATAAGCTCTTAAACGGGTCTTGTTTTTTTTTTTGGTCTCTTTCTTGTTAGTAGTTCTTGATTAACTTTTTTTTTTGATTAACTTAACAACGTATTTATATGCAAAACCAAACTTCTATAAATAGTGAATTTCTAATTTAAAAATTTTGTGGACTGTTTCAATCGTCTTTTCTTAGATATTGGTCAAATGATTACTAACATTGTTTAGATGGAATTCTAAAATAGTAGGATTTGATAATGTATGACAAAAAAATTGCCAAAAAGTAATAACCACTAATTGTTTCTTCCACATTTTCATAAGTGTCCTTTTTTACTTTAGATACATCTCATACAAATTAAGATTTGTTTTAATAACGTAGACGTAATCATAACTTCAAATGCATTTGATGATAATGACTTTAAATATCCATAGAGCTTTGTGTAAATGGAAAACTATCTAAAGGTAATTGTGTGGTCGGTCCACATGGTTTTGATGTATATGAATCTCACCCATAGTGTACCCAAAAACCTTATGTTAGATCCCAATTAGGTTCAACACGATGACTTTCTTCTCATTCTTATTACAAGAATACTCTCTTAAAAAGAAAAGGTTCCATATCTTTCATTCATGTTAAAGAAGAACAATAACAATGGCTGCTAAAACACAACCATCGTCTTCTTCATTACTACTCATGTCCTTGCTCTTACTACTTGTTTCACTCATTTTCCCTTCATCAGTTCTCTCAGCCACTCTTCGATCTGATATCCAAGCTCTAGAGTCTATCATACGGAGCATTGATCCAAGTTCCATCTCCCCTTCCTCTTACCTCAGCACATGGGACTTCTCTGAAGACCCATGTGAAGGCTCAGGGACGTTCTTAGGAGTCATGTGTTCTTTCCCTCTTGAAAACACAACCAGCAGAGTCACAGAGATCGACCTTGACGATGATGGCTACGACGGTTTCCTCTCTGATGAAGTAGGGAACCTCACAGAGCTCACGGTCCTTAGCCTCAACAAGAACAGATTCCGTGGTCCAATACCAGAAACTGTCTTCCAACTCAAGAAACTAACCAAACTCTCCCTCTCTGAAAACTTCTTCACCGGAGACATAACCCCAGGAATCACCTGGCTCAAGGAGCTCAAGACCATAGACCTGTCCAAGAACAGCATCGCGGGCGAGATCCCTCCAAGGATCTCATCCTTGAGAAGCTTGACTCACTTGATCCTATCAAACAACCATCTAGACGGGAGAATACCTCCACTCAACGGCTTGTGGAAGCTACAAGCGTTGGAACTCGGTAACAATCACCTTTCCGGAACCCTCCCTAAGCTTCCTCCAAGTCTAAGAACTCTATCTCTCTGCTACAACAGCCTCGCAGGACGCATATCGCCTCTGCATAGGCTGAAACACCTTGTGTCACTAGATGTGAGCCAGAACAGATTCTCAGGCACCATTGGCCACCAAATCCTAACGTTCCCAGAGATATCTCACATCAATGTATCCTTTAACCAGTTCATATCCATAGAGGTTGTTCAGGTTACAGGCATTGAGTCCCGCCTGCGGATACTTGACGCTGAAGGAAACCAGTTACAGGGTCATCTTCCACTGAACCTGCCGACTTATGGAAACTTGAAAGATATCAATCTCCGGAGCAACAAGTTCTCCGGAGATATTCCAAGGATTTATGGGAAAAGACTTGAGAATAATTCATGGAGAAGCTTGTACTTGGAGAACAACTACCTCACAGGTTTGCTTCCTGAGGAGTTTCTAAGGCTCTCTAAACAGGTCAGAGGAAGCCTTTCCAATAACTGTCTGCACTGTCCTAAGAATGTTCCAATCTGCAAAGGAGTACAAAAGGCGAAATCACATTGCACCAATGCAATGCGGGAGAAGGGCTTGGAGTAGAGATCATACAAATGGGAAACAGTTTCTACTAAAAAGCATAAACGTTACCAAAGTTCATGTCCTTATTTGTTTGTAATCATGATAGAAATGTACTCTTATGAAAAAAATTGACATTCAAAACCAAAATAACAGTTTTTTCACAACACAATGCATTTCAAAAGAGCCAGTTGACACTAATGTTACCAAGCCAGATCAAAAGAGGAAACTGAGCTAAAGCTACAAAGATCAAGAGGTAGTGATGCCTGCTTGAGTCATAACTCCTAGCTTCAGCAAAGAGGACTCGCTTCATTGTCTTCACTAAGAAAACCCCGGTGCACAAGCAGGTCCACGGAATCAAAACATAGTAAGAGTATCCCCACATGATCTTTCCAAGAACAGCTAAGCAGAGACCCATGAAAGCATACGCCACAATATCCAAGAGTGGTGCTTCCCCACTAGCCAGTGAAAACAATGTCATCTTCAGCAGCATGACTTGGAAAAACCAGCCAACCATTCCTTTCACAAAAAGCCAGTTCAGAGCTTCCGGAGAAAACCTAACAAATTGGGAACCAAAGGGTTTAAAAAAGGAAGACATATACACATGAACAGATAAATAAAGAAACTTACTTGCCATAGAGTCCTAGTGAGAAACCAGCAAGAACAAGATAGGTGCCAAAGGCCATGAGCGGAATGTATAAGTCTGGAGCATTAATATCATATATCGGAGGCTTGTATGAAAGTCTACCACCAACAGGTTCTGAGATTCTAGCCTAGTGTCCCTGAGGTTTCATCAAGAGTCATAAGTACAAATAAAGAGCAAAACAAAACAAAGGGAGACTTCATCTTACCCTGTGAAGGAAAGGAAGCAGAACAATCTTCAACTTGTTCCTCACATACTGGTCATTCACTTGAAAATAGTATTGAGGATCGGAGAAGTAACGAGTTATCTGTTCATATCAACAACTTAAAGAGTTAAAAACAAATGAAACGCTGAGTAATGAACACAAGGAGGGTTTATAACTTACGTTGCACTGCACATACTCAGAGCTGGATCCGAATATTTTCTCCCCATAGGCACCCAAGCCACTTCGGATAAGGCCAGAGCCAGGGCCAGAGAAGGCGTTGCCAAAAGGGTTAGGCTGTGGAACTGCCTGAGTCATGTTGTTGTTGTTATACATCTCTGCCATTTAACACAATAGAGGTTTAATTTAACTAATTGCTAAGCTCAAATGCTCAAAGAAGAAAGCTTTATTTGAATTTGGTTCTTGTTTTTAACAACCCAGCAATCAAAATGATCTTCTATTACGCAATCAAAGAAAAGATCGATTCAAAAGGGTCCGAGCATCGAAGCTGCGACATTGCTAATCTAGGGGTTTTAGAGTATCATACACGCATACCTGAATGAAGGTGTGGAGGTGGTGATGGATCTCGAGGTTGAATTGATTAGTTCGCCGGCTAAGTTTCCGGTGTGATAGAAAGTGATGAATATACAATAGATCGAAGGAAGGTCATGTGAGAGACTCTTGCCCGCACGTGTGATATCGAACCAATAGAAGTTTGACACGTATATTTCTTAATTACTTTTTTTTGAGAAAGAAATTTAAAGTTCAGGGTTTGTATTGAAAATATTTCTAGTTATAAAAAGCGTCCAAAAACTCGAAAACTGGAGGAACGATCAAGGAAGTGATAGATAAGAAAACAAATTTGGGGTTAACTATGTAACAAATCCTAAAGTTCAGGGGTTTGTACTGTAAATATTCCTAATAAAGATGCGGAGAACGATCAAGGAAGTGATTCTTGGAAAAAAAACAAGTTTGGGGCTATTTATGAGAAAACGCAAAGGTTCAGAGTTTGTATTGAAATAATTTTCTAATAAGAAAGCGTCCAAGCCGGGAGAACGAACGATGAAGTGATTCTTAAGCTTCAGAGTCTTTTGTTTTCCGAGATGGAGGTTCCAAGCTCTGAGGAAATACTTCAACGTATGAGCTCTTCTCTCTCACAAATCAAATGGCGACTCAAAGCCTCTTCCAAACAACGCCTCGATATAGGTTGTTTGAGATCATTTTACATAGAATGAAGCCAATCTGTGTGTTTTGGCTTGATGGATTTATCAGAGTTTCCACTCTCTGTCAGAGATAAATCATTAAAAGTTTTGAACTTTAGACTCTAGTATGATGATCTCAGTTTCACATATGCTTGAATCTGTAAGCAATGCTTTGAACGGGTTTCATGGAACAGATGTGCTGGCACTATGCACGGGGATGAGACCAGTTGTAATGATTGACTATGGTGGCAAGTTGCCTGAGCTACAAACTCGCTTGCTTTCTCTTCTTGAGCTTCTCCAAGAGGTTAGTCTCTCTACTTTCTCTTCAAGCAACATTACTACTTGAGTAAGCTGCTTTTGTTCATGCTACTTGTGTCCTCTAGGTTTTATCAGTTTTCAAATATCTGATGGTTATATGATTTACCTGATCAATGTAAGAACACTGCCCAATTGGCTGAGTTCTGAACCTGAATTGTTCTTCGTCGACTTGGAACAAGATCCTCCACAGGTTGTTCCTCTTATAAAAGCTTCAGTATTTGTTTCCGTGGTTGGACTCATCTCACTCTTGATTTTGTCTTATCCAAGATGGTAGAGCAAAGAAAGTAAAGCGATCTAGGGATGCAGCTTAGGTCGATTCAGAATCTATTCTCTTCCACATTTCTTTTAGATGGCAGCAATGATGGATCACACAGCAGCTTTAGATGAAGCCAACTCTTCTCAGTCTTCTTTATTCATTGATCTTAGTTGTTGTTTACAAGACACTAAGGTTACAATTCCAACATTAAACGGGTAATTTTCAGATCCTAATCCTCATTCATTTCACCGTATGTAATCTTAGTGTTGAAGCTCAAGCTTCATTGTGATTCAATTTCAGAAAGGTTTTGGTTTGAAGCTTATTTGAAGTTTGAATTGAGAAGCTGGTTAAGTTCGGTTCAGTTGAAGCTGGTTATTGCAGAGACTAAACCGGTGCTTAGTGAAGAAGTATAAGATGAGAAAGTGAAACTTCTGGTCGCGACAGAGAGTTCACTTTATGTAGGGTTTTACTATAAAACTCTGCTTCAGGTCTTCTTCATGCAGTAAGTGAGAGAAGAGACATTTGAGAGCTTGTGAGAGTTGTTGCTCTGTTCTTGAGCTGTAGAATCATCATCCCTTGATCAATATATTGCCTGGATTGAATCCGGCCCCAGACTAGACGTCATCACACCGATGCGTTGATACTGGGTTAACAAACTGTGTGTCTCTCTGTTTTGATTTTTTTATTTCTTGCTTTAACACAAACACACGAGTGAGAGAGGTTGAGAGAGTTACCAAAACAAATCATTCTCCTCTGAGTTTTATAACAAGTGGTATCAGAGCTCAGAGTCTTGAGAAAAACTTTAAACTTTGAAGAAAAACCATAAAGTTTCAAGCTTTGTTGAAGAAAAGTGTAAAGGTTCAAGCTTTGGTGGAAATACATCAAGTTTCATCATAAAGGTTCAAGCTTTCTTTGGGGTTTGGTATTTGGTCGAAAAGATTGAAGCTTTGTCATAAAAACACAAGCTTTATCTTAAAGACTTGATCTTTACGTAAGGAGGAGTGGTAGTTTGTTGGTTACAAGATGGC
Organism: Brassica oleracea var. oleracea; assembly: GCF_000695525.1. Taxonomy (NCBI): domain Eukaryota; kingdom Viridiplantae; phylum Streptophyta; class Magnoliopsida; order Brassicales; family Brassicaceae; genus Brassica; species Brassica oleracea. Next base: position 27,114,252 of record NC_027751.1, read on the forward strand.
TAAAGATCTTGTAGAAGGTTTGAGGGTGAAGATCGATAGATTCGATGGTACTGGAGATTTCAGTATGTGGAAGACGAGGATGATGGCTCATTTTCGTGTGCTTGGTCTGAAAGACGTTGTCACATACCACAAGCTGGAGATGGAGGTTCCTCTCACTAGAAGCGAAGAGAAAAGGCCTGCTGAAGGTGAAGAAACAGAGCCTTCAGAGCCTTTGACAAAGACAGTTCCAGATCCCATAGAGCAAGAGAAATCTGAGAAAGCTATGGGGTTGATGATAACAAGTCTTGGTGACCATGTGGTGAGAAAGATTGAGCATTGTGTTACTGCTGCAGAGATGTGGTTGTTGTTGAAAAGGTCTCTACCTAACCGGATACATCTGCAGCTGAAGTTCTACACCTTCAAGATGGATGAGTCATTGAGTGTAGACGGGAATGTAGATGAGTTTCTCAAGATTGTTGCTGAGCTTGGAAGTTTGGATGTGAAGGTTTCAGATGAAGTTCAAGCAATCTTGTTCTTGACGTCTCTGTCGTCGAGCTATGATTAGCTCAGACATACTTTGAAGTATGGAAGGGATTCTCTGACTCTGGAGGAGGTCGTGTCAGCTCTGCGATCTAGAGAAAGAGAGATTCAAGAAGCTGCTAAGGATTACAAAAGTTCTGGAGCAAGCTTGTACACTAGAGAAAGAGGAAGGTCATTCTCTAAAGGTCCCAAGGATTCTAATGGAAAAGGGAGAGGCAGATCAAACTCAAGATCAAGGGTCACTTGCTGGTTTTGCAAGAAAGAAGGTCACACAAAGAAAGACTGTTATGCAAGAAAGAAAAAGTTTGGAACTGAGGGTCAGGGAGAAGCAGGAGTTATCACTGAAAAGTTGATTGAAGCTGAGTCATTGAGCATGGTTGATCAGAAAGCAAAATATGTGTGGGTATTGGATTCAGGTTGCACGTTTCACATGACCTCGCGTAGAGACTGGTTTGTTGATCTGCAGGATAATGGAGGTACAACTATCTTGTTGGGTGATGATCATTCAGTTCAGTCACAGGGACAAGGGTCGATCAGAATCAACACACATGGAGGAACGATCAAGGTGCTGAACAATGTCAGATATGTACCTGATTTAAGAAGAAATCTTATCTCCACTGGTACCATGGATAAGCTTGGTTATGGGCATGAAGGCAGAGATGGTAAAGTCAGGTACTTCAAGCATAACAAGACAGCACTTCGAGGCAACTTGATGAACGGTCTGTATGTTCTGGATGGAGAAACTGTTGTTCCAGAGATCTGCAATGCAGAGTTGAACAAGTCAAATAAAACAACTTTATGGCATAGCAGGCTCGGGCATATGAGTATCAACAACATGAATATCTTGGCTGGAAAAGGACTGATCAGCAGTAGTGAGGTTAAGGAGCTCAAGTTCTGTGAACATTGCATAATGGGGAAATCAAAGAAGCTGAGTTTTAACCTTGGGAGACACGATACTAAGGACATTCTTGGTTATCTACATGCTGATCTGTGGGGGTCGCCAAACACTACACCATCACTGTCTGGGAAGCAATACTTCTTATCTATCATAGATGATAAGACAAGGAAGGTGTGGTTGATGTTCTTGAAGACTAAAGATGAGACATTTGACAAGTTCTGTGAGTGGAAAAGTCTTGTTGAGAATCAGATGAACAAGAAGGTGAAGGTCTTGAGAACCGACAATGGTTTGGAGTTTTGTAATGTGAAGATTGATGATCATTGCAAGGCTCATGGCATAGAGAGACATCGTACATGTACCTACACGCCACAACAAAATGGCGTTGCAGAGAGAATGAATCGCACACTAATGGAGAAGGTGAGATGTATGCTGAATGAATCAGGTCTTGGAGAAGAGTATTGGGCAGAAGCAGCGGCTGCAGCAGCCTATGTGATTAACCGCTCTCCAAGCTTTGCAATAGATCACAATGTACCAGAAGAGCTGTGGTTGAACAGGAAACCAGGATACAAGCATATGAGGAAGTTTGGTTCAGTTTGCTTTGTGCATCATAATCAAGGGAAGTTGAACCAAGAGCATTGAAAGGGATTTTCTTGGGATATCCTTCAGGAACAAAAGGCTACAAGGTGTGGTTGTTGGAAGCACAGAAAAGTGTGATCAGTAGAGATGTCGTGTTTCAAGAAGAGATGATGTACAAGGATCTGAAGTCTAAAGAGGAGAACATGAAAGGGAGCCCTGAGACAGGAGAATCAAGTGGTTCAAGCAGAGTTGAGGTTAGTGTTGATGTTAGACCAGACAACGAGGTTGAACAACATCAGTCAAATACAGAGAATTTTGTTGGAGGTGGAGCTGATATGGAGAGTTCTAGCGAATCTGATGAAGAGTTCATTGATGCAACAGAAGATCAGAAGGATGTAGAAGATGAGCTTCCAGGTTATCAGTTAACCAGAGACAGAGCTAGACGAGTTACTGCACCACCAGCCAGATTCACAGATTACAGTATGGTAGCATTTGCACTTCTTGTATCAGAAGATGTAGAAATTGAAGAACCAAGATGCTACCATGAAGCTAAGCTATCAAAGGATTGGTCTAAGTGGAATGGATCGATGGGTGAAGAAATGGATTCTCTGGCCAGAAATTTGACGTGGGATGTTGTTGATAGACCAAAGGGAAAGAAGGTTATCAGTTGCAGGTGGCTGTACAAGAAGAAGCCTGGTATTCCCGGAGTTGAACCTAAGAGGTATAAATCAAGATTGGTTGCTTGTGGGTGTACTCAGAAGGAGGGCATAGACTACCAAGAAGTCTTTGCACCGGTTGTTAAACATGTCTCCATAAGGATTTTGATGTCTGTAGTTGTTAATCAAGATTTGGAGCTTGAACAGATGGATGTAAAAACTGCATTTCTACATGGAACTCTTGATCAGGAGCTGTACATGGAACAACCTGAGGGATTTGAGGTGAATCAAGGAAAGGATCAGGTCTGTTTGCTAAAGAAATCTTTATATGGCTTAAAACAGTCACCAAGGCTTTGGAACAAGAGATTTCATCAGTTCATGAAGAAGCAAAACTTCTTGAGGAGTGAACACGATTCATGTGTTTATGTGAAGAGAGTTGAAAGCGGCTGGGTGTATCTATTATTGTATATGGATGATATGCTTCTAGCTTCAAAAGGAATGGCAGAAATTGTTAAGCTCAAGGCAGTGCTGAGTTCAGAGTTTGAAATGAAGGATATGGGCGCAGCAAGTAGGATCTTGGGTATTGACATCAAGAGAGACGGAGAGAGGGGTGTTCTGTATTTGTCTCAGGCAAACTACTTGTCCAAGGTGGTTCGGAGATTCAACATGCATGAGGCTAAGACAGTGAACACACCAATTGGAGGACTAAGCTATCTGCAGTTAAGGACGTCTCAGAATGTATTGATACAGAGAAGTTTCCATACTCAAGTGCAGTGGGGAGTCTCATGTATGCAATGGTGGGAACAAGACCAGATTTGGCTTATGCTATTGGGTTGATCAGTAGGTTCATGAGCAAGCCTGGAGAGATACATTGGGAGGCAGTGAAGTGGTTACTCAGATATGTTAAGGGTTCTTCTGATCTGAGCTTGGTGTTTACGAAGAGTAAAGAGTTCAGAGTACAAGGATATTGTGATTCAGACTTTGCTGGAGATTTGGACAAGAGTAGATCAACCAGTGGCTATGTGTTTACAGTGGGCGGTAATGCTATGAGTTGGAGATCATGTCTTCAGTCTGTTGTGGCACTATCAACCACTGAGGCTGAATACATGGCGTTATCTGAAGCTGTGAAAGAGGGGATTTGGATAAAAGGGTTGATCAGTGATATGGGGTTCAAACAAGAGAAGGCAACAGTTTGGTGTGATTCACAATCTGCTATATGTTTGTCTAAGAACAACACGTTTCATGAAAGGACAAAACATGTCGTAAGGAAGTATCATTTCATCAGAGGCATCATTGAAGATGGTGAGGTTGAAGTGAACAAGATACACACTTCCCGGAATCCAGCGGACATTCTGACCAAAACTGTCTCTGTTAACAAGTTTGTTGCAGCTTTAGAGCTTCTAAAGCTGATCAACTGAGATGAAGAGTCATCACTCCCGAAGGTTAAGTCCCAAGTATGTGTAGTATATTGAGAAAGAGATGAAACTTGAATCAAGGTGGAGAATGTTGAAGCTCAAGCTTCATTGTGATTCAATATCAGAAAGGTTTTGGTTTGAAGCTTATTTGAAGTTTGAATTGAGAAGCTGGTTAAGTTCGGTTCAGTTGAAGCTGGTTATTGCAGAGACTAAACCGGTGCTTAGTGAAGAAGTATAAGATGAGAAAGTGAAACTTCTGGTCGCGACAGAGAGTTCACTTTACGTAGGGTTTTACTATAAAACTCTGCTTCAGGTCTTCTTCTTGCAGTAAGTGAGAGAAGAGACATTTGAGAGCTTGCGAGAATTGCTGCTCTGTTCTTGAGCTGTAGAATCATCATCCCTTGATCAATATATTGCCTGGATTGAATCCGGCCCCAGACTAGACGTCATCACACCGATGCGTTGATACTGGGTTAACAAACTGTGTGTCTCTCTGTTTTGATTTTTTTATTTCTTGCTTTAACACAAACACACGAGTGAGAGAGGTTGAGAGAGTTACCAAAACAAATCATTCTCCTCTGAGTTTTATAACACTTAGTTTATTCAGCGTTGATCTGTATTTGCAGATGGTTACTGGACTATCCAGTTGTGTATTTATTCGGCACAGATCACATAGAAGATGCAATCTACAACCTCTCAACCAAGTCTCTCCGCATCTTCAAAGTTCTTGTACAAAGGTTAGGTAGTTAGTTAATTTTTTTAGCTTTCTGAAACATTGTTGTGATGTCTAACTTAAAAAATCTTCCAGGAACGGTACAACCGGAGAAGACTCTCATTTAGAAGAGCTAACTAGGTAACAACTTCAGCACCAACATTGTGATTCTGCTGACTAAACAACAATGTATGTATGAAAATAATTGAGTGTGTTTGTAGCAGTTTCTCAGTGCCATATGAGCTGAGTATGGGAGGTAGCAAGGAAGTCTGGGCTGAATCATTTCTAGAGAGGATGAGTTCGAGGTGGGAAGAATGCAAACATATCTGGAGATCACTGGATTTGCAAGTGTCTGAATGTTATCCTCAAGCAATTGTTCTTTAAAGCATTCACTACTCAAAAAAAAACAGTCGTCACTAAACTTGGTAACGCGTTTTTTATTCATAAGGTAACAAAATCAAAACAGTTCTATGAACACACAGAACCAAAACACAAAGCCAACAAAAGAAAGTAAAACGTTAAATCTTAAAGTTCCAGACTTGTTGTAGATCAGTTTGCATTTAGGAGAGTTTCAACTTCAGACACTGTGGGAAGAGCTGGAATTGCTCCTTTCTTGGTTGTTGTAATGGCTCCACATGCATTAGCAAACCTGAGCACTTCTCTAAGACGAGCTTCATCCTGTAGTTAAAACACACAAGTACCAATGATTCAGAAATGCTCTAGAGTCTATACTGATCTGATATGTTAGTTTTATAATTCTATATGTATTGTTGTATACCTCAAGAACAGAACGGTCATCAACAATATTGCAAAGCAAGGCACCAACATATGAATCACCAGCACCAGTTGTGTCCACAGCGTCCACATGGAAAGGATCAACAGATCCACGGAAGCTCTATAATCATAAGTAACGGTTAATGGTAAAGTCAAGTTTGAAAGAAGAAAGCTCTTGAAAAACTAAGTTACCTTGGTGTAATAATTACAACCCTTTTCACCCAAAGTGACCAAGAGAAGTTTCAAGTTATCATGCCACAGAGACAACGCAGTCTCATCATCAACGTTATCAGATCCAGTCAAGAACATAAGCTCTTCATCGCTGACTTTGATCACTTCAGCTTTGTCCCAGATGCTAAGAATCTGCTTCTTAGCCTCCTCCTTGGAAGGCCACAAAGGTAGCCTCAAGTTTGGGTCATAAGAGAGCAACGCACCAGCATCTTTAGCCACCTCCATGGCCTTCAGGTGAGCAGATCTACATGGCTCGACGATGAGACTTATTGATCCATAGTGAAACACCTTAGCCTGTAAAAAAACAGAGAACTTGGTTAACCTAATTAACTTGACATCCACGTTAGGTTTTATCAACAAACGTTACATACAAATCTAACTTCACATATACGTAGGTTTATCAACAAACGTTACATACAAAAGTTTACTTAACAGGTAATCATTTTAGCAATTGATAAAATAACTTGACCTCTATGTTAGGTTTATCAACGATACCTAACTTCACCTCTACGTAAGGTGTAGAAACAACCGTTACATAACAAACTTAATTAGTAGTTATCTAAAAGACAAAGTAACGTACAGATCTGATGAGATCGAGGTTAAGCTCATCAGGACGGAGGAGCATGTCGGCGCTAGGGTTCCGGTAAAACATGAACTCACGTTCTCCATCAGATCTAAGCGTCACGAACGCAAGCGCCGTCCTAGCTCCGGTGTCAAAGTTGATTCCTTCTGCAGAGACACCGTTTTGCTTCAAGATCCCGGCGAGCATGTGACCAAACTCATCGTCACCGAGCTTTCCGACAAAAGCAGCACGGCCACCGAGACGGGCGACAGCAATGGCAACGTTGGCAGGCGCACCACCGGGAGCCTTGATGAAGCCAGGAGCCTCGGAGAGGGATACGCCGGAGACGGTGGGGACAAAGTCGATGAGCATCTCGCCGAAGCTCACGATCAAGCTTTTCTCACCGTCGGATGTAGCCATTTGTGGTTGGAGAGTGTTTATGTTATGGAACTAAGGGAGAGATTATGTTTTCGATATGAGATGTGTTGGAGAACGAGGAAAGGTTTATATACAAGTGTTTAGGATCAAATCCACTAGACTTTTATTTAAGTTTAATTAAAATTTATTTGATTTATCTAGTTAGAATTGTTTTTATCCGAAATATGGGAATTGTATTTAGTAAGTATTAATATCGAAATATTTGATTGGTTTATTTGATGATATTATGATCTTGGTTTAGTCAAATCCACTAGACGTCTAATAGATTTATGGCAACTAATTAATATTGAAATATTTGATTGGTGGCATAAAATCCACTAGACTTTTAATTAATTTAAATGAAAATTTATCCGAAATCTTGGAAAATATAATTGGTAAGTAATTAATATTGAGATATTTGATTGGTCTTATTGCGTGATATTATGATCTTATGAGAACATTGATTGGTCATTTGAAACGGATTTTTCGCTTGTTAATGGAACCCACGTAACGTCTTTTGCAAGGTTTACTAATTACTAGGGATTGTTGGATAAAGATATCTAATCCTCTTTTATTTTCCGATTATTACATTTGTTAGGCATTAAGATTACGTTCATTATCTTTTTTTTTTAACACAGATTACGTTCATTGTATATAATACACATTTAATGGATATTGACTTATCTAACTCTTGATTTACTCCTGATTTTTCTAAATTGAAAATTTAATGTGAGATTATATAAACATTTAATGATCCTTATCCTTTCATATTCCTCTAAGTAATAAATATTTTTGTATTTATCATTAATCAACGGAATTTCCTTCGATTCTTAGATGTTAAATCAGTTTCAGAATTTATTGATAAGAACCATGTTAAAACGAAAAAAAGTCAAACTATTTGGTAAATACTCTACTAAAAGAAACGTAGCATGCATTCCAAAGGGTATTGGACTTTACTCTGGATTGCCCCAGTAACTCATATCTTCATTCTATTTTATCCCACCAATTAAAAACAATATAATTTTTAATATATTTTAATTAGAAACGTGGTGAAAATCGAAATTGCCCTTAATGAAACCAAGTATTTACAGGATCCAACCTAAACTATTTGACTCGACCCACTATTAGCCGGATCCTTAACCAGATCTGCGCGTTCTTTTCCCTTTTCTCTTCCTTTGTCGTCTCTCACTCTCTTCTAAACCTTCTAAACCTGAAAATTGAAAAAAAAATCCTAGAACCGACGAAAACGATGAAGCTCACCGCATTGACTGCTTCCTTCACTGCTTCTTCTCTGATCTTCCCTTAGTCCCTTGTGCCTTTCCTTGTTAATCTGATTTCATCATTTCCCCAAATCAGTCTGTAACCCTAGATTTGACGAAATCAATTGAAAAAATTGATCGAATCAACTGTTCCTGTTCTCCCGCTCCTTCTGTCGGCGGCGCAATCGACAGAACCCTAGACTTCATCTCCCATCTCCTGTTTTCGTTCTCGTCTCTTCCGTGTAAAAGGTATGTTCTCTCTCCAATTTTTGATTGATTTTGTTGTTGGTTTGAAAGTCCGTTTGAAAGTATTGTGGTTGAAAATCGGTTAGGTTCAGATTTTTTTCAGAATGAGGATTACAGAGACTGAAACTTGGACACGTTTGGTTTTGAGGTTATAGAGATTGAAAGTTTGGTTTCAGACTTGAGATAAGTCTAGTGATATTGAAGACTAACTGTTTTGGTGATAGAATGTCCTAGACTGTTTGATATGTGAAACCGAGTTGAGTGATTGATTAATTGTGATGTAGTGATCGAATTGATTGGTTGGAGTTTTATTATTGAATGAATGATTTAGGGTTTTGAGATCAGACAGCTATAAGAATCAATGATTTATTTTGTAGATATTTCATTGAATGGGTTTGTTAGCGTTGGTGGTTATTGAACGTTTATTGTGTATGTATATATTCAGGGGATCAAGATATTGAGAGGCTATAGATAATGGCAGGCCGAGGTCGAGGGAGAAAAAAATCTCAGCAGAAAAAGTCCACAAAAAGAAACAGTGCTCCTGTAGAAGAGCAGCATGTAGAAGAACTTTCAACAGAGAATGATAGTGATGATCTGTCAGCACACGGAATTGAGTCTGATAATCAGGAAACCGATAATCAGTCTGCATCATCTCAGGTAAATTATTCCCAAATGCTAATAAACAGACTAGTAAGAAA
>NC_027751.1:27126273-27126575 GCF_000695525.1 Brassica oleracea var. oleracea
GATAAATCGTCCTACAGTATGCCAATGCCCACAACTCCACCAAATAGTATTTTGAACAAAACTCTTGTAGATGAAGATCTCTTCCTACGCTCAAGAACTTGGCATCAGCAGCAGCATGAACACATAGGATTTTGTCTAGATCAAAACACCTGCAGGTGCACATTTTTCTTGCCAAATCAACCGTATAAATCTTTCCGTCACTACCATTGACATTGTACTCAAGGTGGAAGCTGTTTATCTCAACAACATCTAAACACCTCGCTTCCAAACATCTTTTTGACAACTCCTTTTCCACTGTTGGC
>NC_027751.1:27128133-27130820 GCF_000695525.1 Brassica oleracea var. oleracea
ATTTCATCTTCTCCCGAGATCCATCTTCTCTCACCCCCATCTTTGATGTAACTTCCTCCGTAATCAAAACATATGATTGTAATAGGTGAGGCCATAGATTTCCTGAAACAAAAATTATGATGAGTTAACCGTTTAAAGAATCTAAGTTGTCCAAGATCTTTGGTACATACTCTATTTAGTAATACAAGTAATACAGATTGTAGCTTAGTAGTACTAGTAATTCCAGTATTTTCTATAAATTTTCATTTTTGTTGATTTAACCCTTTTAACTAACCCAGGGGGTATTATACAACCCACAATATCGTCTACCAATATTGTAATGTATTATTTTGGTTTAAAACAGTGAAAAATAAGTAGAAATATACAAAATAGTCCTAAAAAAACATCATTTTCATACCAATATACCTAAAACTTTAATCTTTCATCGGTTTAAGTATGTTTAATCAACAAATAACATGTTACAAAACCCACATTATCGTCTAACACCATTTTTATGTTTTTTCCTATCAAACTCGTGTTAAAAGAATCGTGTTAAAAGAAGAGAACCTTCTTCAAATTTTATTTTCATTTTTCTTTGAAAACTTTTACGATTTTTACAGCTAAGTTTTTATTTTTTTCGTTACCCATAACACATAGAACATAAGTAGTATATTAGTATGAAAATTTCATGAAAAAATCGTACCAATTTTCGTCAAAATAACCTCCAAAAAACGCCAATGGAGCTTGAAGGGGAAGAAGAATTCGCAGGTGGTTGGAAAAAAGGGAGCAGGATCTGAAAAAAGGGAACAGATGGACACCTGTGGGAAGGAGAGAGGTAGATGGAGTGTGGGGTCGCTTGTTAGGTGTCCATTAATTATGGACTTTATGTGGGAGGATGAGGGGTCCGCTTTCTATTTTTAAAATTAGAAAGTATTTTAAAATTAGAAAGTAAGGTGTGGGGTCAGCAAGAAATAGATAATAATATAATAGCTGAGGGTAATAAAGAGAAGGAAAATATGGTAGGGTAGTTAGAAAAGAAGTGGGGTATTGAGAATACAAAATTTCCAACTGGGTCAATATAGATTACTTTCCAAGGGTATTTAAATCATTTTCGTTGTTGTCTTTAAAAACAAACACAAAATGAATGATTTAGTTGGTAACTGCCAAAAGATTAAAATTATTTAGAAAAATAAAGTTATGACTTTCTTACTATACAAACTGTCAGTTTTAAAAAAAAAATCCAAGGTTAGGTATTTAGCAAAAAAAAAAAATTGCAAGGTAGCCATTCCAAAATAAATGGGTATATCTATATATGTTTCTAAAAAAATGCATAATACTCCCTTCGTTCCTTAATGTTACATATTCTAGAGAAAAAGTTTGTTTCAAAAAGATCTATTTTTTACATTTCCTATGCATATTTTATTAACTAATTGCAAACTTCAAAAAACTTAATTGCTCTAGTTGAATTTTTATTTGCTTAAAATTATGAAAAAAAGATAAACACAAAAAATATGTAAATATAATGTGTTTTATTAAATCGTGTGAAAAATCATGTAACTTTAAAGAAAAGAGGGAGTACAAAATAATCTAAAATGGGCAAAAAAAGAAGTGGTTAAAACCTAGCTATGAATGGTCTTGGTGGGTGTGTTGTGCAGGAAAACCTACTTTCATCATGAGACATCTGACCGGTGAATTTGAGAAGAAGTATGAACGTGAGATTGGTCGTGAATGCAATAGGTTTTGTCTTTTTGTCATGTCTCTTGCCATATTATGATCTTGACTGCTAATTTTGGATGTTGTAGCTACTAATGATGTGAAGGTTTATCCTAGTTTTGGATATCTACACCAACTTTGGTAACATCCGCTTCAACTGCTGGAATATGGTTGGGCTATAAGTATTTGATTGTATAAGATATTTGATATATATATTAGTAAGTGTACTCTTTTATTATGTTCATTTGCATAATCCTTGTGTATGATGACTAATTTTATGTTAAGAATCAAGAAAGTTTGTCAATGAGAGACTGAGAGGCCTACAACAATCTAGTATACAAAATATATATTTTCTGATTCTATTATTTCCTCTCTTGTGCATTGCAATGGATTTCAGGATTGATAATGGTGATTATGATAGAGCTAGAGGTTTATACAACAGTGGAGAACCATAATAAAATGGGGTAAAGCTCTGGCCCATCAATGATTGAACAAGACAATGACAAACATAATAAAAAAAATTGATGTTTTGAAACCCCAAACACTAGTTCCTCGGAATTCCCACGGAATATTCCGACGGAATTCCGAAGAAGATAAGGGTTTCCTCAGAATTTCCTCGGAATATTCCGAGGAAATTCCAAGGAAATAGGGTTTTTAAACCGAAAACAACGTTTTGCGGTTTGAATAACACTTATATAACCCTTATTAAGTGTCTTAGACTGATTATGAAGTCAAACATTTGTTCCTTACCCTATAATAAACACTTTTCCGATTGTATGAACGAAATCCCCACAACGTAAGAGAAACACTTATACACTTTAATGAACGGTAAAGGGAATACTTTCAATTCGTTTTGAAATTTGTTATTTCATGGTTTATGATCATCTATACAAAGAATCATCAATGGTATGCATTACAATTGTATAAGAAATGAAATACGGCAAAACAAATTGATGTTTTGGAACCCCAAACACTAGTTCCTCGGAATATTCCGA
>NC_027751.1:27132635-27144580 GCF_000695525.1 Brassica oleracea var. oleracea
AAAAAAATTAATATTTTTTACATTCCGAGGAATTGAACCCTCGGAATATACCGAGGGACATCTTCCTCGGAATATACTGAGGGACCCCGTTCCTCGGAATATACCGAAGGACATGTTCCTCGGAATATTCCGAGGGTCCCTCGGAAAATTCCGATGAAAATTCCGAGGATTGGACCATCAGAAATTCCATCGAAATATCCCGACGAAGTTCTCCCTCGGTATATTCCGAGGAGCTTTCCGACGAACTGGTTGTCCTCGGAATTTTCTCGGAAATTTGTTTCCTCAGAATTCCGCCGGAAAATTCCGAAGGATTTTCGAGGAAAATTGAATTTCCAAGGAGTTATTTCCGAAGACTTGTTTCGTCGGTATGTCGTCGGAATAACGTTATTCCGACGACATACCGACGATTTTTTCCCTCAGTATGTCGTTGTTTTCTTGTAGTGAATAGTTATAAAAATGAAGATGTTTGTATCATTATAAATTATAATCATCCAAACTAGCTAAGCATTGTTACTAGATTTATCTCTCAAATATAGTTATCATTAACATTGCAATTCAATTTTTGTTTTCACATCAAAGCAACGATTTTTTGTTGAAATAAATGAATTATAATATAAATAGTATATAAAATTAGGCACATTCTTAAATAGCTTTTCCTTGTAACAAAGAAATAAATAAGTTAGGCAGATTCTTCCATGGTTCCCCTTGCAGATTCAAAACTATACTATTATTTAATTAAACAAATAAATGTTGGTTGTTGTTGTGTAATCAAAGCAATTAGAGAGAGTACTCGCGAGTTGCGACTGTTTCAATCAATCAATCTTCATCTCTCTGGAATTCGAGTTATGTGGGAGAAGATCGTGACTTTAGAGGGATGATGCTTCGATAAAACTGATCGTTTATGTCAAGTGAGGTTAAGCTTAGATCCAAGTTTTGATTTTGAAATCTATTTGCTACTTAACTCTCTGTTTCTATTGTATTGAGATTTTATCGTGGATGTTTTGAGAATCCTTGTTTTGATTCTGTTACTTAGCTCAACATTGATTGATTTGACTGATTCCCTTTGCTCAAATTCAACTGAAAGTTGCTACCTTTGTCTTGACTTCATGTTTCTTTCAGGTTGGCTCAGAGTCTATAAGTTGGTTCAAGATAAAAAAGATGAATGGGAAGGTTGTGTGCAGTGTATGTCGTAGCAAAACTATTTCGAGGGCTTATGATGATCATAAGACTAGAGTGACCTCAAAGCAACGCGTCCTCAATGTCCTTTTGGTTGTTGGTGATTGCATGCTTGTTGGTCTACAGGTAGGTAAAACCATCTCAGCTTGTCTTCCATGACCATGACATTTTACATATCAGAATAACTTAAAAGTTACATACCTTTCCCTTTTTTTTTCCAGCCTGTGTTGGTGTACATGTCTAAGGTTGATGGCAAGTTCAACTTCAGTCCTATTAGTGTCAACTTCTTGACGGAAATTGCTAAAGTTGTTTTTGCGATTGTGATGCTTTTAATCCAGGTTTGTTTCTGAACTGACTTCAACATGTACACTCTAGTATTTAGAAACTAGTTGCTAGATGTTTCTTCTGCGTTAGGAGATGAAAAGTACCAGAAGTTCATTTGGATATTTTCTCGAATAACTTTGCCCTTTTCTTGATTAACTTGTACTTTGAATTATGAAAAGGATCCCACTCTGTTCTGTGCATAAAGACAATTTCTCTATTTCCAAATTGTTGACTGGCTCGCTTTTCTGAGGATGGATCTATTACTACTTAATGGTTTGTGTTCAAACTGTAGGCCAAGCACCAAAAAGTTGGAGAGAAGCCACTTCTATCTGTTTCAACATTTGTCTAGGTACTTCTTCTTTGTCAATTAAAGAGTCTGTACTAGGATTTTCCTAGGGCACATCCTCACATTTGAAGCTAGTTCCTTGACCTTTTGTTACCTGATCGCTTACACATATCTCATCTGCGGATCACTTTTTTTACACAGTTCATTGGGTTTGTTAGATTGTGGAATGTGAATGTTACTGACAGAACATATTATTCTAATAACTTGAAACTTCTAAGTTCAATTGGTTGACTATTTGTAATGCAAATCGCATTTACATGAGTCTATTTTGCAGGCAGCTCGAAACAATTTGCTTCTTGCTGTTCCAGCCCTGTTGTATGCAATCAATAACTATCTCAAATTCACAATGCAGGTACATCCACTTGTTCTTTTTTTCATTTTCGCATACGTTAGTCTAATTAAGCTTCTGAAATGTAGGGATATGATCTACTGTCTGAGGTTTTGGCTTTATGAGAATGGCATGTCCTGTGGTGTTCTGTTAATTCCAATTTTGTTGATTCTGTATTTTGTGAATTTCCTAGTCAGACACTACTTAAATGCACTCTAAACAAATGACTGATCACCATTTTCTTAGGATAATCCTGCTACTTAAATGCGTCCGTAAGACCTGCTAGTCATTGCGTTATAAAACTAGTTGTCTTTTGGTGATAGATGTTTGAGTCTAGTTGGTAACATTATTCTTACATTGTGCATTGCAGAGCTCTCCTTCTAATTCTTATACTATTTGGTTCTATCTTTCATTCTTTCATGTATTTTTATTTCATATACTGAAAGTTTCTACTGTGCCAGCTATACTTCAATCCTGCTACTGTAAAGATGCTTAGCAATCTAAAGGTTCTTGTCATTGCTGTTCTATTGAAGATGGTGATGAAGCGGCGGTTTTCCATCATTCAGGTGAGGTTCAGATATTCTTATTTTTATATGTGCATATGTCTGGTTTTCAGTATCAGAAAATATTATTGTGGAAGTTTTGTGTAGCCTTCCATCCATAATTACACCTCTTATTCTCGTTTGGATTTTGTCTGTTTTCATAATTATATTGCTCACATGCTGCTTATCTTTGTTTTTGTTGTAGTGGGAGGCACTTGCTCTGTTGCTGATAGGGATTAGTGTAAATCAACTGCGCTCTCTTCCTGAAGGTGCTACTGCCATTGGCATTCCTCTTGCTACGGGTGCATACATCTGTACCTTTATCTTTGTAAGTTTCTTTTTCCTGTGCTTATATTTGCTCATCTTGAAGTTGAATATATAAAGTGGTTCCGTGCACAATCTGCTTTCTCATGCTTCTTCATTGATTTGATGCACTATGGAAAGTTCTTATTCAAGAATCATGCTAGAGACTAATTTTTAAAATTCACGTGCAGGTTACTGTCCCATCGATGGCGTCTGTCTTCAACGAGTATGCCCTGAAGAGTCAGTATGACACAAGCATCTATCTTCAGGTTAGATAGTCCTGATGCAATTTTTAATCCTGCATCATGGATTGATATGTGTGTAGTAACATGAAACTTTGTGTGCTTGGTTACTTGTTATGTTTTTTGAAAATGATGTGTTATCAATGAAATAGAAACAGAAATCCTTGCGTTGTTGAACTCTTTGTTCTGTTTTCTGATCTTGTTAGCTCTGTTATGGCTAAAATTCCTCATCTTAGGGTACATAGCTAGATTCTTAGTAATGTCAAATTCTAAGATCACGGTGTTCAACACCTGTGTTGACTTCTTCTTCGTTTGTCTTTTTGTAGTTGTCTTCTGATTGGATATTATTTTCTGTTTCAGAACTGGTTTCTATATGGCTATGGTGCGATATTCAACTTTCTTGGCATACTAGCATCTGTTATATATAAAGGTATTTGCATTTGTTTTAGAAGTGTCATGGAAGAAAATAATACGTTTTTAGCACCATGATAGCTTTTGAAAATCCTACTAGATAATCCTGAGAACTTCACGATGCATTTCTTGAAAAAATTATCATTGACAGGTCCTGAAAGCTTTGACATCCTACAAGGACATTCTAGGGCAACCGTGTTTCTAATAATGAACAACGCAGCACAAGGGATCCTATCCTCCTTTTTCTTCAAATATGCAGGTAATTACTTAAACTAAGTTTTGTTAGATCCATTTAGCTTATGTCTTAGTTTGCTTGAGTTTATATCTGGAGATTGTGAATTTTGTTATATGTAGTTAAGAGTATTTGTTAACATATCTCTGATGCTTTTCAGATACAATCTTGAAGAAATATTCATCCACAGTTGCCACAATCTTTACCGGGATAGCATCTGCAGCGCTCTTTGGACATGTTATAACCATGAACTTCCTTCTTGGGATATCTATCGTTTTCATTTCAATGCACCAGGTAAACCTCATATGAACCATATCCCTGCTGAATCAATCTAACTCAACAAACTCGTTTCTGTGTTGTTTATTTATCGTCTCATTTATGTATAGTTCTTTTCACCACTTGCCAAAGTGAAAGACGAGCAACAACAGAACGGGAGCCTAGAATTAAGCAATGCAAAGGATACTCACAGGTTAGTGACAGTATACATACTTCTTTATCAAATCTTGTTCAGACATCGCCGTACCTACACCATTTAACTTCTTTTCCTTGTTATTTCCTTCAGGGCTGATGATTCATTCATCAACATGGCCGCAGGAGCAAATAAAGAGGTGAATAACAATAAATTTGTGAAGCCAGTTCTTGAACATGTCCCAACCTAAGTCTGACACTAATGATCATTGTCTTTTTGTCACCGTCTCTGTTCAGGCTACTCACAGTGGTGAATCAGACGATAGAACACCGCTTCTTCCCAGATGAAATGTTTCTTAAAAATAGGTAACAAATTCTCACCTTTCAAGCTCTAAAAAATCATCCATTATCTAATCAGATAGATTCTTACCAAAGAAACCTTTAGAACCAAATCTAGGTTGCAGAAAATGTGCATCTTTCCACTAAAAAAGAGTATAAGCTGAATGTTATTAATAAGGAGAGTCATCATCTACTTTTGTACCTTGTCGCTGCAGGATTTTTGAACTCACAAGGAGTATGTTCCAGGTTGCATAGTGAAGCAAATTTTGATGAGACCCAACTCTTGATTCTCTCAAGAGTCGGTTTTAAGTTCATGGAAGAACCTCTTGTCTATAGATGTGTATTGTCTTAAGATAGATTGAGCAAACTTGTTTAAGTGATACATAACATATTGTATTCTTTGGTTTTTTGCGAAATATCAGGTCACTTTTCCGCTCTTAAGACTGTTAGGACAAAGAGGAAAAAAACACAAATATATAGAATACTTTTATAAGAATCGAACAACTCCAGCAAACATAGAAGAAGAGACGACAAAAAGACTTTTGAAGAACATATTTGTATATGATATGGCAAACACATGAAAACAGAAAACCAATCTCTCATTATTACATAGAAGAATCATATCCCCTGTGATTGAACAGGTACTGCTGTTGATGACCTCAGCAACGGTTGCAGAGCTTTTACCACAATGCTCATGTTCGGCCTAAACTCTGATTCATATTGCACACACAACGCTGCAACAGCCGCAAGCTAAGAGACACAAGAAGGAGAAAACATTTCATAATTAGCTTCAAAAGTGAGTGGTTACACAGGTAAGAGATGAAAAATTTTATATTACCTTTGCAACTGCTTTAGGAGGATAGTCTCCTTTGAGTTTAGGATCAACACACTGCTTCACTTTGTCTTCACTTAGCCTCGGAGTGGCCCAAGTGACAAGACTCTGCTGGCCGCGAGGCATTGTATGATCAACAGGCTTTCTACCAGTCAAAAGCTCCAAAAGCACCACACCGAAACTGTAAACATCACTCTTCTGCGTCAGCTGACCAGTCATAGCATACTCCGGTGCATGGTAACCGAACGTTCCCAAGACTCTTGTCGAATGAAGACGAGCAGCCATGTCAGGAGACTGATTAGACAGATTGAAATCAGCAATCTTGGCTTTGAAATCTTCAAACAAAAGCACATTGCTGGAACGAATGTCTCTGTGTATAACCACAGGCTGAACCTTCTCATGTAGATACTCAAGCCCTCTTGCTGCATCAACAGCGATTCTCACCCGTTGGATCCAATCAAGAGTTGGACCTGGCTGTGCTCCCTGGACACCTTTCCTCCCGTGTAAGATATCATGCAAAGACCCCATGGT
Source organism: Brassica oleracea var. oleracea (assembly GCF_000695525.1). NCBI lineage: Eukaryota > Viridiplantae > Streptophyta > Magnoliopsida > Brassicales > Brassicaceae > Brassica > Brassica oleracea. Next base: position 27,138,650 of record NC_027751.1, read on the forward strand.
TGCAAACTCATAAGCGAGTATGCGGAGGTTCCCTTCTACGCAGTAACCAAAGAGCTGGACGAAATTCTCATGGTGCAGCTTAGAGACCCTTGAGACTTGAGTCAAGAACTCGATGTTTGATTCAGGCTCGGCTGCGTTGTCAAGCTTCTTGACTGCTACAGCTTTGCCGTCTTTCAGAGTTGCGTAGTAGGCTCTTCCGTAGGATCCTTCACCGATCAAAGACTTTGATCCGAAGTTATCTGTCTTCTCTTTCAACTCATCTAATGACAATGCAGGGACGTCGATGGATGGTGGCTCCTTTAAAGCAGCTGGCTTCAAAGCAACAGGTGCTCTTTTATTGTACCCTTCAAAGACTCATCAAACATGTTTGGCACCAAAGGAATCATAAATAGTTTGTTTGAGAGCAAAAGAGAGCAGTTACCGTAATCAATATGGTGCTTAGGGCTTCTCAGGTGCTCGTTTTCAGAAGCATGGTAAGGCTCTTCGACGTGGCAAGCGCAGCACAACCACCTACGCATCTTTTCTCTCTTGCCTATGTAGAGATCGTCTACAGCTCTCGGTTTATCAAGCCGAACAAAGTAGACTGGTGAACGATCGTCTGCCTACAAATGCCATAATCATCATCATTACACTCGCAAAGGTTTTCCTTCCTTTTTCATATCTAAACAGAGCCAAAGCAAGTTTCTTCAAACAAAACAGAAACTGTTTCTGATGTTATGGAGATTCTAAATATGGGCATTGATTAGAGATTCACGCTATAAAGTTAAGACCTTTACACAAACCCACGAGCTGTTTGAACATCTAGATTCGAAAAGGTGAAAGCTTTTGGATATAAGACTTACCGCAAGACCACGGCGATGATAATCAGAATCCATTGAATACATACTCAAAAAGAACTCGAAACACCCACAAAAGAGGAAGTGATTTTAAGAAACAGAGATAAAAAGGAGAAAACAGCTAAGGGTATGTGTTAAAAAGCAAAGAGAGACAGAGAGGAATGATCAAGAATAGACACTTGTCGCGTAAAACAACAATCCAAATTTAGAGAATTATATATAAATGAAACAAGAGAACATTTACCTGTAAACTCCGTATAGTGATGATATGTTTCTAATGTTCTGTTTTGTTGGTTAGAGAGAGATAAGAGAGAAGAAACAGAGACGTGGGGGAACAGAGAAGCTTTGAGCGAAAGGACAGAGAGATGTTAATGGATGAAACAGAGACGCAAACGCGCTTGCTTCGACAAAGATATGTTTAATTTGTTCTTCTTCTGCTTTCTGTCGACGTCATTTTTTTGATGGTCAAGTGTTTTTCTTCTGGATAAACATTCTTTAATACCACCACACTATGATTTTTGGCCGGGTCAACTCAGATCAAAGTCTTTAGTTTACGTATTTGACCTTACTCGGTCTCCTTTAATCGGCCTTGTTCGACCTTCCAGTATTCCCGTATTCCAGTTCTCTATGCTGTTTCAGCCCATTGTAAGCCTAAATGTTTTTAAAATATTCTACCAACCACCCTTTTCACGTAAATGATTCTTATATTACGCGCGTTTCACGTTCATTTTTTAAAAAAAATTCTATTTATTTTCAAATTATTTACTTCATTTTCAATTTGATCAGTAATTTTTATATGCATATCAATATCACCATATTTATTTCAGTTGATAAATGATATATTTGTTATCAATCAGTGATGTTTTTTTATTTTATTTTATAAATGATATATTTTGGTTGATAAATGATATTTTAGGAATGATAATGCTTTTGCGACATTTGCAAAATTTATAAATTTCACTCTCTATTTATGAATTTATCTTTCTTTTTTTTTTACAATATTTATAAATTTATCTAAATTTAAATAAAACAAAATTGACCTGTAATTGAAAAACGTGAAGGCAGCAAACACTCTCTCCTGTCTGATCTCTCTATACACGACCATGATCTCTCTCACCGGAGAACCTTAGCTTCTTTCTCTTTCAAAAGCTCTTTAATTCCCATTTCCTCTTACACAAAACTGAAGAAAACATAATGTGTTTGAATCTCGAGGAGATCAAGACAAAGAAGAAGTTGACTTTTATTGGACTTGGATTGGGACAGATCATATCCCTTCTCTGTACTTGTAATGTCTTTACATCTTCCGAGCTCGCCAGAAAAGGTTTAAAGCTTCTTCTTTTTATGGTTTGTTACCATTATTACCCAACAGCAACTTCATGATCGGTTTGAAACAGGGTTTTGATAAATTCATCTCCTTTATTCATTCTTGAATTCTTCTTAGGAATTAATGTTCCAACAACACAATCTTTCCTCACTTATACGCTACTGGCAATCGTCTATGGAGGTATCATGCTATATAAAAGACCCACAATTAAGGTCAGTCTTGAAGTTTCTAGCTTCACTCTTATGTCTCTGAGTTAACTTCTCATTGGAGTATAAAGATTGTAACATTGTTGTAGGGCAAGTGGTATCACTATTTCTTCCTTGCCTTAGCTGATGTGGAGGGGAACTTTCTTGGCGAGTCTTCTTATTAACACAGTCTTCTCACTTACGTCACATTCTTGTTGCTGTTGTGGTGTGAAACTGTGGAAGTGTTATGTTTTTCTTTTGGCAGTGGTGAAGGCTAATCAGTACACATCGATGACGAGTGTGATGCTACTGGACTGCTGGGCGATCCCTTGCGTTTTGGTGCTGACTTGGGTTTTCCTGAAAACAAGATACAGATTGATGAAGATTAGTGGTGTGGTTGTATGTATCCTTGGTGTTATCATGGTAGTCTTCTCTGACGTTCACGCAGGGAGTCGACCAGGTCAGAACATGCACTTAGCATTGCCCCCAAGAAACTCTGATTTTAGAATCTTATAGTGGTGGCCTTTTTCAGGAGGAAGTAATCCTGTTAAAGGAGATATTCTTGTGGTAGCTGGAGCAACCTTATATGCTGTCAGTAATACCACCGAGGTAAACAAGTCTCTGCAAAAATGCTTTCATGGTTAATCAGATACTATAACAAGTCTCCTTGTTACTTTGTTATTAGGAGTTCCTTGTGAAGAATGCAAACACAGTTGAGCTTATGACCTTCATGGGATTTTTCGGCGCAATCATTAGTGCCATTCAGATGTATCCTTCCTTATGTTTATTAGACTTATATGTGTATATTCTCAAGGAAGCTCTCCTTGACTTGTCTATAGATGCATATTTGAACGCGGTGAGCTCAGAGCTATTGATTGGTCTGCTGAGTCTGTAAGTTTCTTGCTGTCTCCCTTTCTGTTTCTGTTTCTTTCATCAGTGCTAACTTTGATGGTTTCTACACTTTCAGGCTTTTCTTTTTCTTCGATTCGCAGTCTCGATGTTTCTCTTCTACTCATTACTCCCGGTTTTACTCAAGGTATGAAATGAAACTGAAAACAGAACAGGCTTTACTCTCTGCTTACAAGTTCAAGTGGCTCTGAACATTAACATGAGATATGATCTTCTCAGACTAGTGGTTCAGCAATGTTCACCCTCTCGTTACTCACATCAGACATGTGGGCTGTTTTGATCCGCATTTTCGCTTATCATGAGAAGGTTTGTAACTCATATAAATTTTCTTACATTTTCTGTCTCTTAGCAACCAACAGACGAGACCAATTTGCCATGTATGTGTGTTTATCTTCAGGTTGATTGGCTATACTACTTGGCATTTGCTACTACAGCTATTGGACTGATCATATACTCAGTGTACAGTCTTTTTTTTCTTTCAATTATCTCTTCTACAGTGATGGCTTTATCAAGTAACAATAATCAGTATGTTTTTCGCGTTTTTTTGTTGATATTCTCAGGAAGGAGAAAGATGAGGAGGACCAAGAAGATGAGCAGAGAAAGTTGTTGGATGAAGAAGGTCGAGTCAGTCCTATAGCTACTTCCACCGGAGAATCCTAACCAGAGAATTCCTTCTTCTGTATCTCATTGACTTATTGGCTTGAAAAGTTTATAAGAAACTTTTGTAATTTATAACAAAAATTGGCAACTGTAAAGAGAAAAAAGAAGAGCTTCATTTGATCTTCGTATCAAGTACAAAAGCATATCACTTTGATTAGTTCTTTTTAATCATGCTATTGCACATTGTATTTAAATAACCTTTGACATGTGTTTGGCAAACTATAAGGATATCTCTAGCTTTAGAATCCATAATCTGCTCAGCTTTGAAAGTATAAGGATAGAATCGTAGAATAGATTAAGGTTACTATTGTAATTAATCATAGTATAAACTCTATTCTACTATGTACATGTTTACACATAATGAATCACTCAGCATTCCACAATATGGTATCAGAACCATAAAGGAGAAGAAAACAACTAAGAGAATGTGTTAAAAGCAAAAAGAGATAGAGAGAAATGATCAATAATAGACATGTAGAGTCTCTCTTTGTTTCTTGGTGAATGAGTATGCTAAGGTTGGGTTTGTTGGTTAGAGAAAAGAGACAAGAGATACTAATGGAGGAGACAGAGAAGCAAACGCGCTTAAAGGAAAATCAAATCTTTGACAAAATATTTTTAACGGCTTTGATAAAAAAAAAAGTTTAAAAAAATCTTAAATGGTTTTGATCGGTAACATACGTTAACATAAAATCTTTGTTTTATGTTAACACTAGGATAAGACCTGCGCATGATAAATTTATTTTATAAATATTTAAAATATATAGTATTGACATTAATATTTTATATTCGATCGTTTTTATAGCATTAATAAACCAAAGTCTAGGTTAAGATCCTCGGTTTATGTAAAGTGAAACGGATGTAAAAATTATATATTTAAAGTAGCGCTGTTAAATTTCTATTTCTGTTCGGTTTCGGTTTGGTATTTTTGGTTTATAAAATTATAGACCATATTAAAATTATCTACTTTGGTTTGATATTGGATTATATAATGTCAGTTTTAGTTTATTATTTTTTATACCAAAAACTCAAACTATATTTATTTACGTTAACATTTTGTCATTTTAATTTTGTATAAATAAAAATCGAATTTAATAGCGCAGCATGTATATTTTTAGTTTTTCATATAATATTTTTTTGAAAATACGGCAGCATTATATTTATCAAATCTCACGTATTTATTTAACATAATTAGGCATGTTTGCGAATATTATACTACATTCTGGTTGATGCCTAGTTGGAAATATGATGGTCTCGTCAATGTGCTAGAAATCGTCCATATAGTTTGGCTTATTTAGGTTAACATCGTTAATTTTTAGGAAATGTAATTACCATTAAATTCATTTTCTTTTCAAATTATAAGAGAATGATTTGTGTAATTTTTTTAATCGTAATGTAAAATTGCAGTGCATAGCCTTGGTCTACAAAATTTTGATTTTTTTTAATATAACTATAAGCTTCTAAATTAAAAAAAAATTAACTACAATTCTTAAGATGGTATAAACCAGATTGTGGATGGCTCATAACAAAGAGATTATGATTTGTAATATTTCTATTTATCTTTGACGGTGTAATCTCCTATATAATGAACCTCTATGTTATGAATAAAGATAGACTTTTCCATCACTTTTATAACACGTTATCAGCACGAAACTCTAAATCCCTAAACTAATAACCAAATCGAAAAACCCTAAAACCCTAACTCTAGCTGGCGATCCGACGAACCCTAAACCCCGATCGCGTCTCTTGTTCCCGCATATGTTCTAGCTCGCGTCCCCGATCAGCTCCAGCCCAAGGCATTCCTGATCCTAGCTCAGACGTTCGCGACCCGAGAGCAGCTCCAGCACGCGACCTCTTCCTCGTTTGCGACAGCATCAGACAGCTCGCGTCCGACGATTAAGGTGTTCCCGATCAAGCAACAAAGGACGTCCGCGACCCGATAGAAGCGACTTGATCCATTCCAGCTCGCGTCCCGTTCGTGTCCAGCTCGCGGCTCAACTCCTTTGGTGGTCCGATTCAA
>NC_027751.1:27144725-27145444 GCF_000695525.1 Brassica oleracea var. oleracea
TTCCAAACCCTAAATCATGTTCCTACATGATTGAAACCTCAAATCGGTTTTTACAAGTTAAAATCCGATAAACCCTAACCATATATCTATAAACCCTAAATAATATAAGTATCAGAATTAATTATACTATAATTATCAAATCACATATTAAAACCCTAATCTAATATTTTGAAATCAAAACTGTTTTCGGTTTTGATTATTGAGGTTTTAAATCTGATTGAATCTGATGCTATGTTGCTAGAATTGTTTGACCGTTAAATTGATAGATTTATTTTCTCATCCTGCTTGGTTAATTGTTCATCTGATTTAAAATTGTTTAAACCAACCAGCTTGTTAAAACATTGATTGAATCCGATAGGTTGCTAGCTTGCTTTGCTTATATAATCCGATAGGTTGATAGATTGATTGAGGTTTACTTGTTTAAAATCCGAATGATCTGATTGCATGATTCTTGAAGTTTAATATCATCTGCTAGGATTGATAGTTTTGTAATCTGATCTGTTTTAAATAGAAACCCTAAATAATCCGTATGATAGGTTATATTGATCTGATTTAGATGTCTTTGAGAATTGAGAACCTGTATGCTAGGTTGATAGATTCATTATAAAATCTAATGTCTTGAGGTTTAAGATTGTATACTAAGTTCGATTAAATTGATTGATCTGATTATATGTTTTTGAGGTTTGATAAATTCGGATACTAGATAAATTATTTACACA
>NC_027751.1:27145596-27154423 GCF_000695525.1 Brassica oleracea var. oleracea
TAAAATCCATTGATTGTTAAACCCTAATTGCATGATTAATTGAATCCATTTTTGCTAGTCTTGATAACCCATAATATTATGAAGACGTAGAAATAGTATTGCTGAGACTTGCTAGAAATTGACTGATTGATTAAATACCTTTAAGATTGATAGTTTCATTGTCCTCATAAGATTGAAATCCGAATTGATTGTTTTTAAGAGTAAGGCCGCATGAAATTATAATGTTAACAATGTTTTTAAAATGTTATATATTTAAAATATTAAATGTAACTAACCAAATAGATGTTTTTAAAATGTTATATATTTAAAATATTAAATGTAACTAACCAAATAGATGTAATTAATGAAATAGACTGACTTTTTATGGTACATTAAAATTGTAGTTTTCTTTTAGTAGAGAAGATTAGTTTTCTAAACTTCATCATGATTATAAACTATTCGTTTCTGTTTTTTTGTAGCATAATGTTAGGAAATGATTTGGTTGTTTTAGATAATATTGACAGAGTTTTTAAAACTATAGGAAGATGAAAAAAACTGTTTCTGTTTTTTGTTAGCTTAATGATGAATTTTTTTGTTTGTTCTAGTTAAGATTGTTAGAATGTAAGTTAAAAAAACATTAACGAGTTTTATTTTATATGAAAATTTGGTAATTCCATACAACATTGTTTGTCACATTCCATTTCAATGTGTCTGTATTATTTTTAGATATTGGAAAGAATAATAAATTCAAATACCGAATAACTAAGAGAAAATATTGCCATTGGAAACTTAATGAGTATATAAGACGAATGTGTTAATCGACCTTAATTACACAAACTTGACAATACTGTAAAGCATTCTCACAATTGTTTACAATGGCTGGTAGTAGCCAATTTTTGGTTTCCTTTTCGCCGGGATCTGCTCGAAAATTCTCAACAGGTTTTGTCCGTCGGAAATTCCATCGAGAATGACTTTGTTTTCTTGGAGTATATTTAAAACTCTAAATTTAATCTTGATATAATGGCCAACAACCAATTCCCCTAGAGCATTTATTTTTGTTATTAGTTACCCCATTGATGAAAGATCCATAACAAATTCCGTACTTACTCTATATTTAATTTTAACTAGATCTTGATCCGCACATCCGTGCAGATTTTTTCTTTCTATAATAAAAATTTTAGTTTATATAACAAAATTTATTTGTAACTTAATGTAATTTAGTGTTATATATTATATAACTTTATAATACCTATTTTTATATGGTTTATATATTATTACTATAAATTTTGTATTTTTGTAACAAATTATTTTGAAAGCATTATTACGTATACTTTACATATTGTTTTCTAAACAAAATTTATATAGAAGCAAATTAAATTGGACTTATATATAGTAGATAAGAGAAAATTTGAGATACCATTAAAACAACAAAAAATGTTTTTTTAAACAATAATACAATGTACTTCAAAATAATTTTGTAGTAAAGATGAGAATAATTTCATTAACATAATTTCAAGTAAAGATGATAAATTACTAAAAAACAATAGTTAGATAAACAAGTTTTTTATCTATTTAAAATAGAAATGAATCTTTCTAACAAAAAATCTTTTTAAAATCTTTGTAAAATGTATTTTTTGAAAATTAATCAATTTATTTTCTATAATTTTAATTTTTTTATAATTATTTATTGATGGAATAATATATTTTCGAAATTATGCAGACTTAATAATATTTTGATGGAACAAAAAGAAAATTAAATATGTTGTTAGGATTTTATTAAAAAAAATAATAATAATATAACCAACTTTTTAGGAGATGATCCTTTAAAAAAATATCACATATGAAAAAAAATATGATTTTTATTTTAATAGTATAGATGAAATCAACTATTGATACACCAAGATAAAGGACATATATGGAGACCTGCACGTCAAATCCATGATCAAATAGTATGGCTGTGGATTTGATTGGTATACTCGGAATTTTTTTTTTTTTTTGTGAACTACTCGAAAACTAACATGGAGTAAAAAAGAGATGAAAGAGAAAAAAAATAGAGTAAATTGTTTTACTCTAACTAAACTCAAAGTAAAATTGTGTGTTTGTTCTTTTAAAATAGTAACTAAAATAAATAGGTGAAATAGTATTTCATTTGATTGATAAATTCTCAGTGGAATTTGGAATAATGTAAAATTTAAAGTAAATATTTACTCTATGTCAACCACACAATCACAGTCTATATAAACCAAAGGTATCAAAAAATTGAAATTCAAAACCATGAAAAATAGAAAAAACTTCAAGTAACCCTAAGATACACCACCACTCACCTATAGACTAATTGTACTAATCATAAATTAACATTAAATTAAATCGGTTATACTAGTTAAACAAAATTCTGGATAATACATAATTGAATGATTTGCTTACTTGTGCATAGGATCTTCCAAGTATATTGCAGTTTTTGTATTAAGTGTTTTCTCAATAATTGCAACTATTAGTACCAAAATTTTCAGGAAAGACCTAACGTGGAAAACGTGAGGTTTGGATAGGTTAGTTGAAACTTGAAAGAAATCGAATTACCGATGGACAGCTGGGCAGACAAAGCCTAAGAAACTCGGTAATAAATAGTGTAGTTAGAGCATGATTAATGCTCGGGTTGGGCCTAATATGGGGAACCAAAATAAATTCTTATAAAAAGACCAAAATTTTCAAATGAAAAGAAGTGTTTTGTCGGTAAGCTGTGAAATGAGTTTGCTACTATTTCACATCTCTATTTTTTTTTAATAAAAGGGCTAGTATCTGACATTTAATTACATTATATTGTGAAAGTATAGTCAACGACTTTGTATTCACTATTCCGAACAACAAAAAATCTAGTAAAATCCATGAATCAATTTCCACTTTGGACTTCTTACAAAAATGTAGTTCTATAAAGAGGGGACAAAATAACATATCATTTGTGAATAAGCTCAAGGTTTTATCCAGCTTTGACATACAACATTTCTTTTTTTCTCCCAAGAGTGAGTAAATTCGAAAGTAATAATTCGTCCCTCCTAAACTTGATAATCTCATAGCTTCCTCAATTGCTTCACTGAACTTGTTCTAAAAGTTAAGGTTTTGGAATATGGACGTTAACCAGCCGAGAGAGATGTATCCAGGGATGTGGCGGTATCCTATGAATCCCGAGTTTTGTTGTATCTACAGAGTCCCGAACCGTCTACGTGAAGTAAACCCAGAACCCTACACGCCTCAACTAGTCCTCATTGGACCTCTTCACCATTCAGTAAAATCTCAAGCTCTCAAGGCTCTTTATCTTGGAGATGATATCACATACACAAAGTCAATGGCCTACTTAGACATGGAAGAGCATAAGAAGACTTACCTAGCAGAATTCGCAGCAAGGATTGAAGGGGAAACCACCATCGATGAATTAAGAAGAATGATCAAAGAAGAGGAAGAGACAATCAGGGCAAGCTATCAAGAATCAACAGCATGGATTCAATCCCCAGAATTCGTGGAGATGGTCCTCCACGACTCTGTTTTCATTATAGAGTTCATACTGAGGTTTAGCGGAGTAGTAGATAAGAATGGAGATCCTCTCCTGGCCGGTCTATCTCTTGGAATCACAGTCTATTATGATCTCATCTTGCTCGAGAACCAGCTTCCTTTTTTTATCCTTGAGAAACTCTTCAATCCAATTGTCACAAGAATCTGGCCGCACCTTACATTCCGGGACCTAATCATCATCTTCTTCGGATTCCAAGGTAAAATCCGAAGGAGTTCCAAATTTAAACATTTCACTGATTTGATCAGGTGTGTTCGCGTGGAGACACTTCCTAACCTTGATGTTTGGAAATCGAAATCCAAACCCATAAAGCATATGTATAATGCGGATAAGCTAGATAGTGGGGGAGTAAAATTTAAGGCAGTAGGAGATGAGTTATCGTTATGTGTGAGCTTCAAGAATGGTTGTTTGAAGATTCCTTGTCTGACGGTTGATGACAGCCTTGAGATGAAACTAAGAAACATAATGGCTCTTGAGCAGTGCCATTACCCTAACAACGCCCGCGTATGTAGCTACGCCTTATTCCTAGATTATCTAATTGACACTGATAAAGACGTTGACTTGCTTCTCGAGAAAGGTAGCTCATTTATCCTTATTTATATCAGTATAAATATAAAATGTGTGTGTATTGAATGATTTGTGGTGGTTTCGGGTTTGAAAGGAATACTAAAAAGTTGGATTAGGCAACCCGCTAAAGTTGCGCAGATGGTGAACAAGCTCGTGACAGGCATCGTAGATACTGGTTCTTACTATCATGACATAGCGGGTGAAGTGAACGAGTACTATAGAAACCTTGTGAATAGGTCAAAGGCCATCCTCAAACGTGTGTATTTTGGTAACCCGTGGACAGGGACAGCCACCATTGCAGCTACGTTTCTATTAGTGATGACACTTATCCAGACTTGGGCATCAATCGTTCAGGTTAAGGAGAACGAACCTTAGAGATGCAATATCTCTATCTCTAGATCGTTTCCACTTTCCAACTTTGTCGTGGGTACTACGTTATTTCTACAATCTTGCAGATTAATAATATTCTTCTTCTGTATTTTCTACCTCTCTTTTATGTTAGTTAATCTGTATCCTGAAGCTATTATGACATTGGTATAAGAGTCGTTATGATAATGTTTTAGATGATACCACATGAGATTTCACAAAAAAGAAGAAGAACAAAGTATAAGACATGCTCGAACCACTAGCAGCAACCAAGAAAATTACATAGTTTCACTCGATGCATGAAACTACCGAAGAGTTGTTCCTTAATCGTCTCCTAGTTCAATTGAATAACACTGGAAGTCATTCTAAAATCCAAATAATTCAATTCCATTAAATGTTAATATTCAATAACCCGATTGGTTTCTATCTTATAATATTGGGGATAACCGAACCGAACCGGAATCGAATCAATAACCTAATGGGAACCTGAAATATAATATATATTTAAAATACTATGTATGTTTAGATTTAAATAACCAAAATATTTAAAGTCTATTATAAATCTCAAAAAGTTAGATAAAATTTAAATTCAATGCTGAAATATTCAAATCTCATTGGTTATAGTTTTAAAATTTAACAATATTTTTGTAAAATTTAACCTTATACTTTAATTTTTTTTGGTAGTTTAAAAATTTTGAATACTTTTGGGGTACTTCAAATATTTATTATTCTAGTAATTCATGTAGTTTGGCTATTTTGGTATTTTTGGGCAGTTTGGATACAAAAGTAATCGGAACCGAATCGGACCAGATAATATTTTGGGTATTTACCAGTCCCTGAAATAATTATTCATACCAAACAGATTTAAGGGTGGTTCTTGTTTGGTTACCTCCAATCCAAAACCAAAAATCCAAAATCCAAATTAACCGAAAACCGAATGTTTGTCCAGCATCTTGGAGCTAAGTACATCATAAGTGGAAAGAGATCAATGATTTTTAACTGATTTTAAGAGGACTAACCAGGTGGATCCCGTGGCGCTAAAAGAAGCTACACATGTGGTGGTTATCGCCGACGAAGAGTGATGTGATGCACCAAGTCTTTAAATTCATTAGAATTTCACAATAAATCCAGTTGACGTTTTTGCCCATGTTTCGAAGTGGAGAAGTTTTGGTAATGCAGCAACCAGAACTCTAAGCATCATAAGAGTTATGGAGAATCCTAGGGAGTCTCTTAAGTCTACTACTCAATAAGTTCATTTGGCTATGCCCATGACCGTCCCTATTGCAACCATTAGCCTAACATCCTAGATAAAATTATTGTAGGGCAAGTGGTATCACTATTGTCTCTTTGCTTTAGCTGTTGTGGAGGCGAATTTTCTTGGTGATAAAATTATTGTAGGGTAAGTGGTAACACCCTCTTCTTTTGTGTTGAATAATGCATTGAATCTGTTGGGCCTTAGTCTTTTTTTGAGGCCCACTAGTGCTAGGATTTTCCGGAACACAACTATATATATTTTTTGCCTCTTCTAAACCTAGTTAGCAGCCTTAGAGAAACTAGATCTGATCTTCTTGTAGACAGATCTCTGTAATTCCTCCATCAATAAAATATCTCTTTGCCCGTGGACGTAGCCGTTAGGGGTGAACCACGTTAAATCTCTGTGTCTTTCTTTATTGTTTATCCATCTGTTAATCTCTATCTTCTCACATCCGTCACAACAAACTGGTATCAGAGCTTCGGGTTGAATCTGGTGAGAAGATGTCTGGGATGAATATGAAGATCGACAAGTTTACTGGAAGGAACAGTTTCAGTCTCTGGCAAATCAAGATGAAGGCGTTGCTGAAGCAACAAGGTCTTTGGGCACCGCTGTTAGGGAAGAAGGTTGAACCTGTTACTACTGAGATGGAGGTTACTGAAGAGAAGGCGTTATCAACAATTTTGTTGTGTCTGGCAGATGAGATCATCATCGAAGTTTCCGGTGTTGATGCTGCAGCTGATTTGTGGTCGAAGTTAGAGAGTCTATACATGACGAAGTCTCTGACTAAGAAGCTACTTCTGAAACAACGTCTTTTCTCTCTGAGGATGCAAGAAGGTACACAACTCCAAGATCATCTTGACAGTCTAAATTCCATCTTGTTGGATCTGAGGAATATTGATGTTAAGGTGGAAGATGAGGATGCGGCACTGATTTTGTTGGTATCACTACCAAACTCCTATGAGAACTTTGTTCAGTTATTCATAGGGAGTAAGGATACAATGAGTTTGGAGGAAGTCAGGTCAGCACTTCATAGCAGGGAGTTGCGACACAAGGCATCTGCTTCTGGTACAGACGACCAAGCTTCTGGGTTGTTTGTAGGTGGTGGAAAGAGCTTTGGAAAAGGCAAGAATTCGAAAGACAAAAGGTCGATAAACTAACTGATATTTGCAATTACTGCAAAGAGAAAGGACATTGGAAATCTGATTGTCCTAAGAAGAAGAAGCAGACTGGTAAGTGGAAAAAATCTCATAGGAGTTAGGATGAATCGCGATGTAAGAAGCTTGGTTTTGATACATAAAGTAGTGGAGAATCACTAGTAAGTGAAAAAAATCTCATAGGAGTTAGGATGAAGAAGCTATCTCACTTTCAAATCAGGTGATCCCAGTTTTCCAGTTTGGGAATATGACAACTTCTTATGTATCAAAATCAAGCAGGCTAAATCTGATGAAGTGATTGCGCTGGTTGCTCATGGAAAAACACATCCTAGAGATGGGTGGGTCCTGGACACAGGCACATCTTATCATATGTGTCCAAGGAGAGAATGGTTCTCAGAGTATGAGGCAGTGACTGATGGCAAGATCAAGATGGAGAATGAACCAGACATTGCTGGAGAGAGCGAGGTGTATGCTTTCTAATGCTGGTTTAGAGAAGAGGTTTTGGGCTGAGGCAGTGAACACAACTAGTTATTTGATCAATCTTGGACCGCATACAGGGATCGAGTGTCGAATACCTAATGAGGTTTTGTCAGGTAGATCTGCTGATTATTCTATTCTGAGAGTCTTTGGTTTTGGAAGGTTCTATGGTTTCAAGTTCAGCAAATGTTGTGGCATATGAGGCTTGGACATATGGGCGAGCGTGGGATGCGGATTCTGTCGAAGCAGGATCTTCTTTGTTGTCATAAGACCAAGAGCCTTGAGTTCTGTGAGCACTGTGTGTTTGGGAAACTGCACAGAAAGAAGTTTCCTAAGGTTGTTCATAAAACAAAAGGCACGTTGGGTTACATCCATTCAGATTGTTGGGGTCTCTCCAAGGTGGAGTCGCTGAAGGGTCACAGGTATTTTGTGTCCATGATTGATGACTATTCGAGGAAGACTTGGATAACATTCATGAAGCACAAAAGTGAAGCTTTCAACAGCTTTAAGGAGTGGAAGATACTGGTGGAGAATCAAACTGAGAAGAAGATTAAGAGTCGTCGTACTGATAATGGTCTGAAATTCTGTTCAACAGAGTTCAATCAGTTCTGTAAGGATGCAGGGATTGCTAGGCATCATACAATCAGGTATACACCACAGCAGAATGGTGTAGCAGAGAGAATGAACCAGACATTGCTGGAGAGAGCGAGGTGCATGCTTTCTAATGCTTGTTTAGAGAAGAGGTTTTGCGCTGAGGTAGTGAACACGACTTGTTATTTGATCAATCTTGGACCGCATACAGGGATCGAGTGTCGAATACCTAATGAGTTCTGGTCAGGCAGATCTGCTGATTATTCTATTCTGAGAGTCTTTGGTTGCACGGTTTACTATCATGTTAATGAAGGAAAGCTAGAACCAAGAGCGAAGAAGGGAGTGTTTATGGGCTATGGAGATGGTGTAAAGGGATACAAAGTTTGGTCTCCATCTGAGAAACGGGTTGTTATGAGCAGGAACATTGTGTTTGATGAGAGTTCTATGTTCAAAGTTTCAGCTGAGTCCATTTCAAAAGCAGAGCAGGAGGATGTTGACAAGCAGGTGGAGCTGCAGGGAGTGCAGTCAGACTACCCATGATCGACCGATCCAATGTCAGGGAGCGATCGATCTACGCCAGACACAGGATTGGGCGATGGCAGAGATCTCTGATCGATGTCCGACAACACGAGATTGATCGATCCTCAGGAAGAGAGCGAGCGATCGACGTCTGATGAGCAGCCTCAATCTTCCAATTCTGGAAATCAACGTATTGGGTCTGAAAAACGCAGTATTGCTAAAGACAGACCAAGGAGAGTTGATGTTAGACCACCAGAGAGATATCGGTTTGAAGATATGGTGGGTTAAGTACTACAGGTTGCAGAGGAAGTGGACACTTACGAGCCGTCTACTTACAGAGAAGCCATTTCAAGTTAT
>NC_027751.1:27154985-27167330 GCF_000695525.1 Brassica oleracea var. oleracea
TGAGTTTGAGATGAAAGATTTGGGTGTTGCGAGGAAGATTCTAGGAATGGAGATCTTCAGGGTTAGGACGAAGAAAAAGATGTCCTTGTCACAAAAAGCCTACATTGAAAAGGTCTTGACAAGATTCGGGATGCTTAATGTTAAGCCTATCGATACTCCATGTGCTGCAAATTTTCATCCTACCATGAGTGATGAAATGTCTGAAGGGGAAATCGATTATATGTCACGTGTTCCTTATGCTAGTGTTGTAGGAAGTTTGATGTATGCTACGTTTTGTACAAGACCAGATCTTGCACACGCAGTCAGCGTTGTGAGTAGGTTCATGGTTCAGCCGCGAAAGGAGCAATGGATCACTGTGAAGAGGATTTTCCGGTACCTTAAGGGTACATCTGATATTGGTCTTGTCTGTGGAGACAGGGATCCGAGACTGGTTACTGGGTATTCTGATTCGGATTATGCAGGAGATGTGGACAACATGAGATCTATGACTGGTTACATATTTACTTTGGGTGGTTTTGTTGTGAGCTGGAAGGCGACTTTGCAGTCGACAGTGACTTTGTCTACAACTGAGGCAGAGTATATGGCATTGACAGAAGCTGCTAAGGAGGCAATATGGTTGAGAGGATTGGTCAGTGATCTTGGTCTTCATCATGATCAGGCTACTGTGTTTTGTGATAGCTTAAGTGCTATCTGCTTAGCCAAGGATCAGGTTCATCATGAGAGAACCAAGCATATCGATGTAAGATACCATTTTCTGAGAGATGAGAAGAGTATATGAGTTCGACGGAACATCTGAGCAAAGAGAGAGTTTGGTACATCTGTATTCTGAGCACGAAGAAGTGCATTCTGGTACATCTGATTATGGAGGATTCAAGTCAAGGTGGAGATTTGTTGAATAACGTCTTGAATCTGTTGGGCCTTAGTCTTTTTTTGAGGCCTACTAGTGCTAGGGTTTTCCGGGACACAACTATATATATTTTGTGTCTACTCTAAACCTAGTTAGCAGCCGTAGAGAAACTAGATGTGATCTTCTTATAGACAGATCTCTGTAATTCCTCCATCAATAAAATCTCTCTATGCCCGTGGACGTAGCCGTTAGGGGTGAACCACGTTAAATCTCTGTGTCTTTCTTTATTGTTTATCCATCTGTTAATCTTTATCTTCTCACATCCGTCGCACCATTTTGTTTCCTGATCATGTGGGTTATTGTGGAGCTTAGAAATGTTACTACTTGCATCACATTCTTGCTGCTGTTGTTGTGGTGGAAAACCGTGGAAGTTTTATGTTTTGCCTTTTTGTAGTGGTGAAGGCGAATCAGTACACATCGATAACAAGTGTGATGATACTGGACTGCTGGGCGATCTCTTGCGTTTTGGTGTTGACATTTGTTATTCTGAAAACAAAATACAGTTCGATGAAGATTACTGGTGTGGCTCTCTGTATCCTTGGTGTTGTTATGGTAGTCTTCTCTAACGTTCACCGCTGGGAGTCGAGGAGGTAATAGTGGAAACTTATGACAATATCTGACAATAAACTTTAGAGGTTCTTTTTGGTACTGGCACGAGGTTTCTTTGATATTTGCACGTGCAAATGATCCATAACTTTCTTGATCCATACCTTGGAGATGATCTAGATATTATTTAAGAATCTTTTGTAATCGAGCAGTGAGAAAGATTCAGTTTATCATTGTGTCTTGTTATTCTCAACTGATTCGTTGCTTCTACTTGCTAACACAGTTGAGCTTATATGACCTTTGGATTTTTCGGCGCAATTATTAGTGCCATTCAGATGATCCTTCATACAAATTATATCTTTTTTTTTTATGTTTCTTAGACTTGTATGCACATTCTTCAGGAAGCTCTCCTTGACTTGTCTCTAGATGCATATTTGAACGTGGTGAGCTCAAAGCTGTTGAGTGGTCAGCTGAGAATGTAAATTTCAATATCCACAAACCAAAGCCTTTGTTTCTTTATCAGTACAAACTTTTATCATTTCTTTCTACACTTTCAGCCACTTCCTTTTCTTAGATTCGCAGTCTCGATGTTTCTCTCCTACTCATTACTCCCGGTTTTGCTCAAGGCATGACACAAAACCGGCTTTACTCTCTGTTTCCATGTTCAAAAAGCCTCTCAAACATTAACATAAAATATGATCATCTCAGACCAGTGGTTCAGCGATGTTCACCCTCTCGTTACTCACATCAGACATGTGGGCTGTTTTGATCCGCATTTCGCTTATCATGAGAAGGTTAGCTCACTTTGTAACTCAAAGAAATTTTCTGTGTCTTAGCAACCAACGGATGAGACCAGTTTGCCATGTATGTGTTAATTTTAAGTTTTTGGCTCTACTACCTTGCATTTGCTACTACAGCTATTGTTCGGATCATATACTCAGTATACAGGCTTTTTCTAGACTTTCTTTTTCAATTATCTCTTCTACAATGACGGCTTCATCAAGAACAATAATCAGTATGTTTTTGCGTTTTTTGTTGATATTCTTCTCGGGAAGGAGAAAGATGAGGAGGACCAAAAAAGACGAGCAGAGAAAGATGTTGGATGAGGAGGATGGTGAAACACTTGGAGTCAGTTAGTAATTTATAACAACAATTGGGCAACTAACTGTAAAGAGAAAAATGCTCTATTTGATCTTACTTCAATTGTGAGAATAACATAAGTTACTTCAGATTACCAACCTTTATTTTTTTATTGAACTTACTACGACAAGTGCAAGAAGCTGCATCTCCACACTGCTATAGTACTGTCACTTGTGCTTATGTACACTAACGCCAGAGCAAATAACTCGTGTAAGCACTGTATAAACAAAAGATTACGTTGTGGCTGTATGTCACTTTTACAGTAAATAATAAAGGAGAAAAATCAATTTATTCTTATATACTCTGAAATTTATCCAATCAGATGGAAAAACATGTTCCTCCTATTTCATCTAGTTACTATTACTGGAGAGTAAAATAGAAAAAAAAATTTACTCCAACTTAAAAATCTACTTTACTCTCTCTCTCTCTCTCTGCCATTTTCATTTTTCCTCTCATTTCACCTTTTTTTTATTTTCCCTCTTATTTACTCCATCTTTCCCAGTCACACACTATAAAGTTTTACTAGTATTCAATTTGGAAACCAGGCTTTATCATTGTCCACTACTAACCCACTAAATATTGGGCTTCTTTGTTAACAAAAGCCCAAAATCATACCTGACGTGGTAAGGTTTGAATTGGATACTATTAAAAACTCCATGGGCGTCATTAGTCTTCCCTATTTCTCCCAACTCATTACACGAACACGAACACTAGATTGTTCCATTGCCTTAAACGAATCCAGAACCTCGTCAACGAAAGGAGCAACTTTTCGCATTTCAGTCGAGCAACTAATTGAATTCCATGGTGGGTCTCTCTCTCTCTCTCTCTCTGTTGTTAATTTGTATGAATCTGAGAGTGATTGATTTGTTCGGTGAATTTGGTAAGGATTGTATTAGCTGGTTGCTTCTTTAAGAGATTCTTGTTATCCTCTTGCCTCATTTCAAATCCCTTCATGCCATATATATATATAAGTAGCTAAAGGTCTGTGCTTTTATCATGTTGCATCGATACTCGTTTGTTTCTCTTACAGGCTGGTAGAATAATTGCGCAGTTCATTGTGATGGGTACTGGGATTTTAGGCCGTGCTGTCTTTAAAGCTTATCGTCAGGCCATTGCAAGTATGTTTCAACATTTTTTTTTATTACATATGTTACCTTCTTTTTTTTACATCAAGTCATCTCTTAGCTTAGGAAGATCTGTTTTTCAATTGACGCTACAGATCGGGTTACAAATTGCATTCTCATGGTGACTAGTGATTCTGTAAGAACAGTTTATATTTTTCCCTAAACAGCTTGCTTTGTTTTATTTGAGTATTGCTCTGTTTATATATATATGTGTGTGTGTGTGTGTGTTAGCTTCATGAATCTAATGATGGCTTGCTCTCTCTTAGGAAGATCTGTTTTTCAATTGATAGATGTTTTTTCACAGCTCCTGGATATTTGTTTACCACTATTAGAACGGTTTATATGTTTCTGGACTGCTCTGTTTGAGTCTAGTATATTCAATAGGTAATTAAACTTGTATTTGCATTGAAGTGTGAGGCTTCTCTTACTCAAGAAAGTTTGTTTTGCAGATGCGTCTAAAACCGGCGTTGCGCAGGAAGCAATGCAGAACGCAGTACGTAAAGCAGGGAAAGCCATTAATGAGCAAGAGGCTAGGCAGATTCTCGGTGTAACCGAGCAGACCTCTTGGGAAGAGATCTTACAGGTACAAACACTGTTTCTCTGTCATCAGGTCTAATCTGTAACTCTCTCAAGGGAAATAACTAATACGGAGTTTTGGTTTATATATATGATTGTAGAAATACGACAAGCTGTTTGAGAATAACGCTAAAGCTGGGAGCTTCTACCTTCAATCTAAAGTTCTTCGAGCGAAAGAATGTCTTGAAGTTGTGTACAGGAGCAACGGCACACCTAGTTAAGACCATCTTTTTATTTTTACAGATTCAGAGTTCTAGCTCTTTATGTAAAATCAATGGCTATAACACTGTTCTGTGAGATGATATGTAACTCTGAAGAACTGCCATAGTCTTCTTCACTCATTTTTCAGTTGATTAGTAGTGTTAGAGAACCTCCTAAAAACTTAGAATGGATTGTTCTTCTATGCGTGTATGTTGTTTCACTCCGAAGACTCCTTAGAGTTTTGTTTCTGTTTTTGATTCTGACTGAGATGAATCTACAGTTTGTTATGTATATATAACCACTTCAGTGATTTAGCTGAATCTCAGATTATATGTGTAAATGTAGTGTTAAGTGGAGTATAAGGACACGAATTCGAGTTTCTGTAAGCAGAGATTCGACTTGTTAGCTGTAATAGAATCTCAAGTCTTATCATCAATTTTCATAAAGAGACGATTGTTGTTTTTCCTCTTGACACTGATCTCATCTTGTTTCGACTTGTAGACTTAATTGTAATAGGTTCTTGAATGTGAAATAAAGAAGACAAAACCACATAATTCATATGGTTTTTGTTTACAAACTCTTTTGACTGTGACCTCTACTTTAACTACTTTTAGCCATCTCAAACCCGTTCTTAGCATTCTGGTAATCCTCAAAAGCCATATCAATCTCAGCCTGAGAACTCATCACAAACGGACCACTCTGAACCATAGGCTCACCGATCGGCTTCCCTGCAATCAACAGAAACCTCAATGACCTAGAACTTGACTTGTTCCACACGCTAACTAACTCCCCAGGTCCAAACACAACAACATTGTGCGCAGATATAGCTGAAGAGTCCATGGAGCTGAAAAGGCCTTCATCGCCTTCTAAAATGTAGGCGAAAGCGGTCCAAGATTCTGGAACGGTCTGGTGGGTTTGAGATCCTGGCTTGAGGGTGAAGTCAAGGTACATCATTGGTGTTGTTGTCTGGCAAGGAGATTTGATTCCCATTGAATCTCCGGCTATGACTTTGACCTCTACTCCATCTTCCTCTGCCCTTGGAATCTCTGAACCAGACAGTTCTAGGTTTTTTGGTTCAATCCTGAGGAAAAATCAAACAACACAAGGTAAGTTATCTTAAGAGGAAGAGAGGATAGTGAAGAAACTGGTCTCTCCTTTACATTCTGTGAATGGAAGGGAGGTTGATCCAAAGCTGTAAGCCATTGTTGACTTCTTGTTCCGGATATTCTGAATGAATGATTCCTCTTCCTGCTGTCATCCACTAACAAATCAAAAGCTAAAGTTGAGTGAAACTTGTAATCAAGAATTCAAGATCTGATTTGCTTAGTGTTTCTTTTTTTTTTTTTTTTACCTGAACATCTCCAGCTTTGATTATACTTTTATGACCTTTAAGATCGTTGTGAACGATACCTCCCTGCATAAGTTTTTTTAAATTTTAAAACTCATTAGAGTTAAGATTCAAGGAAAAAAAATTCTGTGAAGACGTTGAAAGAGTCTTTGGCTCACCTTTAGTATGTAAGTAAGACTTTCAAAACCTGCATAGAGTTGATACAATCACTTAAGTCATTACAGAACAGAGAAAGGTTTGCGTATATGCGTGTGTAAGAAGTTAATCTGTGATATTGACCTCGGTGAGGATGATCTGGGTATCCAACTGAAAGCGAAACTGATCAAGAAACAGAACACATAAAAAGCTGCTTTAGATTGTTATCTATATAAATATGTAATCATCAATAAACATATATGGGAGATGAAGAAATTTACAGGAAAATTCAACTAACAACACGAACGGGTCTAGTAACTTCTGGTCCATCCTGCTGAGTTAGCCACACCAGGAAAAAAGAACTATGAAACTTGAAGGTCAAGCTATTGGATTATCACGAAGCTATTGGACTTTTGTGAATAAAACCTACTCTGTGATGGCGTTTCTAACGAGAGCCCCTTCTCCTTCTTCCTGAAGCTTTACAAAAAAGTTCTTGATTACCTGTCTCGTTACTCTATTATCGTCAGAATGAGACATGGTGATCAATGATGATGATGATGATAAACTTCTGTTACTGTATCTTCTTCTTATTAATATGTGGTGTGTATGAGTGTCAGTGTGTGTATTATATATATAGAGATAGAGAGGTGCAAAGGATCGACTTGGACTGGAAGTTGTAGGTGAAGGTGAGAATTCACTCACATCTGTTTCTTTGTCTTGACACTCTATGCAATAGGTTTACGGTAGTCTACTAGCCCCATGCAAAAATGAAAAAAAATATTAAATAATAAATACTATCATATTAATGTGAAAATGAGTACCAAATCTAATTTGCATATTGTTCATATACATAACTCGTAAATGTCTTAACTCTTTGAAGTGCCGGTAATGTTTTGAATGTATTTTCATTGCATGTTCACACTACATTTAAATATATAGTAATAAAGAAATAAATAATTGTATTTCAACCGACTCAAACCTAACTTTCTGATTAATTGAAACGATTAATGATATATAAAGAAATCCTGTTCGTTGTCATGCTACGTTTAAGTAACAAATTTGGCTGCTAAAACAGCTAATGAAGACAATTTTTAAAAACTATTTTCATTGTCAATTGTCAGGCTAAAAAATAATACAAATATTAAATATTATCAAACTATACATCAATCACATGTTAAAGAGTTGTCGTATATAAAATATGGTGGATGATTTGATGTCGGCTCCAAGTATGAACGTCCGTATTCTATTCAAGGATATATAAGACACATTAAATATCAGGATATGATTATAAAACCTAATAAAATAACTCGAAACATATTCTGAGCTTTTGTCCATATTGATCTTGAGACTTCTTGCGGTTGAAGGGAAAAGAGCATCTTCTTAAATAATGTTTCAAAACTTTAAAAGCAAGCAATGAGAACACTGTATATGCACGATATGATCTGATGGCTGGGACCATAGCACACAACTTGTTTACTTAACATATTGATAGTTATTGATTCTTGATGTGTGAAAAGGTGAGAACAAAAGAAGATTTCACTTTCTTAGGTGTACTGAATCTAGTTAGAAAGTCAAAGACTTTTACAAGCTCTTTTGTTTGTGCTTCACCATTTTCTACAACTATGAATTATATCTTCTCCCCCACCACTACCCTCTCTATAACACATACATATTCCTAACACTACTCATACAAAACTATAGAGTGAGTGAGAGAGAGAAGATGTGAACATCCTTTTTATATATATATTTTTTAAACTAGCATCCTTTTTATATTGATTCTACTTTATTTAGAATCTTCTGTTAATCCAAATGGCCATAATGGCCCACCTTTTCAACTTCTTTCTCTAGTTTTGGCACAAGAACACTAACCAAAACGTTTGGTTTCGCACCTATTAGGTTCATGATTGACTTTCTTTATGAGACGGAAACAGAGAAAATGCGTTCACACCATTCACAAATTGCAGCACTACAAGAAGAATCATATGAAAGTGAAATAGCTTGTGAGCAACAGAGATTCTGTTTAGTTTTTTCTTGTACTCGATAATTTTGATTCGAGTTCTTAGATATTTCCAGTAACTACACACATTTGTAGCCTTAAGACACATGCAGTGCTTCCAAATGGTAAAAGAAGCATGACCACATGAGTGATTCTAAAAGGAGTTTAGAAATAAGTAGAGTTCTTTTTTTGCTAAAAGGTAAATATTTCATTGATGAGAATGAAAAAGCATAATTTGTTTAAGCCCAAAAAAAGGTGGAAAAAAGGTTTAAAGAACTAACATTAGAACTGACAATTGAATACAATTTCAGTACTAAAAATTCTGATCAACAACCACAAAACCGGGTAGGATAACCGACGACATCAATCCGCACGAACCCTAGTCTCCCGACGACGCTTCAAGAACCATAAAGTCACAAGACCGTATAGATTCGCAACACGAACCCAGCAGAGACTAACGACACCGATCCTCAGCACGAACCCAGCGAAATCCTAAGACATTCTTAAACCAAGATCCGAAAAGTGATCGAGTAACCCCACTCGACACAACCAAGATAGCTAAACTAAAAATCGGGACTTGAGAGAGCAGCAACCACAACTTACTAAATTAACAATCCTACAAGCCAAAAGAAAAAGACCTAAGCTACCATCACATAGCCAATCAACCAGAAAATGGCACTGGGATGCCAAAGGTCAAACAAGTAGAGTTCTTCTAGAGGACTTTAGTGAAGCTACTCCAGGAAGAATTTGAAGTTGGCTTCTTCAGCCAGATTAGGAGTTGTTCAAGATTGTTTATCATCCTCATCAATGTTTCTCTAAAATTCAAATACTTCACAGGACATTGTGATAGGGAAAGACTTTTCAAAAGAACTCAGCACAAGCACACAACCCCCACATCTCTATACACAGAACTACATAATAAACTTAGACAAGTGATCAAGCACTTTCTTTCATGACTTGGACCTTGCATTTGGGGGAAGCTCTGGTAAGACACAAAAGATCATTCACCAGACGACGTCTCTCTCCATCATCAACTCCTTTATGAGTAACCCTAACCATTTCAAGATGCGGTAATGTTCCCAAAAAACACTCCATGTGACTAAGTTCTTCACCAGTTCCTTCATACCCATTGATCTGCAGAACCTTCAATCCGGATGATGACAGAGCATCATACATATCATCCAAAGATAAACGTAGGTGCCACCCAACCTCCCATCCTTTTTTAACATAATGCCCTAGACCCTGAAAACACGTTGGACATTAATATCATTATAAATTCATGAATATTAGTACATAACTCTTTCTTTGCACCATACCTTGATGATTAGAGTTTGTAGATTTGGCGCCTTGAGGAGAAGAGATGGAAGCAGTTTCTTGAAGATGTATGGACTGCCATGAGGTCTATCACTTCCCAGAGACAAGCTAATCAGATTGTTGAACACAGGTATTTCACCACCACGGTAATAAAGCGTCTGAAACACACACACACACACACACCAGAATCATCACTAGCCAATAAAAAAAACATTCAGGAAGCAACTTAAAAGGGACTGGACTCTCACATCTAGAGCATCTGGAGATAAGCAGAGGATCTTGACATTTCTGATTCCCATGAACAAAGTTGAAACATCACCAGGAACAAAACCAACATTATCTGGAGCATTCTTGCGCATGATTTGACCTGCAGTCAACAGAAGATCAAGCCTAGCTTCAACCAAGCTGTCCAAACGCAGATTCTCATACTTAGCCGCAACCACATCAGAATACTCCAAGTAAGCAAGCCCCGGAGTATCAAACTTAACACAAGGCTTAGGACCAGAAGTATCATCATCACGTCTGTACACAAATCTCTTAAGCGTTGGACTTGAAACAGACCCATCCCAATAGTACCACTCCTTGGATTCATGGAGCCTCAGGTTCTGAAGGTTAGGGAAAGCTGATAGAATAGCTTCGAAACCAGGCTTACCATAAGTAAACTGAACTGAGTCAAGAAAGAGAGTGGTAAGTGTGTGAGAAACAGAATCTGGAAAAGTACCATCATGATGAATGAGGTAGACTCTTCCGATCCTTAGGTTTACAAGTGCCTTGCTCTTAAGGTCACAGTACAGCAGAACAAAGCTAACGTACTTGAAGTCACCACCAAAGCTTAGACAAAGTTCCGAGGCCCCAAGATCCATTACTCTTTTTACCCACAGAGGTACGCGATCAAATCTTTCATGAAGATCTAAATGACTTATCTTGAAAGAGGCTTTCTTCACAGGAGACGAGTTCTTGACTCGCGCAAACAGTACCCTTTCCACGAACTCCATGAAAACCTTAGTTTGCTCTCGACCCATTCTGCGGTTTAGCAACAGAGAGTCGTCAAAGTCGAGGATAGGTACCAGTTGAAAAAGATTCGACCATCGCTTTGACAGAACCTGTGTTAAAGCAGCCTCCTTTGTCGTGAGGAAGGACAAGATGTAGCAGAGAACATCATCTGGTAAAGTGCTGATCAAGTCTCTGGAACTTGGGTTCGCTTTTTTGTTACCTTCCATTATCCTACGAGGATGAGAAGTGAATAAAGGAGCAGACTTTGATCTTTAATCTTTAAAGGAGAGTACTTTAAATGGAAGCCATGAAACTGAGGACCTCTTACCTTCCAGTGTGATGATGAGTAAAGAGCTTTTCGGATCCTTCAGGCGAGAAGATGAGTTTAGGAAGCCGACGAGCAGCTGACAGTTGGATCCTCTCTAATCTGGAGTGTGATCTTACACAGAACAGTCTTCTTCTGTTCATCGACTGTACAGAGTATGCAATAAATGGCAAATCTCCAAAATAGCAATTTTCTAAGTTTATATCACAAAAATAGCACTCAAAAACTAAAATGACCAAAATGACCATACAGAGTGTATGCAATAAGATGAGAACTCATCACTAAATGCAATCGGATTATTGGGCCTTTGGCCCTATACTGTAATTACCGTTTAAACAATTTCGGAGTGTTTACCACCAAAATAGTAATAATTAGGGAAATCAACATTTTTTAAGAGTATTTGCAGTGTCCTGTCCACACAAAGATTATACCATAATTAGCTCCTTGCCCATTTAAAGTTTTTGTCTCTTATTTTAGAAACTTTGTTGACTATTATACCCCTACTGCTTGACGATTATTGTCTCCGATATTTCTAAAGAATCTCAATCTTTATCATTGTTCAATTTCACACGAAACCTCATTTGTTAGACAAGTTAGTATATATTTTATTATTATCATTATATCCCCGTAACTAAAATTTTCAATCTTCAGAAACTTCGAGGTTGACACATCCGACAATTTGAATCAAGGCTTTGAAGATTCAAAGAGGTTTCACGGGAGCATTAAGCTTTCAAATTGACGAGGTTTAACGTCTTCGTGAAGAAGAAAGAAAGAGCTTGGGGCAGCGATTCCGGTGAAGCTTACGGGGGAGATGCGTCTGACGGTGAGTCAGTGAATGCTCTCTAGCATGAAAGACACGTATCCTCCTCGGTTGGACAGAGAAGCTTTGGGGCGGTGCATCCAAAATTGTGCTTAAAATTTTATTATTCATTGTAGTCTCTTCGGGGCTTGTTCTTAGCCCGTTTCTACTTGTACTGCCTTAGGGCTTTAAGTGAATGAATTCAGTTACGAACTAATTAACAGACATTCTAAACTTTGTAAATGTGATTTTTATAGTTGTTTATCTTGTTAATAATATTTTTGACGCGCCAAATATAATATTGAATGTTTTCAACAATTTAATTTGATAGAACAAAGATTTTAGCGATGTATAATTTTAAGTATACCTTTGAATTAGCATTAAAATTCATTTTTAGACTGCTACCATAATTTATATATAGCATATAAAATGTTTATCATACATTTACATGCATCTTTTAGTTAATATATTTAAAATTCTTTGGTAACCCGCTAACTTATAAAATAACATAAATTTTACTTTCTTTTTGCATTGATATGTTATACGGCTAACATATCTAAAAATGTGTAACAATTTATTTATCCGTTTATATAATAGACTTTTATACACATAACGCATACTAAAAACAAATAACGAATCACATATAATTGTGTTATTAATGTTAAAACAATCTATAAAACATGATATCAAACCACATTATGTAACATCTGTCAAATTTAAGGTTAGATTGCTAACACTTTTAGTAACCTGTAACAAATAATGTGTTAGCTAAATGTAATATTTGCTGCTATATTAATAATTATATGGGTAAAGCACACATACGTCTTGTTCATATATTCAGACAATATTTATCTGATTAATTCGAAATACAGATATTGGTCTCATGAATCCTGCGTTGGAATTGAGTTGATGATAGAATGCCATATGCCATGGAAGAGGAG
>NC_027751.1:27167384-27175242 GCF_000695525.1 Brassica oleracea var. oleracea
TAAAGGCAAAAAATCATGAGAGTAAGAGATTCTGTTGAAAGTTTAGAACTGAGATGAGACGTGAGACTCTGGATTGATGCAATCCCAATCTTTAATTTCACTTGAAATTTTAGGGTTCGAGGAAGAAATGATTTTGGGAGTTTTAAAAAGGGGTGAAATACATATTATTGTCGGAGGACAAACCTGAGGACTCTTGGAAGTCTAAGAAATAGTGCACTTGATCTTGTTCGAAATTTTGATGTTGATGAGTTATGTATAATCGAGTGCTTATGTATGTTAGATCAATATCAAACTAGTTGATTTGTTTGGATTCATTAGAAAAATAAAAAGAGGAAAAAAAGAGAAAGGAGGAGATAAAGAGAAGAAGACGACAATGAAAAAAAATAGAATTTTTTTATAATGTTATGTTTTTATATATACACATAATCTTCAAAAGATTCCAAAAGATTTAAAATATATAATAAAATCTTAACAAATCTACACCCTATTTGCTAGCTAGGAACCTATATTTTTGCACATAAATAAACGATCTCGAGGATTAACTAGTAATTTGCATCTCCCTTTGCTACTGTGGAGTTTTATTTTAGGCATTTTCCTAATTGCCAAGTTTTCTATGTGTTTTGAGCCAATTGACTCCATTTTTAACCCATACTGTGTTTTACTGTTTTTTATTTTATTGGTCAAACCATGATTTTATTGTTTTTAATTTCTTCTATTATGTTTGCAATTTTCATTGATGTTTAACTTCCAAAATATTACACTTTCTCTATTTTATATCAAGTATATTTTTATAATTTAGAATTTGTTTCACTATGATATATTGCAATCAAAACCAAGTAATAGTGGGTTCCACCTTGATGAAAAAAACATGTTTTTGCAGGTGGATAATGTTGTATAGATACATCTAAAGTTTACTAGGCTTCATTCAGTTTAATTAACTAATACGATAAACCAGTGCTTACCCTAAAATAAAAGCATCAACCCCACAAAACCCTCCCAAAAACAAGTTTCCACTTGAATTTATTTCTTAGCTCAGATGCCTTGGTTCTTGTTACTTCTCCGAGAACGGTTATTAAACCATCAACTTGTTGGAAGTAAGCTTGAAATAACTTGAATAGCAAGCAATCATAATCTCATCTTGTTTTGGTTATTTATAAAGATTAGGAAATATCTTAATAATGTTAAGTCTATTAGAAAAATGAAATTATAACCCTATATAAGAAGTTGCAGACTTGTTGCAACCTTGGAGAGAGTTTTGTGATTGTATTGGGTTCTTGAGTTTTGAGTGATTTTCTCCAGAGATTAATAAGAAAGCAAGTTCTTATTAAACCTATTCTACAATCAGTTTGTGAAACTATATTTGGTATCAGAGCTTCTAGGGACGAACAAACGATACAACAAACATGGGAGATATTGTTGTGTCAAAGACAAAGGAAGGAGGAGGATCTTCTAAAATAAGTTGTCCTGTCCTTACGGAAACAAACTATGCGGTGTGGACGATAAGGATCAGATTAGTGTTGAAGATAAACAAAGTATGGGATCTGGTGGAGAATGAAATAGATGATAGTGAAGAGAATGACCTATCCACAGCCCTAATATTTCAGGCACTACCTGAGATGCTTTTATTCCAATTAGGTAACTTGAAGACTGCAAAGAAAGTTTGGGATGCGATCAAAGAACGGTACTTAGGAGCTGATCTAGTTCGAGAAGCAAGATTGCAAACACTAGCATCTGATCTCGAAAGACTGAAGATGAAAGACAAAGACACCATTGATGATATTGCTAGGAAACTGACCGAACTGTCATCAAAAGCAACCACTTTAGGATAACCCATTGAGGAACATAAGCTTATAAAGAAATTTATGTCTTGCCTCCCACGAAAGAAATACATTCAACTTGTTGCAACAGTTGAGCAATTTGTCGATCTCAAGACCGCAAAGTTTGAGAATATCGTTGGAAGATTTAAAGCTTATGAGGAGAGAGTGAAAGACAAAGAAAAAGAAGAAACTCCGAGCAAGCTCATGTATGCAAGCAGCAAAACTCAACCTCAACCTCAACACACTCACCCTACCTCAAACACCAACAACCGTGATTATAACAGTAACTTCAGAGGTCGTGGTCGAGGAAACCGGTTTTACAATACAGGAAGAGGCAGAGGAAGGTATAATGACAGATATCAAGATCGCTACCAGGACAATTTTGACATGTCCAAGATTATGTGTTTCCGTTGTGATAAGATGGGACACTTTGCCTCAGTGTGTCCCGATAGTCTCTTAAAGCTACAAGAGGCGACTGAAACAAAAGACAATGATACTACGGAAGCAGAGGAGCTAATGGTTCATGAGGTAGTATACCTTAACGAAAAGAACGTTAATCCTCTGATATTTGAGACGAGCAAAGACAATGATAAAGTATGGTATCTAGACAATGGGGCGAGCAATCACATGATCGGTGATAGGAGGTATTTTAAGAGCTTAGACGGGACCATCACTGGCAAGGTTAGATTCGGAGACGATTCTCGTATTGACATCAAGGGAAAAGGACCAATATTGTTTTGCACAAGAGATGGGAGCAAAAGGATATTAGCTGATGTCTACTATATACCAAACTTAAAGAGTAATATAATAAATCTTGGTCAGGCTACGGAGTGTGGATGTGATATACGAATGAAGGATGACTATCTCACTTTGAGAGATCGCGACGGGAAGCTCATCGCTAAAGCCAAACGCTCGAGAAACCGTCTCTACAAAGTCAATATCGAGAGAGATGATCGGTGTTTAGTGGCATCGGCTAGTAATGAATCAGCAACATGGCATGCACAGTTGGGTCATATAGGAAGAGAAGCAATCAGGTTAATGGCAAGCAAGGAACTCGTATACGGCTTACCGAAAATAGTAAGTGATAAAGAAGCATGTACTTCTTGCATACTTGGGAAACAAGAAAGGCATGCATTCCCACAATCGACATCATCTAGAGCTGATACAGTACTTAACCTCATACATGGTGATCTTTGCAGACCCATTACGCCATCAACGCCATCGCAAAAGAGATACATTTTTGTTCTGATCGATGATCACAGTAGATATATGTGGACGATGCTCTTAAGAGATAAAGGGGAAGCATTCGATAAGTTTAAAAAATTCAAGGCCATTGTTGAGAAAGAGAGCGAAGCTACAATAAAGACACTTAGGACAGACTGAGGTGGTGAATTCACATCCAATGAGTTTAACTTATATTGTGAAGAACACGAAATACAAAGGCATCTAACGGCGCCGTATACTCCTCAACAGAACGGGGTAGTACAGAGGAGAAATCGAACGCTTCTCAACATGACAAGAAGTATCTTGAAACATATGGAACTGCCAAACTATCTTTGGGGCGAAGCGGTAAGACATGCTACATACATTATAAACAGAGCAGCAAGCCGTGTCATCAACACCAAGACACCATACGGACTGTTCAAAGGCAAGAAGCCATACATCGGTCATCTACGTATATTCGGCTGCATTGGATTCACAAAGGTGGATTCACAACATCTAAAGAAGCTTGATAACAGGTCAAGAATGCTTGTACATCTCGGGATTGAACCAAAATCAAAAGCCTATAGACTCTTTGATCCAACAAATAAAAGAGTAATGGTCAGTAGGGATGTAATATTTGATGAGAGCAAAGGCTGGGATTGGACGACAAGCAACAAAGAAGACACAAGCGGATCCTTTCAGATTAATATCAGTCAATACGACAATCATGGCATCAATGATAGCATCACAACACCTAATCAAGAAGAAACCGCACCCACACCTGAACCAAACACGACAATGGAGGATGAAGAAGACGAAGAGGATAATGGGGATGATGGGGATGAAGCAGAGCCCGTGTTGAGACGTTCTCAGAGAGAAAGAAAACAGCCTGGTTACTTGGATGATTACATCTTGTTGGCTGAGCTTGAAGGAGAAAGACTGTTATTAAGTATAAACGATGAACCATGGAGCTACCAAGAAGCAAAGGAGAAGAAAGAGTGGAGAGATGCTTGACAAGATGAGATTAAATCAATAGTGAAAACCAGAACGTGGGATTTGGTAGAACTTCCGGCTGGAGCAAAAACGATATGACTCAAATGGATCTTTAAGATTAAGCGCAACTCTGATGGAAGTATAAATAAATTCAAAGCAAGGTTGGTAGCAAAGGGTTATATACAACGACATGGTATTGATTTCGATGAAGTGTTTGCACCGGTGGCTCGCATAGAAACTGTCCGTTTCCTACTAGCTCTAGCGGCAACAAAGGGGTGGCAAGTGCACATTTAGACGTCAAAACCGCGTTCTTACATGGAGACCTTAAAGAAGAAGTATACGTCTCTCAGCCAGAAGGGTTCGAAGTCACGGGTCAAAAGAATAAAGTTTATAAACTACGAAAGGCTCTCTATGGTCTACGCCAAGCTCCGAGAGCGTGGAATGAAAAACTAAACAAGGTACTGAGTGAACTAAGGTTCGGAAGATGCTCCAAGGAACCAGCATTGTATCGACGAGTTGATAAAGAACATCTGCTACTTGTGGCCGTTTACGTTGACGATCTTTTGGTAACTGGTACAAGTCTAGAGATGATCGATGAGTTCAAGAAAGGAATGGCCACGAAATTCGAGATGAGCGATTTAGGCAAATTGACATACTATTTGGGAATTGAGGTTGATCAACATAGTGAAGGGATTACATTGAGACATGAAAGATATGCAAATAAATTCTTAGAGGAAACCGGAATGCAAGACTGCAATGCAGTCCATGTTCCGTTCGATCCAAGCTTAAAATTGTCCAAGGCTCACGTGGAATCCAGTGTCGACGAGAAGGACTATAGACGAATCATCGGCTGTCTTAGATACCTTCTCCACATGCGGCCTGATCTCTCCTTTGCAGTTGGTGTCTTGAGTAGATATATGCAGGCTCCAAAGACTTCACATGCTGCGGCTATAAAACAGATTCCGCGGTACTTGAAAGGGTCACTTACCTACGGCTTGACATTTAAATGTGCAGCAGAAGTAAGGCTAATTGGCTATAGCGATGCAAGCCATAACGTGGACGAAGATGATGGACGCAGTACAACAGGACACGTGTTCTATCTCTTAAACTCGCCCATAACCTGGAGTTCTCAGAAACAAGAAACAGTTGCTCTTTCGTCTTGTGAAGCATAGTTTATGGCAGAAACTGGAGCAGCAAAGCAAGCTATTTGGCTCCAGGACTTGCTTGGTGAAGTCGTAGGGAAGAAGTGTGAGAAAGTAGTAATACTTATTGACAACAAATCTGCGATCGCGTTAACAAAGAATCCAGTGTTTCATGGGCGAAGCAAGCATATACATCGACGATACCACTTCATTCGTGAATGTGTTGACAACAATCAGATTGAGGTGCAACACGTACCAGGGAATGAACAAAGAGCAGTCATCTTGACTAAAGGACTTGGAAGAATTCGGTACAAGAAATGAAGAGCATGATTGGAGTTGAAGACTTGGAGATTTCAAAATTAAGAGGGAGAATGTTGGAAGTAAGCTTGAAATAACTTGAAGAGCAAGCAATCATAATCTCATCTTGTTTTGGTTATTTATAAAGATTAGGAAATATCTTAATAATGTTAAGTCTATCAGGAAAAGGAAATTATAACCATATATAAGAAGTTGCAGACTTGTTGCAACCTTGAAGAGAGTTTTATGATTGTATTGGATTCTTGAGTTTTGAGTGATTTTCTCAAGAGATTAATAATAGAGCAAGTTCTTATTAAACCTATTCTACTATCAGTTTGTGAAACTATCAAATGTTTTGAGAAGAAGATGACAAGACACTTGTATATCTGCTTGCGTTGGAAGAATGGAAAATAAGCGAAAAGCCCTAACTTGCGATAAGAGTTTGCGAAAGACAGACTGTCTGGTTCCCCCAATCAAAAAAAAAAGTTAGTTTTGTTTTGCTGGTAAAGAGTAAGACGAAT
Organism: Brassica oleracea var. oleracea; assembly: GCF_000695525.1. Lineage (NCBI taxonomy): Eukaryota > Viridiplantae > Streptophyta > Magnoliopsida > Brassicales > Brassicaceae > Brassica > Brassica oleracea. The sequence goes on from NC_027751.1 coordinate 27,173,358, forward strand.
ATTTTTGCTGTGTTTGTCTTGCTGCCACTTCAGTCTCGTGATTTAATGTGTGTGTCTCTGTTATAGGATTCTCGAACCCTTTGCTGTCCATGTAAAGCAGAAATTAATATAGTATACAAGACAAGTATTTATAAAGATTGTTTCAAAAAAAAATTATAAAGATAGAAACTACTAACCTAACACATAGATAACTAACATAAAAGTTCAGCAGAAAACAATATTATAACTAAGGATGGACACACAAACTGAATCCGACCTAATGAAAATGAATTTGAACTAATCCAAACCATGCATAAATACCGAATGGATCTTGTTTTTGCTATTTTGGGTTATGGGTTTACTATCTGAACCAAACATGAATTCAAATGGATATCCTGAAAAATCCAAAAACTCAAATTTCCCAAAAAAATTGTATTAAACCCGAATTCATTTTCTTATATGTATCCAGAACACATTAAGATTACTAAAAATAACTATCTATTACATAAATAATTAACTCAAATATTTAGTTTAATATATATTTTTTTCTTTAGTCAAAATTAATGTTTTATGTTTTGACAATTGTATTTAGAATTAATTTAGGCATGATTAATCTACGAGACATTAATAGCAAATAAAGATTTGGGGTATCAAAAAAATATTCATAAACACCACGAATCGTAGGATTATCTGAACTTTTCTCCTCTCTTATCAGGACGAATGCAGAAAAATCTTTTAATGGGTAGACATATGATATTAAATAAAATAAATTACAATGTACAAGAGTGCTATAAATATTTTGAAAATAAATTAATTTAATATCAAATTTATCACATTGGAAAATTAAATACAAGATTTCCTTAAATTTTCTTTTTTATAGTACATTACATTAAAAATATTTTTTTAAAAAAACAGAATCACATAATAATATTACCATAAATATTCTTTGTAATAGATTACACAAAATAATATCTTTAAAATAAAATGGAAAAAAAATCATTTTAAAAGAAATTGTAAAATACCAAACGTAAAAAGTCCATATTTTTTTTGTCCACATATAAATACAAACAGAGGCCTTTTTTCTTCTGCTTCTTTACTGTGCACTCGATAACTGATCCAATCAAGCAAAGCAAGGTCCTTCAATTGACGACTCACATCATCCGTCAGAGGTTTGTATAGATTTCGGATTACTTCATTGTCTTAGGCATTGATAAACCCCAATTTATATGCGAGAATCTTACCCAAATTCGCTCATCGATGGGATTCAAAGTTGTGATCTTTTTCTATGTTTGGTGGAGCGGTTGTGCTAAAAGTTTTTATTTTTGTTTTGATTGTGTGGATTTTGGTTAGATAGAGATCAGAATGGGTTTTCCTAATAAGTTGGGGAAGTGGATAGCCGAGAAGGCCCAAAAGAATAAGATCAAAGTTCTTCAAGATGTAATAGACAAGCTAAACAAGGTAAGTGTGTTGTTCATTGGAAAGTTAGAAATACTTTTTTTTAATGTGGTTTGTGAAACTTATTTTTGTACAGGCGCTTGATTGCAATGCAGAAAGCGAGAACGCATGCTTGAGAGATGCTGCTAAAGAGCTTAAGAAGTCAAGAGACTTCGGGGGAAGATTTGAATCGAGTAAGACCAATCTATTTTTTTTTTAGCAAATTATGACCCGTAATGTTTGATTTTTATTTATTTTTTAACTAATTTTACATGCTTCAGCACATTTGGAAAGAAAGAAGATATAAGAAGGACATGCTAAGGGCTATGCGGATATGCGGCCGCCTCTTGTTGCAGAAGTAAGAGGTTTAATATTCAGTTTTGATTATTACATTGAAGGTTTTGACTTTTCACCATTGGTGTGAAACAGTTGTTTTTGTTCCAAAAACTAAAGAAGATAGAGATTGAAGCGT
>NC_027751.1:27175463-27185153 GCF_000695525.1 Brassica oleracea var. oleracea
GGAGAGGGCGGAAGAGAGGGCGAGAGAGAGCGGAAGAGAGGGCGAGAGAGGGCGAGAGAGGGCGAGAGCGGGCGAGAGCGGGCGAGAGCGGGCGAGAGCGCAAGAGAGAGCGCGAGAGAGGGAGAGAGAGAGAGCGCGAGAGAGCGCGAGAGAGCGAGAGGGAGAGATGGAGAGAGGGAGAGAGAGAGAGGGAGAGAGAGAGAGAGCGCGAGAGAGCGAGAGGGAGAGAGCGAGAGAGAGCGGGAGAGGGAGAGACCGGGAGAGAGAGAGCGAGAGGGAGAGAGAGCGAGAGAGAGAGAGAGAGCGGGAGAGAGAGAGAGCGGGAGAGAGAGAGAGCGAGAGAGAGAGCGGGAGAGAGAGAGAGAGAGAGAGAGAGCGGGCGAGCGGGAGAGAGAGGGAGAGAGATAGAGCGGGCGAGCGGGAGAGAGAGGGAGAGAGAGAGAGCGGGCGAGCGGGAGAGAGAGGGAGAGAGAGGGAGAGAGAGGGAGCGGGAGAGAGAGAGAGAGAGGGGGCGAGCGGGAGAGAGAGAGAGAGAGCGGGCGAGCGGGAGAGAGCGGGAGAGAGAGAGCGAGAGAGAGAGGGAGAGAGAGAGAGAGAGAGGAGAGAGAGGGAGAGGGAGAGAGAGCGAGAGAGGGAGAGAGCGAGAGAGGGAGAGAGCGAAAGAGGGAGAGAGGGAGAGAGGGAGAGAGGGAGAGAGCGAGAGGGAGAGAGGGAGAGAGAGGGAGAGGGAGAGAGAGCGAGAGAGGGAGAGAGCGAGAGAGGGAGAGAGCGAAAGAGGGAGAGAGGGAGAGAGGGAGAGAGGGAGAGAGCGAGAGGGAGAGAGGGAGAGAGAGGGAGAGGGAGAGAGAGCGAGAGAGGGAGAGAGCGAGAGAGGGAGAGAGCGAAAGAGGGAGAGAGGGAGAGAGGGAGAGAGGGAGAGAGCGAGAGGGAGAGAGGGAGAGAGAGGGAGAGGGAGAGAGAGCGAGAGAGGGAGAGAGCGAGAGAGGGAGAGAGCGAAAGAGGGAGAGAGGGAGAGAGGGAGAGAGGGAGAGAGCGAGAGGGAGAGAGGGAGAGAGAGGGAGAGGGAGAGAGAGCGAGAGAGGGAGAGAGCGAGAGAGGGAGAGAGCGAAAGAGGGAGAGAGGGAGAGAGGGAGAGAGGGAGAGAGCGAGAGGGAGAGAGGGAGAGAGAGGGAGAGGGAGAGAGAGCGAGAGAGGGAGAGAGCGAGAGAGGGAGAGAGCGAAAGAGGGAGAGAGGGAGAGAGGGAGAGAGGGAGAGAGCGAGAGGGAGAGAGGGAGAGAGAGGGAGAGGGAGAGAGAGCGAGAGAGGGAGAGAGCGAGAGAGGGAGAGAGCGAAAGAGGGAGAGAGGGAGAGAGGGAGAGAGGGAGAGAGCGAGAGGGAGAGAGGGAGAGAGAGGGAGAGGGAGAGAGAGCGAGAGAGGGAGAGAGCGAGAGAGGGAGAGAGCGAAAGAGGGAGAGAGGGAGAGAGGGAGAGAGGGAGAGAGCGAGAGGGAGAGAGGGAGAGAGAGGGAGAGGGAGAGAGAGCGAGAGAGGGAGAGAGCGAGAGAGGGAGAGAGCGAAAGAGGGAGAGAGGGAGAGAGGGAGAGAGGGAGAGAGCGAGAGAGCGAGAGAGGGAGAGAGAGAGAGAGAGAGAGCGAGAGAGAGAGAGAGCGAGAGAGAGAGAGAGAGACCTTTGATCTTAAAGAAAAGTACTTTAAGAGGAAGCTACGAAAAAGAGACCTCCTATCCTACCTCATTAGCTGGACGTTTTCTCAAAACATTTTCGTTACCAAGTTAGTGAACACAGATGCCTCATCCAACTGAAACACATCGATGGCTCCATCTACAAAACACAATACACATTCCTCTTTGACCGACCAGAGTGAAAGCAATTCACAAACGAGTCGAGTTGAACTTTGGTGTCGGTTCAACTTAGATCCGATTAAAATAAGTCGGGTGGGTTTCAGTTTCATAACCGGGTCAGGTTTTGTATTTAGGTCACCTGATTCCATTGTCGATTTCACTATTCTGATGAGATTAATAGCGTTTATGGTGTTAAACACATAATTTTTGTGAATCGTCAACTTCATTTGCTTATTTTGGATTGTTGACCATGTGATGCTGCATAGTTTCATCTAGTTAGGAACTCTAACCAAAAGTTAAACCAAGTGTGTATTTTTTTTTTCTCTGAGTGAAACTTAGAATAAGTTAAAAAGTAGAGTAAATATTTACTCTACATTCATCAAGTGATTCTGATTTCACTTATCAGTTGCAAGTCATTGTTCAAGATCTGTAAACCACATACGCCAAAGGTAATATATAAAATAGCACACTTATGTAGGTGTAGTTCTTGTATTGTTCGCGGGTCTCACTGATAGGTAGCGGTCCGCGATTGGTTAGTTTTTAATTTTTTTTTTTAAATCAGACAAAAAAGAAAAATAAAAAAATAAAAACCCCTAATGGGCTCTTAGGATCAAAGATGCTCTAAGACCACCTCTATTGGAGGTTTCTAACCGAAGAGTTCTAAAGCATAACAAAAAAAAAAAATCAAAAATGCATTCACGCAACAGAACCGGTGTCAAAGTACGGACTTTAAGAATTGCTTAAAATCCATGACGTGTCCAGTTTGTATAGGCTAATCATTAAAGACAAAAGGGAAAAAAAAATTCTATCTCTCTCTTCGTCGATTCTTCTTCGTTTGTCTTCCTTCTTTCGTTCTTCTTCCTTCTTCTCTATTTGCATGTCACGAAACCGATCGATCACTGCTACCTCCTCCTCCAAATCCGTCAATAAAATCACCGTTGAGGTTCGGATTTTTTGATTTTTTTGTATTGATTTGAAGCTCGTCTAGTGAATTGGGTTGATACAAATCGATTTGAGAATAGATTTGACTCTGTGTATCTCCTCTGTCTGTCTATCTTTACACGACTTGGTTCCATCGATTTGGTTCCAAAACTCGTTGTATTGGAGAGACCCGAGAGAGAGGAAGAACATGGAACCAAATCGATGTAATAAGAGATAAAGCTATGGTGGGTTTGAGGTTAGGACTTTTTTCCGTTTGGTTTGAGGTTAGAGATAAAGCTATGGTGTGTATAGAGAGAGCTTCTGATTTCTGATTTTGTTCAATGGTTTGTATAGAGATAGCTTCTGTATAGAGATAGCTTCTGATTTGTTAATTGTCTGTATAGAGATAGCTTAATCTTGAAATGCAATCTGTTTTATTCTTGCAGAGAGAACACTCCCGTGGAAACGTTAACGCAAAGGTCTGATAATGTTCATCACCCACTCTCTGCCAGAGACGGATCAAACTTGGGCAAAGCATCTTTCTTTCATTTAATTTGGCAAGAGGTTAGTAGAGTTTACTTTTAATGTGTGTTAGATAGTGATTAGATTGGAAAGCTGGTAGGAGTACTTTGCATTAACTTGTCTTGGTTAGACAGTGATTAGGTTGGGCGTTAGACAGTCATTAGGTTGGTAGGATGATTGCTTTACATTAAGTTGTGTTGGTTGATTTGTTTGAAAAGAAAAGAACTGAAGAATGTACGAGTTTTGGTTGATTTGTTTCGGTTGTTATAATGTTGCGTTCAATATATCAAACTATGTAGAAAGTTTTGTGAAATTATTAATAGACATAAGTCAGCATCACATTAATTCACACATCTCTCTGATGAGACTAAATGTATACGAGTTTTTACTGCAATTGAGTGCAATTGCAATTCCCTGCTTTGAACAACATCAGCCACAAATTCTTCACCATGAGAATATGTATGCTCAGTATCCTAGGCCTATTGTGTGTTAAGATTCGACTTTGGCCTTTGCTTACCATTTCACCAAAAACATTTCTATTCTAAATGGCTTCTTCCTCTTCTAATATGCTTTTATGTCATTTTTCTTAAAAAAATTTATGTATGCTTTTATTTTAAATCATTCAATTTTTTAAAAAACAAAAAAAAAAAATAAAATTTAAGAACCCCTATGAAGTTCTCCCATTGGAAGAGGAAAAAATTAATTTAACTAACATAGGTTCTGAACTTCTCAAATCACCAAATTAACTAGGGAAAATTGTCAAATATGACTCACAACTTGATTTCAAAAGCAAAAGTAAACTCAAACTTGAATCAAACGCAAAAGTAACCTAAAAAGCTATTGAAATTACAACCAGCCCCTTGTGAACAAACAAAAAACCCGATTTTTTTTTACATTTCTAGTCCCCGTAAGTCGTCTGTCCAGACGACTTTACATTAAGTCGTCCTGACAACTTACTGGAAAGTTGTCAGTCTAGTTCTACTTAGAAATAATTTAAAATTTTTGTAAAAAGTATTTTGATAAGTGAAAAATTAAAATCATGTAATTAACATATGTTTTAAGAGATATAAATTAAGATATAACAAAAGTTAATTGTTTACAACATAGATGAGTGAAAGTAGTGAGTCATGATATTCTTTGGTTTAGGTTTTGCCAACATATGTTGTAGTATTGTATGTGTTCTTAGGGTTAAATTTTGGAATGCATAAATGTTTTTTTGAAAACTTTAAAATTTACGTATGTGTATTTATTTCTGTGTATAGTAAACATTATTTAAGTATAACTACGGCTTTATAACGTGGTTAGTTAGTTAATTTAGTCAATTTAGTTTAGGGGTTAAATTTAGGGTCTGGGACGACTTACTAGTAAGTAATCTGTTGAATACTGTACATCAGACGACTTACTAGTAAGTCGTCTGATGTACAGTATTCAACAGATTACTTACTAGTAAGTCGTCCAAACCGGACCGAACCTTTAATTTTACAATGTACTTTTAAACCTAACCAGATTATTTACCGCACATATATAAGGTGTTTTTTTTTATTCACTTTTTCGCGAAATTCAGAAAACCCTAACGCCGTTTCTCTCAAAGGCGATTTCGAAGACGATTTCTGTCGATTCTCTCTAATCCATCATTCTCACCGCCGATTATCTCTCTGCCGTTATCACCATCGTTCTCACCACCGTTCTCACAGCCGCTTCCTCTATTTAAGATCTGAGAGGAAACCCTAGCGCGCATTCTCTCAGAGGTGTCTCGTTGGACTCCGCCGCCGGTAAGTTATATCTCTTACTGTCGAGTGATTGATTGAGGAAAAGATGAACATAAAACGTTGTCTCTATCAATTTATACACTCGTTCTCACCAAACTTCTTTTTTTCACGTCTATTTTTGCAGATATATAACCGTTTTGTCGAAGGCGACTATATCTTCTCCGAATTTTCAGGTCGGCTTAAAAATGTTCTACTGGAAGTCTTGGAAGACTTATAATTAAGTCGTCTGGAAAGTCTTCCAGCTGGAAAACTTGCCAGACTTATAATAAAATGTTATACCTGATGGTTGTGTGTTTGAGATGGTTGTCTTAGATTGTTTTGCAGGAAAAAAAATGGATATACCAGAACTCCCCCGTAGGATACATACATTAGGGGAAGAGCCCCCCCGCAATAAATAGCATTTTGTATCATACTTGTTGGAAGTAGCATACTGCTTTAAAGAATGCTCTTCATGATGACGAATATGAAGAGCTGAAGGAGTCGAAGTTGGGAGTTTTCATCAAGTTCCAAGAGCTGGAATTTGATTGGGCTTCAAGGCTGGTTCACTACATGCTCGGTTTCCAGCTGGACATAAAGAAGAAGTATGAGCTGTGGAGTCTCGTTAGTCCATAACATGTGAGGTTTTCACTGTTAGAGTTTGAAAACCTCACTGGTCTAAACTGCGAATACATCGAGGACCTTGAGAGACCTCACTGTGTTGTTACAAAGGAGTTGACTTCTTTCTGGAGGATGCTGGGAGTTCATGTCGAAGCTGGGCCATCTACTCAGGAGATAATAGCAGCATTTGAGAGATGCGAAGGGTGGTCTCGGGATGATCGCAAGCGGCTCGCGTACCTTGCCATCTTCACTGGATACATTGAAGGGAGAAAGTATTTAACTCCTACACGGGTTAGTCTGGCAAGGCTAGTGATGGAGCTAGAACGGTTTGAGAATTATCCATGGGGGAGAGTCGCGTTTAAGATGCTGATGGACTCTGTCAAGGGCAGAGATATTTCGGGTTGTTACACTATTAATGGGTTTGCGCAAGCTCCCCAGGTCTGGGCGTACACAGTTCTGCCGGAATTGGGTGCTAATTATGGTAATCCCCTCCCAAACAATCCGTCTCCACCGATACTGGCTTACAAGGGTGGCAAAGGACGCAAATGCTTTAAAGAGGCTATCCTTAGACAGGTATTTACTTCAATCTGGACGACTTCGCAAAAAACTTATAATTAAGTCGTCTGATAAGTCTTCCAACTGGACGACTTAGTAGAAGACTTATAATTAAGTCGTATGGGAAGACTATCCAGACTACTTAATTATAAGTTTTATACTAGACGACTTAATTATTAATCGTCTGCGAAGTCTTTTCTTTTCATCTTTCTTAATCCGTCAAATATCTAAGTTCATATCTTCTATACTGCAGACTAGAGTGATCAACTTTGTTCAGAAGTACATTGGTTAAATGTTTCCAAAATGGGAGTTTGATGCTGAGGACACGCCCGCGGAGAACATAATTAAACTCATGTTTGTGAAGAGACTATGGAAGTGGACCATGGAATGCTGGGAAGTCACCGGTACTTGGGTCAATACAAAGTCGGCGGTTGTGACTCCAGCGAAGAAAGAGGCAGTGAAGGAAAACAGTCCAAGACCTCGGAAGAAAGCTCGTAAAGAGGCACCTGTAGAGGCTAGTGAGTCGGCACCTGCAGAGGCTAGTGAAGAGGTTCATACAGTGGCTCGTTCAGAGGTGACTACGACTGTTGGTGGGTTGACTAAAGAGGATATTAAAACCATGTTCAAGGACATAATTATGCCATGAGGGAAGGGTTTGGGACGTGCCTTAAGGAGATCAAGTATCTGTCAGAAAGGGTGGAAGCTGTGGAGAAGAAGGTTGGTATCACCACAAAACGGAAAGGGACATCATCTCAAAACACTTTCTTGTATGTCAGAACATGTGTGCTTTGTTTATAGTGTATGAAATGGATCTTTGGACAAAGTCATTGGTTATTATTGTTTGAAATGGATCTTTGGTTGTTATTATATAAATCCATCTTGTATATTAGAGAGTGAAAGTGTTAATGGGACGAACGCGTGAAGGAAGAGCTTGCCGGAGGATAAAGGTCCAGATGTGTCCGCATATGCTAGTTCCTCGAAAGATAAAGCTCCAGAACCGAGCATTGTTCTATTGGACAAAAATCAATCCACTGTTTCAGATTTACAGAAGGAGGATGCTAGATATCTGGAAAAGAGGAATTCTGCTTTGGCACTTTACCATGCAAAAAGTGATCGAACAAGGAAACTTGCTGCCTCACAGCAATCTCTTTATACGGCAAACAGCACGGTCAAAGTGATCATTCCAAACAAAAATCTTTATCCAGGCTATGATTCTTTTGCACCAATTGACAAGAAGAAGTTGAAGGAGCTCGCTGATTGGTTGAAAACTTGTCTGTAAGTGTTTGCTTTTCCCATAATAGCTTTCTTTAGTCTACAAAAACTGATTGCTTTTCAACATTTTGTGTTTGCAGTCATTGTAGAACACCTCTCGATAAAAAACCACGTACAAGTAGAACTTGGTGGTATCAAATCCTCCGGACCTCCTTAGAGTGGCTGGAGGACTGTGTAAGTCTTCTGCTATGACTTAGATGACTTACTGATAAGTCTTCTTTGTAGATGACTTACCATACGTAGAAGACTTACCAGACGACTTACTGGTAAGTCGTCTGGTAAGTCGTCTACGTAGACGGTTTACCAGACGACTTAATTCATCTGATATCTTCTGACTTGTACCCTATTTTACATGCAGCATGTTGATGCTTGGATTAATGTGCTGAGGAAGAGGTACGACGCTAACCCACAACATTTCAGGAGCTAGAGAATGTGCTTCCTTGATCATCTCTTTGCTCAGCAATGGAGATTCAACTACAAGGATTTTAAGGACTCGAAGCCCGATCAGAACGGTTTAGGAAGAAGACTCCCTGGTGGGGCGTGGAATTATTATGCAGGCACTATACCATCATTTTGCCAATCGAACAAGGTTTGGGAGACGGATATTGATGATGTCTATGCGCCAGTGAACTACACCGACAGTCATTGGATTGCTATGTGGATATCTATCCCTAAGAGGCACATAGTCGTCTGGGACAACATTTGTTCCAGTATCTCCCCAGAAGAACTCGATGTGGTAATGGAACATTTTCTCTACATGGTCCCTTATCTGCTTGTTGATTGCGCTTCCTCAGACGAACAACGTGCCCAATACAGCCTGGAGCCATTCACATATGAGAGACTGACCAATATACCTCAGGCCCGAGCTGGTGATTGTGGCGTGTACGCTCTAAAGTACATTGAATAACATGCTCTTGGGATGCCATTTAGTAAAAAAAACTTTTCTAAGCCCAACGGGAAGACTATGAGGGATAAGATGGCGGTGGATAAATTTAAAGAGCTTCCTGACGCGTATGAGTTCGAAAACAAGGACAATGATGCCAACCTGGGTGCGTATGAGGGGTGATAAACATGTTACGTTAGATTATTTTGTTTGATAGATTAGGCTGATGTGTGTATTTGAACTTGATTATTTTGTAACATATCTTCTGCGCAGAAGACTTACAGTTAAGTCGTTTGGAATGTTGGACGACTTAACTATAAGTAGTTTGGAAAGTCTTCTACAGCCAGACTACTTACGGGTAAGTCTTCTACGCGAACCAATCTGGAAATTTAAATTTGTTTGGTAGTGCAATTTGACAAAGAAGTTGACACAGATAAGTTCATAACACAAATTTTTAATACATAGACTAAACACTAGATGACTAACTTGAAGGTCTTCTGGAAGAATAAACACTGGACGACTAACTGGACGACCATCTGAAAGACTTACTTGAAGGTCTTCTGGAAGAACATTGGACGACTAACTTGAAGGTCTTATGGAAGAAAAAACCCTGGACGACTAACTTTAAGGTGTTCTGGACGACTTACTTGAAGGTCTTCTGGAAGACTAAACACAGGACGACTAATTTGAAGGTCTTCTGGAAGAATAAACCCTGGACGACTAACTAGACGACCTTCGGGATGACTTACTTGAAGGTCGTCCACGTCATTTCTCACATTGTGGTTTCTTATGGCCAATTTCCTTGCATTTTGAGCATCTATAAACCTTGTGTTGCTTCTGGGGTTTGCGTCCTTTCATCTTGGATAGCTCCAACCAAGATTGCCATCTTGATTTCTTCAGCCTTCCCGGACCACGCTTTACATCCAGAGGAAAGCATGTGCGTTCCTCAACTTATTGTCCAACACAAGGATATATATTCTCTGAGTATCCTGCAAACATAAAATCCTTTGAGTACACTGGACATAGAAGTGTGTAGATATGCAAACCAGCAGATGTTCCAGCAGCTATAGCATGAGAGCAAGGTATTTTCTCCACTGCATAGACAACACAATCACACTTTCCATGTTCCAAATCAACCACACAGTCCATTTTACCACCTTTCACAAAGAATTGCCATCCATCAATTGTTTGTACCGTCATCGTATTCGCTATCTCCGATCGAACAGCAAGCAAGTATTCAACACCCCGACTATGTTGAGCTGGGAGACTCAAAGCATCTTCTCTCCTTTTTCAAAACCACTTTCCTAGCTTCTCCCTTATGAACTCCAACAG
>NC_027751.1:27186407-27189481 GCF_000695525.1 Brassica oleracea var. oleracea
ATTCTCGCTCCTTTGACATTATCAACCACAAAATCCCAACGACAACCATTCAACAACCATTCTCCATACACTGCATGTAACTGACGCATCATCTGCAAAAATTCAAAATAAAACACATTAGTAAACAAAGAGAAAATGAAACTTTACTAAACATTGACGCACACGACTTACCAGTAAGTCGTCCAAACATGTCATTTTTGCAATTGAATTTTAAATAGGACGACTTACAAGTAAGTCGTCCAGCTTTGTTTGTTTAAAGAAAAAACTCTAGACGACTTACTAGTAAGTCGTCTCTGGGTAAACAAAAATTTCAATATTTTATTAAAGCTAGACGGCTTATCTGTACGTCTTCTCAGGTTACTTTTGAAATTGGAAAATAAAACTTAAATATTTAACTTTTCCCAGACGGCTTACTTGAAAGTCGTCCAGGTAGACGACTTACGAGAAAGTCGTCCGAGATAAGCAAGGTTTGACCAGAATGTAGGAAATAAATCTGGACGACTTTGCTCATCCTGGACGACTTTCAAGTAAGCCGTCTGGGAAAAGTTAAATATTTAAGTTTTATTTTCCAATTTCAAAAGTAACCTGAGAAGACGTACAGATAAGCCGTCTAGCTTTAATAAAATATTGAAATTTTTGTTTTCCCGGAGACGGGAAAAAGTCAAATATCTGACACAATTCGGTCAAATGCAAAACTAACCCGTTGACCCCAGTAAGTCGTCTAGGGTATTCTCTAGATTTTTTTTAACAAACAAAGATGACGACTTACAAGTAAGTCGTTCGTTTGACCAGAAGACTTACGGGGTAAGTCTTCTACAGCCAGAGTACTTGCTGGTAAGTCTTCTACGCGAACAGATATGGGAAAAAAAATCAATTTCATACCTTAAACTTGTGAGATGACTTCCTTAGCACACAGAGTCTTCTCCAACCACCCAGAACCTCAAATGAAAGTAACCCACCAAGAATAGTATGCTTGAATGGCTCTATCAACCATAAAAAAATTTGAATCAAAAGCTTGAGTTTTTTGGATGAATATGGAGGCAAAATGAAAGAGACGTTGTTTTTAGTTCATAACAAGTGAGAAAGAGAGAGTGTAAATCGATTTTAGGTGCATTAAGAGCTTCAAATTGGTTGTTCATTGTGGTTGGGATATTGATGGCAATGACAATCTTGTAAATACTTGAAGATGATGATGTTGAGAAAGTAAAAAAACCATTTTCGAAAAAATAAAATAAAATTTAATGGCATTTTCGTAAATAATGTGAACATGTGGGGTGAATAGAGCAAAAAAAAAATAAAAAAAAGAAGGAGAGGTTAGTTTTGTGTTTAACTTTGAGTTTTGAGTCAAATTTGCAAAAAACCCAATTAACTACTACTTCATTCATAAGAGCCCGTTAGAGGTTCTTAGAGCACCCGCAATGGTGAGTCTGCAAATGGAGTCCTTAGGATTAATTAACTTTTTTTTTTTCTTGAATAGTTAAGGATCCTAATCCGAATTGTTAGTCCAATAGTGTTCTCCAATTTGGAGTTCTTAGGAATAAAAAATAATAATTTTTTTTTTTAAAAGTGAAATTAAAATTTTTATGTATTGCATTATTAAACATAAAGATACAACATTTATTAATCAACAATGACCTTCATCCGCATACAACTCAGCTTCTGCTTGAAGAAGGGAGGTAATGTCAATTGAGTCTGATGATGAGGAACTGGTTGTATGAATAATCTTGTCCCATATTCGTTAACCTGCAAGAAATAATAAAGTACGAACAGAGGTAAACATAAGCTCACATGCTAATCAATGAACATCATCTATCAATTCAATCCAAACAACACACACACATGATCATAAACTTGCAGCTCATCCGACAGAACAAATTAGGAAGCTTTTTTTTTTATGTCTCACAGATAAGTGACATTGTAATCCTTAAACAACAAACACACAAACTCAATACACTCAAACTCAAAACACTCAAACTATCATGTAGAAATGCAAACACAGGCTTCTAAAAATCTCAAACAGATAGTCGAGTAGTACCTAGCAAACAGAAAGTCTGAGTAGTAGCTAGCAAAACTGTGCAAGAAATACAAACTCAAAAAGCCTCAAATCCTTTTGAAACCCTAATTCCAAACCAGAAGAACCCCAAATCGATGATAGCAGTATCGTTTTCAAACCGATAAGTACAAACGCAAAAAGCTCCAAATCCTTTTGAAACCCTAATTTCAAACGAGAAAAACCCAAATCGATGAAAGCAGTATCGTTTTCAAACCGATAATAAGTAACGCAAAAAGCCCCAAATCCTTTTGAAACCCTAATTTCAAACGAGAAAAACCCAAATCGATGAAAGCAGTATCGTTTTCAAACCGATAAGTACAAACGCAAAAAGCCCCAAATCCTTTTGAAACCCTAATTTCAAACGAGAAAAACCCAAATCGATGAAAGCAGTATCGTTTTCAAACCGATAATAAGTACAAATGCAACAAATCCCCAAATTGTGTTCGAACCCTAATTTCAAACGAGATCGATTCAAGATGCAAACTTATCTATATCGATTAATCTACAAAAGAAGGGTGCGATTTACCATGTTCAACCGAGGGAGACAAATCGCCGTCTTTCGTCGCGGGAATCGCCTTCCTTTCGTCGAGAGAGGAATCACCTTTCTTCGTCGGGACAATTTTTTTTTTCTCTGCTTCAGTCGAGAATGACCAATATTTTTCTCATTACCAAACCGTAAACCCTTCCATCCATTCAGAAAACGCCACGTACCCTAAGGATCAAGTCCTAAAAATCCTTATTAACGTACCAATCCTTATTTATATTAACCAAACAATTATTATTCTATTCCTCCTAACCCATGATTAAACGCTAAGGACCCGTCATTGCAGGTGCTCTTAGAGCATGATTACACTACAAGAAAACACGCCGAATTTCGACGGAGGTTCCGACGGACTTCAATGTCGTCGGACGTTTGTGACGGATTGCCTACCAATTTCCGACGAAAACCAAAAATTTGAAGTCGTCGGAATTTTCGTCGGCCATTTCCGACGGAATTCCGACGAAACATGGCTCGTCGGAA
>NC_027751.1:27192544-27194214 GCF_000695525.1 Brassica oleracea var. oleracea
GACAACGGGTTTCATTGAAAATTGTAAAGGTCGTCGGTATTTCGTCGGAATATACCGACGACATGTGTTTTTATAAAATTTCAATCATAAAAATTTATAAATTTAGATGCCAAAACTATGAAAATAACACATAATAAGTGTTTAGTATAGTATTAGATCGCAACCGTTCAAATATAACAACTCATTAAAATATTTATGTATGCATATCATTGTTTTCATAACATCTCATCTTAACACTCGTATACTTATACAATCATATTCATATAATCTTACACTACAAAAAATGTTGTTGGTTAAATCGTGTTATAAAAACATATTTATTGTTAAATCTTTATGCAAATACTATATATATTATCAAAGATTTGGATTTTGCATTTAGAAACTTGTAATCAACACCCTAAACACTAAGTCGTCGGAATTCCGTCGGAAAAGGTTGTCAGTAAATATACTGACGGACGCACATTCGGTCGGAATTCCAATTTTCCCGGGAGAACCAAACCGCGTGAAAATTTTCGCGAATCTCCAATTGGTATATTTTTAATTATACCGACGTAATACTGACGAACCCGTGTCCGTCGGAAACGTTAGATATAATAATCCTTCTTCTTCCTTCTTCGTTATTTCCGCCTCTCTCTCTCAAACTTCCTCTCCGCGATTTCTCTCTCTCTCACGGCGATTCCGGCCCTTCTCGACCTCCCATCACCGGCGAATCCTCTTCTCACCCTCATATCTCTTCCCCAAACCCCAAATCATGTAAGAATCATCTCAAACCTTTTTTTATCTCAATTGTTTAGGGTTTTGGAAGTTATAACTCGGATTTTAGGTTGTTTGATTGAAAATTTTAGGATTGAATGGATAGTTTAGGATATATAAGTTAGGATTGTTGTTTGGATTGTTGTTTTAGTTTTTTTTGGAATTATTTTTTTTTTCATAAAATTCAAAACGTTTTATTATTTTTAAAACATTTTCTGATTTTTAAAAACGTTTTTCAAGTTTCCAGTAATAAACTATGTATAATAAAACATTTTTAAAATTTTTAAAAAATTTTTAACAACATTTTTCTATATTTATAAATTTTTTATAATTTTGTATACATATATATATATATATATAAATCATGTATAATAAAAAATTTTAAATTTTTTATAAGTTTCCAGTAATAAACTATGTATAATAAAACATTTTTAAATTTTTTTAAAAATATTTAACAACATTTTTCTATGTTTATTAATTTTTTATAATCGTGTATACATATATATATAAATCATGTATAATAAAAAAATTTAAAATTTTTATAATTTTTTATAAGTTTCCACTAATAAACTATGTATAATAAAAGGTTTAATAGTTTTTTTAAAAACATTTATAAAACCTTTTGTAAATATATAAATGAAAACATTAAAAATAGAAATGATTTGAAAAGATTTTTGATGTATTAATTTTTTTTTAGGTCCGAGGATGAACCCCGCTCCGCAGCCCGTCTTCGACGTAGTTCGGTGAGCAGTTCCCGTGCATCGGGATCGTCTCACGAACAAAACTCGGTTCCCGCATATATTTCCGCTCCAGCTCCCGCTCTAGCTCCCGCTGCCCCTTCCGTTGCTGCTCAACAGGATCCGGGGGTCATGCCAGTTGAACTATTGGTTCAACAACCAGGTCGAGAGCATCTCCCG
>NC_027751.1:27195188-27218394 GCF_000695525.1 Brassica oleracea var. oleracea
GGCATTGGAGGAGCAGAACACCACTATCCTTTCTGAGAATGCCACTATCCGTTCGGAGAATGCCACTATCCTTGCTGAGCTGGCATCCCAGAAGAAGTTCAACGCCGAGATAATGCAGAAGCTAGATCGTTTGATGTCTTCGAGTTCTTAGTTTTTTCTGCTTTTTAAAACTTTCTAAACGTTTTTTATTTCTATTTCGGTTTGTATGAATTTTAAACTTCCTGAATGTTTTTTTTCTATTTCGGTTTGTATGAATTTAAATTCTATAATATTATTAGTTTTAAATTTCAGATTTTATTTATTTATTTATTAATTTTTAATATAAAAAAAATATATAAAAATGCAAAATTAATTCGTTTTTAAAATTGATATATTCCGACGAACCATAGTGCGTCGGTATTGTCCGAGGACTACGTTCGTCGGAATAGTCCGAGGAACGATCTCCGTCAGTATATAGTTTTTCCGATGAACTCTGGTCTCGTGTGTCCGCATCGGAATATCATCGGAAGTTCGTCAGAATGACATTTCTCGGTATTCGTCAGAAAGTCGTAGGAAGGTCTGACGAAATTCCGACGAATATTTTTTCCGATAAAAAGATACCGACGGATTGGTTCGTCAGAAATTCGTCGGAATCGGTCTATTCCGACTAATTTCTGACGATTTCGGCCATCAGAATCCCCATGTTTTCTTGTAGTGTTATCGCAGAACCCAAAATGAGTTTCTGCATGAAATCAGTGTGTGGGCCTCACGTTTTCTTTAAAAAACGGTCACCATTACGGATCGCTCTTGGCCAGTTTCTTACACTATTTTGCGGGCCCTACAACACGTGGCGGCCCGCAATTGGTTTCTTTTTAATTTTTTTTTAATCAGATAAAACAAAAAAAATAAATTTTTTTTTTTTTAGAAACCCAACCTGATAATCATGCTCTTACCAATGGATTTGCTCTATGGAATTAGAATTTATTATACACGATGGATAAGACAGAACACGTCTGAAATATCAATTATTAAAACAAAGGAAACTAAACTAAATCTAGCAACTGAAGTCGAACGCAAAAGATGTCCTTATGACGCTTTCATCAACTGATCTGATTTCACTTTTTACGAAGACAAATCAGCTGCAAGTCATTGTTCAAGATCTGTAAACCACAGAGGCCAAAGGTAATAATAGCACAAGTACATCATACTTTTTATAATTTATAAGTAAGATTGTCATAGTACATAACGATGGATAAGACAGACATGCGTCCAACACGTCTGAAGTATCAGTTATTCAAACACCGAGATTAAACTAGTAAACTTGAAAGTTGCACATCGTTCATGAAAAGCGCCTACTAAACATGCAGAGGCTGGAGGACAGGACAGCCATTGAGGACGCGGAGCGCCACCACTAAATCTCCAGCATTACAGATTCCCTCTTTCTTTGCGACTTGGACACCGAAACTAATCATGTCCTCAATCGTTTTCGATTCCGCCCCCATCAGCGGAATGATCCCACGGGACACCAAGCCATGACTGGCCACATGAGACCACCATTTGAAGGACTCCGACATCGAAACAACCAAGAGAACAGGAACGCTCGGCCTGCACCTGGCCACAAGATTTACCGCAGCCTTGGCAGTGATAATGATAGCCTTTGCTTTGGGGTACTTCCAACAGGCGTAAGCGGCTTTCCTCGCCGTGATGGGTTGTAACGGTCTCGGAAGAGCTTTCCTTATTTTTTGCTGCACAGCTTTGTAATCGATGGAACTCTCCAACTCTTTGCAGAGGCTTGAAATTCTTTGCAAGGCGGTGTCAGGGTGAGCTTCTTCTTCGTCGGCTAGGAGCATGACGCAATCGGTGGTGCAATCGAGGACAGCGTTGGGGAGGTCGTCGTCGGTGGTTTGGCCCCCAAGAATCTGTACGGCTGTCACGATCGGTATCCCGAGTGCACTAGCCTTGTCGATCATCTTTTTCTGATCCACTCCCGGACTGCCTCTAGCCAACAAGACTGCATCAGTTTTCTCCATAATCTCATCCACATTAGCAGCTGCTTCTTCGTTGTCAATCTGTCAAAGTCATTAATTACCAAGAAATCAAATCTCAAGGGAAATCAAAATATTATTTATGATCAAAGGGTGGTCACGAGCATAGCTAGATGGAATATTTATAATATCAATCGGTCCCCATTTTTAACTCACCTTTGACATAAGCATGATGTTGTTTGCGTGCATACCAAGCAAGTTCCTGACTTGGTCTAGATCAGACCCTTTGTGAACAGAGGACAGAATAATGATGTCGATCCTATTCGGAATCCCCCATTGAACAATATCAACTTTATCTTTCCGTGTAAGCGTGGGGAGATTAATAGTCTCTCCTTCTCCAGTTCGTATCTCAGGACCCTATAAAACATATAAATAATAATCCCAAAGTGAATATTTTTTATAAACACACAAAAAAGAGAGAGAGAGAGAGAGAGAAAAGTATGGACCTTTGTGTCGAGCATGACGGCGCAGAGGATACCAGTGTTCCGTATGGCGGTTCTGAGATTAATGATAGTTTCTTGGTGGTGTGCGTGAGACCCCTCAGAGAAATCGAATCGGGCTATGTTCATACCAGCTTCGAGAAGCTTCTCTATCATCACAACTGATCTAGACGCTGCTCCAAGTGTCCACACCATCTTAGTCTTTGCCGCTCCAATCTTAATTTTTTGTTCATCTTTCACGTACGCCATTCTGAAAATCCCCCTAGGCTTCTTTTTTAATAGAGAATTGTCCGTTTGTGTTTGTGGAAAAAAAAATATAATCAGACAACGGAGAAAAGGATCTGCCTTATCGGAAAAGTAACAACCTTTGTTTTGCTTCTAATTAGGGTTTCACGGAGGCTAACGGTGTAGATTTGCAACAGCAGCGGATCTCCAACGGATTGGGCTACGACTCCTGCTTGATGGAGAGGAGAGGAGAGGAAGATAAGATATGACGTAGAAAAGAGGCGGTGGTGCTAGACGACTTCTTTTTTTCTCAGCGTCCGCTTGTGATGGCGGCTAGGTTTTGTTTTTTAAATACACCTGAAACAAAATAAAATGATTTTTTTTTTAGGAATGGGCTTGGGCCAAAATAATAAAAATAAGAGAACAATGTTAGATCAATGTATTGTTTATGTTTAATATTATAAACTAGGCTATGATCCGCCCTTTAAAAAATCGGAAATATTTTTCGTTTTAATTTTTTTGAGAAATTTAATTTTAATCATATTTTTTGTAATCATTTTTCTATTTAATATATTAATTTACTGTAATATACTTTTTGGTAATTATATTGAACGAAATTGGTTTATTTCAATTTTTTACATTATTAAAATATATAAGCTTAATCTTTTATTTAAAATTCTTACAAATATATCTACTAATGAGTCTGTTTAACTTAAAAATATGTCTTGTTGTGCATGTATGTATTTAAAAAAAATCATAATGGAGAATCCTTATTCAATTTTGCAACCGATATAGTTGATCTATACTATTCTTTGAGAAGTGAATTTGCTTATTTGTCACATTCTCCATGATTTTAGAGCTGAGTCATTAGTTTTAATAAATAATTTTAATTAAAATATAGTTAAAATATAATTCATTATTTATCTGATTACAATTAATATTATAAAATTATCTCAAAACAATAAATGTAAAACGTTTTTGAAAAAAAAAAAGATAATATCATGTGTTTATTTTGTGTTTATCTACATCTTTCTTTCTTATTCACTAATTTTTACAATCAGTAGTATATATATACATATAATAATTAGATTTGTCGTTATACTAAAATATTAAAAATAGGTTTATAAAAATATAAAAAATTGATTTATATTTTTTTGTAAGTGTAATAATATGTCATGGAATATTTTTTCTAAATTATTAAATTTATTTTAGTATTAAAATACTAAAAATAGGTATATAAGTAATAACAATAAATTTTATTTATATTTGTTTGCTATTCGTGATTTTTCTAAATATTTTTTATTGGAATGGAATTATCTTTTTAAAATATTTTCAAAATTTCTGTCTCAAAAAGAGAATATTTTAAAAATATTAATTTAAAATGATCTCAACTTACTTTTATTTTTTCAAGAATTTCAGAGAATTAGAAATTTGTTTAAATTACAATTTATTTAAAAGACTATTATGTTAAGAAAAATGTGATTCTATTTTTATAAAAAAAAGTATTTTCCAAATTATTATTTTTAATTATAGTTATTAAAGTTTAAAAGTTAAAGACCATTTTGAATTTTTTTTATGTTTTTATACTAAAAAATACTATTTAATATCTATATTTAGAGAAGAAAATAGCATGTTTCTATTTTGGATGAGAAATAGAGATTGACTATAACATATTCTTTCCTCTATTATAGCATTTACAATTGAATATAAGAATAGATGACAATTGTTCTTATCTTATATATTACATATTAATGTTTTATTTGTTAACATGTTTTAGTGTGTATTCAGTTATTATGTGAGGTATTTCACAATATAATTATACATTTCAATCATTTTATTTACTTTGATTAATATAATATGTAAAGTTGGGTTAGGTTGAACATTTTTTTTTGCTTTAGATTTATTTTGAGATTTTGTTGGTTTTGGTAATTTCAATGATTTGATTTAATAACATCAATTTGTATTAGCAGTTATATATATTTTTCTTTAATTGTATAATTGATTATAAATTAATATAATAAAATTTGTTTAAAGATAATAACCTATTTTAAAATAATAAGATATTGACATTGTTATCGAAAATAATCTCTTTAAATTAATAAAGTATAAAAAATTAAAAATTAAAAGATTCATAAAAATATTATAAATTTAATGTTTGACTTCAAAATTTTTATCTTTAAATTTAATAGTGTATTTGTTAATAAATTTCTATAAAAACATTATGCCCGCATGTGCGGGCAAAACACCTAGTACAAATATAAAACCCGACTGAAAATCAAAATTTGTTATATTTTAAATATTCAAAATATATATGAGATGGATAGCAATAATGAGAGAATGCGAAATGAATAAAAACTTAATTAATATTTAATTTTAACCATGCAATCCTTTATTTTACATATTTGGTTTCTCATGAAAATAAATTGTTAATAATAATAAAAAAATTGTTTTGACTTTAGAATAAACAAAAGTTTTACTATAAAATTAAGTTCTTATTAGCTCGAGATCTATATGAGTTAATGATGTTTACAACAATGGTTTGATAACTGATGCCCCTTATAGAACAACCATTAGGCGATGACATTTAGCATCTATATTTTCGACAAACTTCAATATTTTAAAACAAAAATGTACGAAATAAGAGTATTTCACATTTCTCAATTATTTTCTGAAGTTTTAAAGCAAAATATTTCATATATTTTTTGTTAGCTATGATAATATACACAAAACACTAATCACCTTAGTCTTTACTGTAGAGATGTGTGTTATATAATCAAAACCTGCATAAATAATTTTTTATATAAGATCTACACTGTAATGTAATTTAAAAACAAAAGCAATTCAAAATTTAACATTTAATTTGCAAAATAATAAATATTTGCAAACCAACCATGGTAATCTAGTGATTGATGACTAATTTCCACTGGTCTTGAAAGAGATAGAATCTCAATATAATGAATAATGACAAAAGTCAAGCAAATGTCCAGCAAACAAATCTCAAACCAAACATGCTCATGTTGACCATTCTAATGACGAAAAACAGAATAAATGTAACAAATGTCAAGTTTCTCACGCTTAATCATTAGCTGGTTGAATAATAACGTTCACGTTGTCATTTTTATTTCTTGTTACAAACAATAATAACAGATTCCCAACGTTAATGGGAACAAAACACATAATTAATGGTCATAAATTGTTTACAAAACAGGGCAGAGCTACAAATGAAGATGCTGCAACGTGAGAGGTCTGTTCTTGTTGGTCTCTTGAACGCATTGTCTTGTAAGCTCTTGTATTTCTACGATCATGGACGGTTAGAAGTTTGAGTGTAGCAGGTTCACGCAGCCATCGCTGCAACCTAACCGCTCCCATGTTGCATCTGGAGAGGTGGGGCGGTAAATAAATAGCCCTTGAAAGGGCATGAACAGCTCGCCTTAGCACTCCATCTCCAAAAACTTTGCTGGAAGTATTGGGGTTATAGTGGGGTTAGGTTGGAAGTTAAGGGAAAAGCTCTATATTGTTACGGCATATAAACACACGTTAGGGACACTGTTCATGAATGGCTGAAACTTCAAAAAGTGAAGATGACCCCATTGTTTGAACCGCAATGTAGCTCAACGTAAGACAGCAGCCTGAACTTATGAGATATAAACAACAACTTAACATTTTCTGAAACAATTAAGCATTGATATAGAAGCCGTGTGAAGAGTAAGCTAAGTGATCGTTAGACATTAATATGAACTTGATGAGCTTTGGGTAAGAAAAGAGTAATTTACAAAGGGTGAATCATAAACCTGAGAACATTGACCCAATTTATTTCAAGTAAGAGTTGATGTGGCGAAACAGGATAGCTTAAATATCAAGCTCCTAGGAAAATATTTAAATTGGATGGCAAATGTATTTCGAAAATTAATAAGCAAACAGTAGAAACCGATGAGAAAAAGCATAGCAAAACATTAAACGTTTGTATTAGCAGTTGGTCGGTTATCGTAATGGGAAAATTGATTACCTGCTACAGTTTATTTGAAACAGGGTAAGTTTTAATAGACTATCCTAGACATATAATGTTGTAGAAAATCCACCAATCCACTGCAGAAGTTTATTCCAAACAGGGTAAGTTTTATTAGGCTATCCTAGAGAGTAAGCTATGCAGTATATGAGAGCGTGATCATAATAACAGTAAACACATACTTTTTTTTCTGCAAATGAACCAAAATGTGACGCATGCTGATTATTTCGGACTCGTCAAGGACGGGACGGTCAGTGAGAAACTGTCCATTCACCAGCCTCAAGTGGCCAACGACATCTACAACATTGTTCATGAATATTAGTAGAGAAATCTTAATATAAATCAATACCCTACGCAGATTTTTTTAAAATCAGATAGATTACCGTAGAGGTCACCCCTGAGTCCACAGAGAGCTTGGAATTCGTCATGTGTGTGGAACCTGAACCCGTCTGGGGGAAAAGAGACAGAGACAGGGATGTCGTCAAGAGGAGAGAGAACAGAGCCGTTGGAGAACGAAACTGTTAAACTCTGATCAGCAACGCGATAAATTTCCTGCTTTGAGATGACGCCGGTATGTCTGAGCAAGAGTAGAGAATATGAAACATTGCATTACAGTCTCCAGCAGGAGTTGAAATAATTCAGGTTCAAGGATGCTGGTTTAGTTTACAATGGAATGAAAGTTGGGGATTAGAACTCACCTGTTCATCGATGAGTAGGAGCTCTAATCCAATAAAGGCCCCAGCTTTGGCTATGTTCTCTGCCTCCCAAAAATGGATCAAACGGAATCGAAGCTGTGACTTAGAAGGTCCCGGTGAGATGTCGTTGAAATACATGGCGGCGGGAGATTTGCCGGTGGCAAGCTGAGACTTCGTGGTGGATTTCATTGCCATAGATGTCGTTTCTGCAGGGTAGTTTTTTTTTTCAATTTAGGATGGATCTAGGTTTAGAGAGAGAGAGCTTTATATAGGAGAAGTATCAAGGGGAGGTGGAACAAAACATTGAAGAATCGTTTTAAAATAGTCATTGATTGAGAAGGTAACGGGGGAAACTCAGAGTTTGGAGAAGATGAAGTGGAAGAGTCGGGGGAGAGACTCTCTACGGTTGAAGACGAAGCAGATTTGTCGGCGTGGGTTCTGATGGGCCGGCGGATAATTTTAAGAGAGCCCATACGTAATTTTAAGAGAGCGCATACGGAAGTCCACCCTGTTTCAGACATGGTGAAGTGTCAAAATAGAATGTTCTGATTGGACGATTTTCCAGTACGAGGTAGATAGGCTAAAAAGGCTAGTTCAATCCCTTTTATATATTGGGATAACAGTCGCTTGTTTGAGAGGAGTGGATCCCTGTATTTGTGGAGGTTACAAAATGTGTATTATTAGAAAATAATCACTAATATGAAAATTGATTTAAATTTACAATTGGTTCAATAAAATTGAAGTTGGATATAATATTTTATCAACTGGTAGAATAGATAATTATAATTTCTGAATTTTTATTAGGTATCTTTTTATGTTTTGAAATTTGTTTCACTATAACTGAAAATAATATTTGAAATTGTTACCTTTGTTTTTTACTTCATTACTTAACAAAAAAAAAACATAAATTAAAGGCAAAATAGAGAATTAAATAATTTTCTACGTCCAAATGCTCAATAATTAAGCAACTCATTATCCATAAAACCATGTAATTAATATTGTTTCCACCTTGATGATAACACATATGTCTTTCAAACTATACATGTTTTTGCAGGTGAATAAAGTGTTGTATAGATAAATCTAAAATTTATTAGGTTTTTCTTTTCTCTGACATCTAAAAGTTTATTAGGTTTAATAAACAAATCCCTTATATATTAAAAGAGAAATATTGGCTTTAATGCATTCACACTACCTTTACCACGTGGCGCTCTCACAATAACTTAAAAAAATTTACGCTGACGTGTCGCTTTAATAAAGCTTCTAAAAAATTTGTTTCCTTTTATTCTTACAACTTAGGACTTTACGTAAACTTTCAAGACGTGTTTACTTCGTTAGGACATTACGTGAACTCATCATCCCCTCTCGAAAGATGTGGTCTTTTCTTCGACTTTGGAGACGAGATAGCAGGAGACAGAGGAGGAGTCCAGGACGCTGGAGATTGAAGAGGCGGCGCCGCGAGGGTTTCGGCTACGATGAATCCATTTTGGATCAGGACGTCGTGGTAGTAGTTTCCGGCGATGAGAACTCGGCGGTTGGGAATTGGATGCGGCGATGGAGCAGAGGATCATGGAGATGGTGAGCTAAAGAAGGTAATGAAAGTGAAAAGCAGAGTCATGTGTCGCGCGAAAGATGATGCACACCTTATTCTGTTAATTCAGCTCCCACTCCAGATAACTAAACTACCATTAAAAATTAGCTACGAAATTGTTTAAAAAGAACATATTAAA
This sequence comes from Brassica oleracea var. oleracea, assembly GCF_000695525.1. Classification (NCBI taxonomy): domain Eukaryota; kingdom Viridiplantae; phylum Streptophyta; class Magnoliopsida; order Brassicales; family Brassicaceae; genus Brassica; species Brassica oleracea. Next base: position 27,204,306 of record NC_027751.1, read on the forward strand.
AAAAAACTTCTATAATTTAGCTGTCACATGCTAGAATAAGATTCAAAGTGGAGATGAATCCACGGTTCTGTTGAATTGCTTGATGTTTTGGTTTTGTTGCCTGGAAGACAAGAATAACTAAAATGAGGCGACGAAAGTCATTTATTCAACTTTGTACAGCTATAACAATTGTGTGGATATAAATGTCGTATAGATTAAATTATTTACCTTTGTACTGTAAGCATTGATGATTTAGTTAGTTTTCTTAAAATAATGATTGTTATTGTTTTATGGAATGCTTTTTTGATTCGTTATATCAGGCTACACCGTTAAATCGAAGCTTTACATACTCACATTCCTAAGTGAAGATAAAGTGAGAAGCAGTGTGTTGATCCAAAGCTAAAACGAGAGTATCCTCCTAAGTCAGTAGCTAAGGTACTATCGAAGCATTCATATATCTGAATAATTGGATGATAATAACTCAGTTTCCATCTGTAATGTGGACAATGCAGCTAGCAGCGGTGCCAGCATTGTGTGATATACATACCAAAACATATTAGTCTTATACTTAGAACAGAGCAAAAAGAGAGTCCAACGGATAAGTGTTTTTCTGTACGTATAAACCCATCTCCATGAGGATTCGTTTAGTGTCAGGTAAGGCTCAAGTTTACGACTGTGAATAATCCCAAATCCCCTATTATTTTAGTTAACACTTTTCAGCCGGAATTGAAAATCAGTTATTTTTATAACACATAAATTAAAGCTGGGTCTTCTTTTTAAATCGATTTTGCTACCTTGAGTGATTGGCAAGGTTTATTAATGATATGAGATTTGCATATATTTTCAAAACGTTTGGTTTATGGCAATGTATACATATTATTGTGCTGAGCAAAGCAAAAATATTTCACATCTAATTCTTTTTTTGGCGTGAGACGTTAATTGCATTAGGTTATCTAAGACCTATATAAGACACATATCATAACCCATATTTCTTACTCACGTTCCTAAAAATAAAACCTAAATGTTCTTCACTCATCCTTCTATAATGGCTGCTATAACTGCTGTGTCGGATTTGAAACCGTTCAAGTCTATGTGGAAGATTAGGGTGAAAATCATACGTTTGTGGAAACAGTATTTTGCGGCTGGTGGCCTAACGATTGAGATTGTTCTAATCGATTCTAACGTAGGCAAATCGATGTCCACATTAAACTTATACAATTCCATCCTATAACCAAATCTATGTCCATATTAAACATTTCTAATGTCTTTTTATCTTATAAATAATAAAATTAATAATCTCATTCCACGCATGGCGCGGGTTACCTAGTGTATGACATAACCAGTGTTTTACCCTAAAATAAAAGCATCAATCCCTGATCAGAACAAAAACCTCCCGAAAACAAGTTTCCACTTGAACTTAATTGGAAAAAAGAGACACTTAGAACTTGAGTTTGTCCCCATAAGATTTTGTCTAAATTTTTTTTTGTCTAATTAGGAATTTAATTATTGTTAATACAATTATACCCTCAGATTAATCAAAATTCAACTTAATTAAAATACATAATACAATATTTGTTAATTATTTTGTAAATACAATTTTACATATTTTAAGGAAAGATACACTACAAAAAGGAGAAACACACGTTAACCTAATTTTTAACCCTCTTTTATCGTTTTCTTCCCTAAGAGCTTTCTTTTATTTTCAATGGCTACTTTTTCGTCTTCTTGTTCACGTGGTTAAAAATTCTCTGTCTCTGTTTTCTATTTCTTCTTCTTTGCTCTTTATTTTTCTTCGTCGTTTTGTTGTCTCGACTCAGTTATGTACTCCATCATCAATTGCATCAAAATCCTACAATTCTTCGCACACGGTATGTGTTTCATTCTCTAGATTTTTAAAACCCTAATTTTAAAATTTTAATTTATATATCTTTTTAATTATATTAGTTCTAGGGGTCGATTAGTCATCACCTATACAAGGGTGTTGTCCTTGTTCTTGTACTGGTTAGTTTACTATCTTGTTTTTTTCTTCTCTTGTCGTATCAGCTCATGAAGCTATCATTAGGTTGGCAGATTAAATGATTTACTTTCTTTTTTTAATTTTAGGGTGGGTTTGATTTTGATTTAGTTTCTTTTAGCAGGTTTCTCATGGTGCTATTCAGTTCAGAACGTATGAGGAACTCCCTAAAGTCAGTGGGGAGTTCAAAGAAAGGAGAAGAAAGTCATTATGGATTATGCTTGAGATTTTGTTAGATGCTTTTTGTAAAGGACATGTTAGATAAGCTTCAATGTATATAGAGAGAAGACGAAGGTTTAAAACGGTTATGTTCTTGTTCACCTTGATGTTCCAAAGCGTTGCATATATAACAATAATTTGCAATATGAAAACTTTAATCTCTTTTTTATAGAAACAAATAGTTTATTAAAGTATAATTTGTCAAAGTGAAATAATAAATTCAAATAAAGGTGGCTGAACTATTCAACTTTTTGTGGTAGATGTGTTTGATCTCTATGAGCCAATTAAAATCATTATTAAGCAGAGCATGAGGCTTTCTAATCGGATCTGCTCTATCTGCGTCTACTGTAAACGTGCCGTCTCTAGCATCCTCAGCGTCTTCTTCATCCTTTGCTTGCAGAAACAGAGAAGCAACAGAACAAATCTTGTTCTTTTATGATAAAGTAGATGGCGAAAAGACAACTCTTTCAACTTCAAATACTCTTGGTTTTAACTACTTTATCTCTTGTGGTCGTATTATACTTTTATCTCACTCTCTTGATATCTTTAAGCCGGGTGGAATACACAAAGAGTCTTTATGGCCTGGTGGTTAAATGTCTTGTGAAGTTGATAGTATATAAACTAGTATATGTATCAAAGTAGCCTGAATCCTATGTGGTCTAGTGGCTTGCATGCGTAGAATATAACCTAACGAATTCTAGCTAAAATAGACTATACAAAAAAAATTTGTTTGCGTTATATATCCAAGATAGATCTATGTATAATACTTAGATTCCGATTTCTAAACTAAGTAGATGGCTAGAATGAGTATTCTATCCGTAGCTACAACATAAAATAAAATATGATTTCACTATTTAAAAAAAAATTAAACATATAAATATACATACTAATGTTTCCAATGGTTTTCATATTTTTTATATTTTTAAAACTTAGTTTCCATTACAGAAGGGTAAAACATGTCCAAAAGTTTAAAAATCCTATTTGGACAAATAAAAATTGAAAGTGTCTCTTTTTTCCAACTCTCCCTTTATTTTTTTTTAACTCAGATGCTTTGGGTTCTTGTTAATTCCCCAAGAACGGTTTTAAACCATCCACTGCCCTTTGTAAATTTACTTGCATTGGAAGAAAGGAAAATAAACGAAAAACCCCTAACTTGCGATAGGAGCTTGTTTGCTATACATTCCCTATATATTAATTGAGGATCATTTGAAAAATTATAACCTTAAGTTTGTACTAATTAAAAAAAACTCTTCTTAGGTGTCACTTAATTAGGATGACAATTTGCTTACGTGGCAACTTAAGAATCAATGGAAAAAAAATGTTGGTACAAATCCAATTACTAGGGAAGATTATATTAACCCAAAATATAAGAAGTGTGTATTCTTTCCTTAAATAAAGACTACGGAATTACCTAATATGATTAATATATATATGACAATTAATGACTATGGATAATAAAGTTTCGATAACGAGTTTTGCATCCTTCTTCATTTTTTTTTAATTTTATATTATTAAAAAAAATTAAACAATCACATTAATCATATAATAAAAAATTAGATTTTTCTTATATGTCATACTCTGATTTTTTTAAATGACTTTAAATAACAAAAATGAGGAAATCTTATATGTTATATTTTAAATTGTTTAAAACGACTTTAAATAACAAAAATGAAGAAGCCTTATATGTTATATTTTTCTTATATGTTAGATTTTGAAACCTTTCAAAACCATATGTAAGATAAATGTCAAAATAATTCAATTGTGAAAACAATACTGTTTACTTTTTTCGAAAATGTGTTCGGTGGAAAACAAAATAAGATTTGTGTGTCATAATTTGTTTAATGTCCAATCCGATCAACCCATGATATATTAATTATATTTTAGCTCCACATTTTTTAATAAAAATTTATCCGGTAAAATATATAACAACAACAAAAAATATTGTATATATATAAATAAAATGATCAAATATATATAAAAAAATTATCGATAATATATACAAATAAACTCATCATGCGCAAAGCGCATATCTTTATCCTAGTATACCATATTTTCCAATAACACTGGTCAGTTTTCAACAATCAAAGTTGCTATTACATTACCACTTTGTCAAGTATTCTTGACAAGTAAACCAACTCCTATCCCAAGTATCCTTGACATAAGAAAAAAAGGTATCCTTGACATGTAACAATTTATTTTATCATTTAGTATTGGCGAGTACTACCATATATATACAAAGAGTAAAGCTCAGAAACAACAGATTCATATACAAAACTAAAACAATAAACTTTCTTCAACTCCTTTAGGAGTTATTTTTGCTAAGAAACGCTTCATGTGAGTAAGTTCGTCATGAGTTACTTCATACCCAGTGTTGGGAATGTCCTAAAATCATTTGTAATATTAGGTGGTTATAATGTTTTGCTAGAAACCGCTTATAATTTATGGATTAAGAATTTATTACTACTTTTATATGATCCTACAGGGTCACACACCTAAACGAATTGGATCAAATAATAATTGAGTTTAATTAGATTAAACCAATACCGGGTTAATGAATTATGAGACATATATATGTGATATATGCTTCTATACGTGTCTATATAATTAATGGGTAAAGGTAATTATTATTTTAATAATTATCCCAGCCCATGATGTCGTGACTTTAGGTCAATGACATGCATGCATATATAAATACATTGTGAGATGAAGTAATAAATTTTTTTTTGGACGCTAATCTCACGTAAACCCTAAAACACAAAAGGACGAATAGTTCGTCAAGCTTTAATAGAGATTTGATCTCGACGGCACTAGCATCCCGTATCAATCAAGTTTGTGTGTGTGGATACCGATAGAGGCACGACGTTTGGAGTGCTAGAAATCTCGACTTGGTTTATTCATCATTCCGCTGCAGAATAAACCAACCAGGTATATTCGAACCTCTAAGATCTAAGTTTATTTCAGTATTGACATGAGATTCTAGGCATATAAATTCATAGGTTGATTTATAAATAGTTATAAACCGGTATGAATTCCTACAGTGGTATCAGAGCCTACTTGTTTAATACTGAAATTGTTATTGTTTGAACTTGATATGTTAGCTTGTTAATAGAAACCCTAATTTGATTATGGTATATTGCGGTATAATGATATTGATTTATGACTAGAACCGGCATGTCAAGTTAAACAATTAGAACATCCGAACGTCCATATGAGACACACGCTTTGGTTGAAGACAAGTGCCTTTAAACTAATGTGCTTATGTTCAGAATAAGATTATACGAACATTGTGATTACTGTAATCAATTAGTTTTAACATGCTTTTGTCTCGTAGTGGTTTTATGCACGTCTCGTATGTGCAAGATGAATAAATTATATTTAGCACATGTATATAGTAATAATCGATTGCTTGTCTAAATTAATATATGTATTTAAGATATTATATCAAAAAGTTGATATAGATTCGGTTAAATCGTTTAACACGTTTTGATAATTTTAGTTATAATTCTAATTTGATTAGAACTAAATACTAAGATTATCTAATTAATAATTAATAATTTTAATTAGATTAAATTAATTTAATTATTTATAATTCAATTAAAATACATATAAGATATGTATTAGTTATATTTATATTTTATATAAGATATAAATTAAAATTTGTTCCTCAATTAATTTCAAGTATTTTTGATGTCTACTCAATTTTATCAACTATCAAGGCTCATTTCGTTGTAAGATGAGCTTGCCAAAGCAAGGTGTCTGCAATTACATGAGTGAGGTGGATGGTAACGGTTACCATGTGAAACAAGAGTGGCTTACTTGACTAGGCTATCAAAACGGTTTTGGGCTTAGAGACATAGGTTGGATAAGATATAAGATATCGTCTGACAACCAAGAATTATATTGGATATAATTAGCAAAGTGTTGCTTATCTAAATAGCTTTATATTCGGACGATGAACCAAAGCTCACTCAGATTTTAGTGAAATATGGATCTTGGATTATTATATTCATTTGAGGAAAATGTTTTGAATATAATATGAGTTTTCTTAATTGTTGAGATTTCTTTAATTCCTGAACATCATATTAATATTTGCTATTTTTCTATTTCAGCAATGTTAACTCTTCACAACTCATTTTCATTCCAATGTGACCTTAAGAAGGACAAATTGAATGGATCAAATTTCCTCTAATGGTATCAAAACCCGAGAATTGTTCTCAAGCAAGAGTTTAAACCTTGCTTGGAAGATTTGAAAAAGAAAAGACTTTTGAAATATCGTCTAGTGGTATTTATATTACAGAAGTAAATGTTACTATTTTTGGGTATTGGATACCGGTTATGGTGCTCATATTTGTACGAATATAAATGGCCTAAGGAACAGTAGAATTTTGGAGAAAGTACAAGTGGACCTATGCGTGGAAATTGGAGCAAGAGTTGTTGCATTAGCCGTGGGAACATTTCACTTGTCTTTACCTTTAGGCTTGGTTTTAGAACTTAAGAACTGCTACTATGTTTATGCTATAAGTAGGAATATTATTTTCATTCCTTGTTTGGATTTGGAAGGATTTGTGGTTCTTTTGACCGTAACTTTATATTCTAGACCAAAGTGTGCATGTCTATAATATTAGTACCAAAATATTCAAATCTAACGACACGAATCAAACTTTTCTTTGGCATTTTCGTTTGGGCCACATAAATGAGAAACACATTCAAAAGCTTCATAGTGATGGACTTTTGAGCTCATTTGATTAGAAATCACATGAAAAATGTGAATCTTGTTTGTTGGGTAAAATGACTAAAGCTCATTTTATTGGACACAGTGAAAGAGCCAAAGACTTACTAGAGATTTGATCTCGACGGCACTAGCATCCCGTATCGATCAAGTTTGTGTGCGTGTGGATACCGGTAGAAACCCGACGTTTGGAGTGTTAGAAATCTCGACTTGATTTATTCATCCTTCCACTGCAGAATAACCAGGTATATTCGAAACTCTAAGATCTAAGTTTATTTCATTATTGACATGAGATTCTAGGCATATATATTCATAGGTTGATTTATAATAAATAGTTATAAACCGATATGAATTCCTACACCCAGTGATCTCTAGAACCTTCACTCCGCATAGAGCGTCTGAAAGACACACAAACACACCAGAATCAAATCTTTTTGTATCACCACTAAATATCTGCTTAAGAAAAACAAAAGCTACACATTAAAAGCATCAGATAAGCAGAGGATCTTGACGTTCTTGATCCCCATGAACAAAACCAACACTCTCTGGAGCCTTCTTGCGCATGATTTGGTCTGCAGTCAACAGAAGATGAAGCCTAACTTCAACCAAGCTGTCCAAACGAATCTCATACTTATCAGCAACCACATCAGAATACTCCATGTAAACAAGTCTCGGCGTATTAAACCTAACACAAGGCTTAGGACCAGAAGTATCATCATCACGTCTGTATACAAATCTCTTAATCGTGGGACTTGAAACAGACCCATCACAATAGTACCAGCCCTTGGATTCATGTATCCTAAGGTTCTGAAGGTTAGGGTAAGTTGATAGAACCGATTGTTACAAATGAGTAACACTGCAAGCACAACTGAGTCAAGAACGAGTGAGTCGAGCATCAGTTTATCAATTGATTTGAATATACTACATACTAATTTTCCAGAATCATAAAGACGTGCACTAATCATAGGGACGTGCTTTTAAACTTTTTCATATTTTTATAATAATAACTTTTATTTTTGATTTATGAGTTTTTTTCTACGGCCAAAATAATAAAGATGAAAGACTTTTGTGTAAAACAAACAGAAAAAGTAAAATCTTATCTTTTTTACTGTATATTGAAAAAATAAAGCTACAATTTGATTGGTGAAAGTTTGTTAAATTTTGTTGTATCTTTAATTTTGAAAAATAAAGCAACATCATGATTGATTAAGATTTTTTTTTTTAACACTGAGATTTTATTAGATTTGGAATGGTAACATACCCAGCTGGTAAAGGGAGATGCACCAAGAAGCAAACCACAGCTAGCTTAACCAGACACCACACACGATGGAGGAGAGGTGAACAGCAAATTCGGATAGAAGCGGAGTGAGATAGGCAAGAGCGAGAGAGACAAGGAAACGGACGTCCTCAAATCCTAACCCCAAATCACAACAAGTCAGCCCATACAACACCACTTATAAGGTGCATCCTCCTACCGTCATGAACTGGAAACCACCACTTCAAACAACCAAACCTAAACCTGCAAACAAACAGAGTTAAAACCCAACCAATCATTACCGAAGTATTTGAGTTTTTTTTTTAAAGAAATTTTGTTTTGTTCTCTTGTTTTAATTGTGTTGGCCCAAGCCTAATCCTACCGTTTTTTGTGTGTGTATTTATATAGAACTATGTAGATACCTAAGGGAATCTCCAATAGTACATCAAAATGAGAGAAAACATCGAGAAATGAGAGATTTCTTTTTCCACTACTACAACATTTTGAGAGAAAATGAGTATGTAAATAGTATTACATCATATTTGAAAAAATACTATTCACAAACACATTTTGACATTAAATTGTTTTATTTGCATAATAATCCCTCAATTTTTATAAATATTTATTTTATGCATAAACAAAATATTACTTTAAAAACTTTTCTCTAATATATATACACATTGATTAAATTTCTTTAACTTATAGTTTAATAATGATATAATAAATAATAAATAGTAACATTAAAATATATATAACTAATATAATTTTTTGAAACAGATGCAAACCTAACAAAACATAGAAAATGTGTTGATTTGTTATTTGTGTGAAAGATATAGTAATAACATTGTTTAAATAAAATTATACTATTGTATTGTCTATGGTTATGTAATTTTATTAATACAATAATAGTTTAGTTTAGTTTAGTAAAGTAGATTTTAGTTTAAATTTGAAAAATTTTAATAAGTGAACATAATTTTAAATTCTATCAAATAAAAGATGTTAATTGCAATATATAAAAAGTTGAAAAATGAATATATTAATAATTGGGAGAGAAAATGAGGGAAACCATTGAAGCAAATCACAAACTCATTTTGAATGCATCATTTTGAGAGGAAAAATGATGTAAACTATTGGAAATGGTCTAAGGACACTTCCATTGACATGATTTGAGGGAATATCTCAATCATTAAAATTATAAAATAAATCAAAAAGTAAGAAAGAAAAAAAAAAATTCAGAACTAATATGTCTGCAAAGTACCACTAGAAACTCAATAAATTATGTTAGGAACACATGGCAGAAAACCATTGATCAATTTTTCAAAATATTGATGTTTAGTTACATAATTTCACTATATTAGAAATAATAATATTAAAATCCCAAGTTAACAAACAAATTTTAAGTCAAACATAGGATATGAAAAACATTAACAAACAAACATCAAGTCTAACATACTAGCATAATTGTGATAACATTTGGATATGAAAATCATTAACAAACAAACTTGAAATCAACTATTTTCTTTTGGTCTTTACCTCTATTTTCACGCCTCTATCTGACGAGACCATATTTAGTATGAAGTTTACTGACGGTTGGCCTTTTATCTGGATTCTCAAAGAGCATATGCTTCAACTGCACAGCTATTGCACCTTTCACTATCTCATGAGCAACATAAAGCGTAGTGCCTTTTTTGTTTGATTCAGCTGTATTTTTAGATGTTGTCATGTCGATACACGCCTCGTCTTTATCCAAGAACTTAGCTGATTATCACAAATGTAGAGATTTCACAAGCTAAATGCAAGAAAAAAACTAGAATGCAAATAATATTAGAGTGAAGATCATCATACCTAGACCCAAATCACCAATTTTGACATCCCCGTTAGAGTAAAAAAAATGTTGATGGGAGTTAAATCCTTGTGGACTATGTTCTGCTCATGAATGTAACCTAAGCCATCCAAAACTTGGCGAAGTGTCTTCCATGCAAAATCATCATCCACGTTATATCCTACTTCATCCAAGCGGTGGCGGTGAATCCTAGAACACAATATAAACATGAAACGTTGTAAGTTCTTCTAGAATAGGCAAATAGAAACTAAGAAACATAGAGAAATCAATTATTTAAACCTTGGACAATACTCCATTTGAATGTATAGACACATATACTCATGATCATCAATCTTCTGCTTGTGAGTTTCTTGTTCAAGCCCTCCAATTAGTGAATCATCAGTTTCTGATTCCGACGGGTGTCTCACCAAAACGATGAACTCCTTGTTCTATCCATGCCTGTTGCCATGAAAATAGAATCGCTAACAAACAGAAAATACGCAGGGAAATGGCACTAAAGTCTAAGATAGCAACATAAATTCCACAATACAGATGATGCTAGAACAACTAAACATTAGTTGTGGTGAATAAGGAATTTTAACAGGAATAACAATATGAAACACGTTGGTAGGCATGGGTGGTATCAAATGTGTGCATAATATCTAACTTACTAGAAAGTAAAGAAGAGTAGAAGTGACATTTATCTTACATAGTGTACAACATGAGGATGCTGCAAGCCGGAAAGTGATTCTACTTCTCTGAGTAACTCACAACAAAGCAGATGCAGAAACAGTGTTAGTGTCACACATTTTACAAGAATTATAGCATTACTAAGAGTGTACTTGTTGATCTTTGACTTGCTACAAGAATCATGAGAGTGTTCTAGTTGATCTCACTCACCGAAGCATAGCACAGTTGAGAGTGTATGTGTTGGCATTTGACTTAATCAACTTCAAAGCATATTCTCGTCCATCATGTTTGTTTTTGCCCAGCCAAACGCTAGCGAAACCATCTGCACCAGTCAAGAAAAAGATTTGGCGCTAATGAATCTGATATCATATCTCTCACAAAAATACTAATTAATATTTGAATAACAGCAAGGTCATATACCAAGAAATCTCAGCTGCTTAAAATTTTGGAGGAAACATGTCCTTAAAGAAGTCGACTTCCAAAATTCAGGAACGAGGCTGTTGCTTAATCGATGTGTTAAAATAGAGTTAGAAAGAAAAGAAAACAAAACAAAACCTTCAGTGTGCAAGGGGATACTCACTGTGTTTTCGTAGAATTCAGTGTCAAAAGCTTTGTTGAAGTATAGACTTGACATGTAAGATAATTCCAACACACCTTCAGACAATAGAATAAACTTAACTTTAGAAAGTTCAAATAAGACAGAGAGTTGTTAAACGAGATAAGTTACCCCAATATGATGAAGTGCATGGCTGTCTTAGACAAGGAGTTACTCAACGACTCTTGACATAAGCAAGGCTCTTGATTGAAGCAAGCAACCGGGAGCAGGTGAGCCTGTAAAAAAGAGTAAAACAAAACAAAGGTCAATAATATCAACGCTGTGGGGATTCACAGAGATGAACTTCTATAATATCAACGCTTAGAGTCAAATAAGTTAGATAAATATATTTTTATGGGGTGCCAGTATGCTCAAATTATTCCTAATGAGCTATTATGCGAAGTCAAAGGTGCAGTCATAGTAAATGTAGAATCCACAGAGATTCAAAAGCACATACATATATTCATAACAAAGTCTTACTTTTTATTATGACATGTCAAAATTTTATTTATGAAGTTTTACCTTTCTGATAAAATTCTTAAAATATAAAAATAACATACATGTCACCATTAATGAAAATTTAAACTAATAACATAATTATGAATACATAAAATCTTCACATTAGCTTAGAAGTGAAAAATAAAATAAAAATTTATGTAAAATTTATATTTTCAAAATTTATTGTACATTTATTTTCAAATTAAATGTTAGAATTATTCTTTAATTCATCACCAAATTATTATATTAATTTGTGTATAAACTAACAATCGATTCATTAAATTAGTTAATAGGAAAACTTTCTAGTTTGACTATGGGGTTGATTGGTAGAAACTGTAGCTTTGGATTTTTTGCTTTAAGATTTAAGCTGTAAATTTTGTGGCTTTAGCTTTAAATTTTATTGTTGTAGGTTTATTTCAAAGTCTTAAAAGCAGTAAACCTAAAGCTGTAGAAAAATTGATTTCTAGAGCCATTATATTTCATTTTAAAGATTTTGGGCTCTAGCTTTAGTTTTTATTAATAAAGCTTGATTGCTTTAATTTTATTGCTCTAGAAAGAATTATGGCTGTGTAGAGCACTCAGAACCAACACCAATCAACCCCTATATGTCGCATGTAGAGAAGGCAAAATAGAGGCTTGCCTGCGGACCTGACCCGTAAAGGTCCATTGTGGGGCGGAATTGGGCAAAGATATTATGGCCCGTTTAGTTGCGGGTCTCGCGGGATGCGTGAAAACATTGAGGCCCGCAACACTTTTCTTGTTCGCCTCTGCCGAGAACAGAGCTAAACGGTGATTCTTGCTCTCTGTCACTCTGTGTTTCTTCTTCTTTGATCGATGATCACAAGCTCTTGTACACAACTCATCTTCTTCTCTTGCGATCAAAGAGTCGCCTTCTTCGTCTCTTCTCTTTTCTTTCCGTTTCTTCATCTCTTTCTTCTTCGATCGACGACAACAGAGCATCTTCTTCTTCTCCACACAGTAGAATGACATGCATGTGCAAAGGTATTTAGCTCGTGCCTCTCTATTTACACGATTTTAGATTTCACACTGTTACACTAATATCCTAATATAACACCTCGTACTTAGACAAAATCAGGAGAGATGATCTGGAGTCTCTTGGCTATATGATTATGCATTTTCTTCGAGGAAGGTAAAATTGATGAAGCTGAACTTTTTTTTCTATTTGTCCTTTGTATTATTATAGTTGTCACTGATCCTTCACATCTGTTTGTTTCACAGCCTTCTGTTATTAATCAAATTTTTTTGTTTATCAAAACAGCTCCATCAGGTTGTGGGCTCTAAATGACGAAATTATTTTGGAGATGGTTGAGCACACCTCCGTAGTTTACTCAGTTGACGCACATTCATCTGGCCTTATTGTCATCATGTCAGTTGTGTTTTAAATATGTTAAAAGTTACCTACTTATGTTCTGGTCTGTGAAACTAAACTCGGGTCAGATTTTAACAGTTATGGAAGTTTCAGTTGGTTTAGCTGCGTGGGAGACTCTAAAGGAGAAGACACATGACATTGACCTTATACTAGCCGAGCTTGATTTGTGTTGGGGTCAAAACCGGTCACGAAGGAATCAATGTCTGAAAGTTCCCGGAAAACCAACTCTCGATCGATCCTTGAAAACTAGACAATCCCAGAAAACGGCTAATCAAGTAAAAGACAGTTTTCCGCGGATGCAAACCGAGGAATGTCGAGAAGAGGATCAGTCTTGATGAGGTCTTGATCGTAAGCGAGGACCGTCTCAACCGAGTTCACCTCCCCTTGGGCGAGGATGACCCGCGCCGAGGTCACCTCGCCCATGGGCGAGGACGACCCGCGCCGAGGTCACCTCGCCCATGGGCGAGGACGACCCGCGCCGAGGTCACCTCGCCCATGGGCGAGGACGACCCGCGCCGAGGTCACCTCGCCCATGGGCGAGGACGACCCGCGCCGAGGTCACCTCGCCCATGGGCGAGGACGACCCGCGCCGAGGTCACCTCGCCCATGGGCGAGGACGACCCGCGCCGAGGTCACCTCGCCCATGGGCGAGGACGACCCGCGCCGAGGTCACCTCGCCCATGGGCGAGGACGACCCGCGCCGAGGTCACCTCGCCCATGGGCGAGGACGACCCGCGCCGAGGTCACCTCGCCCATGGGCGAGGACGACCCGCGCCGAGGTCACCTCACCCATGGGCGAGGACGACCCGCACAGACCCTTGGTCATTACGCTACTACTGCACATGCACGCTGTCTGGTCGCTACGTAGCGACCGAGCTCTTCCGAAACATCGATACGA
>NC_027751.1:27218887-27219518 GCF_000695525.1 Brassica oleracea var. oleracea
CAATCATTACTAACAAGTCTATTAGCTATTTTAGCACCTTTAAACACAAATGTCTTTGGAAAAGTATACTAAAAGCCTAGGAGAGTTGTCTCAGGCATTTCATCGAACACCTTTCGGGTGGGAAATGCCTATCGATCAACTTTTGAGTGGCCAACTCATAAGATGCATTATGAATACTCTACTAGCAAGGAACAAGAATGATCTACACTAAAACATCCTAGAACTAACCTAATCACCCTTAATCTCCCTAACCCATGAATTCAAAAAGTGATTACTCACTAATCTCCATGATTCCTCTTAAACCCATATTGGATTTCAGATTAATCATGTAGAGAAATAGATAAGAAAAATCAACAAGAACACGAAATCTGAATCAAAAGAAGTTTTACTAGTTGTTCTCCAGAAAAGAGATTATCCCCTCTGGTCGCTTACCCCCGGTACTTAACTTAGGTCTAGGCAATGTAAAACAACAAAACAAATGACCAAAAGGCCCTTGAAATAACATAAAAATCGTCCAAGAAAAACACGCGGAGCGACCTAGCATAGCCGCTCCAGGAGGTCGCTCCCGACGCGTTTCTTCGTGTCTCGCCCCGTCAAAACGCGAGCGACTTGAGCTGGTCGCTCTGGCTGG
>NC_027751.1:27220148-27221475 GCF_000695525.1 Brassica oleracea var. oleracea
TGGTGAATGGATAAAACAGTGGAAATATGCAAGATATCAACTCCCCCAAACTAGTTCTTTTACTTGTCCACAAGTGAACTTTCTAGAACTTATAGGGAGAGAGGGTTGAAGGTGGGAGCTCATAGCCAAAAGAAACACAACTAGCACTCAATTCAACATCTAATCCAACGTGAGCACACTCTCTTATTACACTCTAGCTTCTCTAGGCCTATCTCAACTCCTTTTGCCTTTACACTCATCATCAAGCATCCAAACATTCAATCAACCAATTCTCACATTCATTAAGCATAAAACATTAGATGAATTCTTGCAAATGGTCAATTTGTCCAAATCATTTGGTTGGGTAAGGGAAGGTTTTTTTTATTCAAGTGAGTCAAGAGGTTCAAGATATATGATCTTTAAGGTGGTTTACTCTCGAAACAAGTAGCCTTGACATTGCACATAATATATCTAAGAAAGAGACCAACTCATGCATACAATGCTCAATCTCCATTGTTCTACCCTTTTCCCAAACATACTAGTTACACAATCATTTTCCAATGTCAAACCCAACTCTCATCTCTCACCAAAAGATCCCAAGAACACTTTGCACATAAAACACTTTTTTTGAAATCTATAAAGGATTTTCTCAACTTCTAAACAAATCTTAGCTCTAAACAACTTTGCTAGCCCTTTTTTTTTTTTTTATTATTATTATTATTATTATTATTATTTTTATTTTTTGGGGCCAAGACTTTTCACAAATTGAGCTAGAAGTTTCTCTACTTATCCCATAAAGACTAGTCAATTAAACACAAGAGTTTACTATTTTCCTTCAACTTTCTCATACTCCAAAATCAAACTTTACAACACTCACCCCCATCCTATGGCTAGACAATAATGTGCCTAATCTAGCAAGAATGAAGATCAAGCATTGTCGTTCCCGATACTCTCAACATTATGTGCATGTAAGACTTTCCGAAAAAGGCCTCACTCATCAATCAATGAAGGCTTAAACAGAGGAAGGGATTTTGGGGAGAGGTCTACTACTAGAGGTTGTCAAAAAGATTGGCATAAAGGATGTGACAACTCAAGTGTGTATATCAATGATTCAGCACACAAGGGACCATGAGCAAGATGCATTAAGTTCGTTCAGTTCAAATAAGGTTGTAGTTGGCTTCAAAGACTGAGTTTAAGCAATCAACAAGTTTCATGAAGAGTTTTCAAGGCTCGAAGCATACAAGTCCTTTTGAGAGGTGCATAAGCTACTAGGTGCACAAGGCTCAGGTGCAAAGTAGTGTTCTTTACAAGGCATTTAAAATCATTGCTCCCAATGCAAGTGAATGCA
>NC_027751.1:27222101-27222630 GCF_000695525.1 Brassica oleracea var. oleracea
TGAGTGAATCCAAGCTTCTTTGCAACAGACAAAGGCATCACGCTGACACTAGCTCCCAAATCGCAGAGACATTTCTCAAATACCATAGGTCCAAGAGCACAAGGTAGTGTGAAGCATCCTGGATCCTCTAACTTCTCTGGAACATCAAGCCTCTGGATGATGACACTGCACTCATGGGTAAGAATCATCATGCGTTCCATCTCCTTCTTCTTTGCAGCTACAACATCTTTCAGGAACTTGTTGTATTGAGGAATCAACATGAAAGCATCGATGATGGGCATTCACTCATCTGCTTCTCAAATACAGCTTTGTACTTCTCTAGCAGCTGCCTCTTGAATCTACCAGGGAATGAAAGTTTGGGTTCATAGGGAGGAGGAACAAAAGAATTCTCACTTGCTGGAGCAACAACGTCACCATCTTTGACTGTTTTCTTTTCTTCCTCAACCTTTCCTTTACCTTTAGCTTCCACAATCTTCTCCAAAATTTAATCATTGATTTTCTCATCAACAATCACCACTTCATCATCTAA
>NC_027751.1:27222730-27224079 GCF_000695525.1 Brassica oleracea var. oleracea
ATTTGTTTCAGTAAGGTATCAGTGCTGCTCTCTTGAGGAGCAGACGAACAAGACGAGGGGTTTTGCTGAGGCTGATAGCTTCCTTGCTGGTTGTTTGTAGGCGGATAACCACTCTGTTGGTTGTTGGGGTAGGGTTTATGTTGGTAGTTTTTGTACTGAAAGTTGGGCTCTTTTTTGTACCAGCTACCATTGTTGTTGATGAAACACAACTCTTCCTGACCTTTCAAACCTTCAACCTCATGGACAATAGGTGGATCTTCCTGCTTGGAGTTACCAACAAACTTCAGCTGCTCTTGGGTGGCTTTTTCAGCAATGAGTAGGTCGATCTTGTCTTCCAAAGCATTGATCTCTTTCCTCGTCTGCTTTTCATCACTCCGACTGCCTCTGTCGTGATCTGCACTGTAGACTGCATCACTCTTCACCATGTTGTCAACCAGCTCTTCTGCATCATCTTCAGTTCTTCCCAAGAAGAACCCATTGATAGCTGTATCCAATCTGGCTCTGTACTTAGGAAGGGCACCTCTGTGGAAGGTACTAAGCAAGCTCTCCTTAGAGAAACCATGATGTGGGCATTTGGTTTGATAGCCTTTGAATCTCTCCCAGGCTTCACTGAATCCTTCCAAGTTCTTCTGTTGGAAACTGGAGATCTCATTTCTCAGCTTAGCAGTTCTTGAGGATGAGAAGAATTTCTCCAAGAATGCTCTCTTGCACTCATCCCAAGTGGTGATTGAGTCGCTTGGTAGAGACTTCTCCCACTGTCGTGCCTTATCCCCCAGAGAAAAAGGGAATAACTTCTGCTTTAAGGCATCCTCAGACACACCATTGGTTTTTGACAACCCACAGTAGCTGTCGAACCTGTCCAAGTAATCAAATGGGTCCTCTAGAGCCAAGTCATGATACTTGTTGTTCTCGATCACGTTGAGGAGTCCTGATTTGATCTCAAAGTTGCTGGCTGCTACAACTGGTGCTCGGATTCCAAATCTATGACCATGAATGTTGGGGCGGTCATAAGTGCCAATGGGTCGAGCTGCTCGCTGTTGGTTGTGTGGAACGTTGTTGGCATCATTTTGAGGTATGTCTCCCATATCAGTATCCAATCTCTGCAAGTGAGGCTGTTGCTCTTCTTCTCGTCTCTTTCTAGCACACTCTCTCTCTAAAGCTCTGATGTCTGCGGCTCTTGGAACTAGGCTTGATGGACCCCTGCTCCTCAAGTTCATACACCTGTAAAGTAAAGAGAGGTGAAGAAGGAGAATCAGTAACAAAAGAAAATAAAAATGACTTAGTCTCAAGCAAATGACTAAATCTCAATGTTCAAATCTACTCAGAATTTGGCAACGGCGCCAATTTGA
>NC_027751.1:27224223-27224307 GCF_000695525.1 Brassica oleracea var. oleracea
TAGAAAGCAATTACAGAATGATACTTGAACCGATCTGATTCGAAAAATATTCGGTTCATGTTCTAAATATCCCAATCTGAATAA
>NC_027751.1:27224384-27224484 GCF_000695525.1 Brassica oleracea var. oleracea
TGCTCATTTGCTAACATATCTCAAACATCAAATGTCTTTGGTTGAATAATATGAAAGCAATCATTACTAACAAGTCTATTGGCTATCTTAACACCTTTAA
>NC_027751.1:27224504-27226496 GCF_000695525.1 Brassica oleracea var. oleracea
TAGGAGAGTTGTCTCAGGCATTTCATCAAACACCTTTCGAGTGGGAAATGCCTATTGATCAACTTTTGAGTGGCCAACTCCGAAGATGCATTATGAATACTCTACTAGCAAGGAACAAGAATGATCTACACTAAAACATCCTAGAACTAACCTAATCACCCTTAATCTCCCTAACCCATGAATTCAAAAAGTGATTACTCACTAATCTCCATGATTCCTCTTAAACCCATATTGGATTTCAGATTAATCATGTAGAGAAATAGATAAGAAATAACCAAGAACACAAGATGAAAGCAATGAAATCTGAATCAAAAGAAGTTTTACTAGTTGTTCTCCAGAAAAGAGATAATCCCCTCTGGTCGCTTACCCCCGGTACTTAACTTAGGTTTAGGCAATGTAAAACAACAAAGCAAATGACCAAAAGGCCCCTGAAATAACATAAAAATCGTTCATGCAAAACACGCGGAGCCACCTAGCATAGCCGCTCCAGGAGGTCGCTTCCGACGCGTTTCTTCGTGTCTCAGCCCGTCAAAACGCGAGCGACTTGAGCTGGTCGCTCTGGCTGGTCGCTCTGGCTGGGAGCGACCTTGGTAGGTCGCTCCAGGATGCTCGATTTTGGTGTCTCCGGACGAGAGAACGCGAGCGACCTTGGTGTGTCGCTCCAACAGGTCGCTCTGAACATCGGGAGCGACTTCGGCACGTCGCTCTGGGAGGTCGCTCCAGGGTCAAATATGTGTGTCTCCGGACGTGAAAACGCGAGCGAATTCGTGCGGTCGCTCTGGGAATGTCGCTCCAGGATGTGACGCACAGCGACTTCATGTAGTCACTCCGGGAAGTCGCTCCAGGCAGTGCTCGTCCAAAGATCACTCTAATCACCTCCTTTGAGCTCCAAATGCACCGAAATGTCTCCAGGAACTCCATGTGGTACTCCAATACCTAATAGAGACATATGTATGCAAAATGCAACCTAGACATGGCTAAATCCGAATCTTTATGATGAAAATGCACATGAATAAATGGATAAAACAATGTAAATATGCAAGATATCAACGGTCTATTTTTTAAGATAAATGTCAAGTTTTCGAAGATAATCATGAAGGGTGACGAAAAGGAATATTTCCTCCAATGGATAAACTAGACCCAAGAATGGAAAAGGAAGGCCCAAAACCGACTTAGGAGGAGTATATAAGGGATGCGGAGGCGAGAAACACAAGAGGGACTTTCTTTTTACAGATTCAGAGCAAACTTAGCACTTAGAGCAATAGACAACTTTCTTGCGACTCGACTAGGTTAGAACTTAGGTGGCTAGACTTGCAAACGTACCGACAGCTCTCGTGGCCTAGGATCTTACCTGTTATTCACGCTCAAGCGCGAATTTGGAAATAAGACCTCTTTTCGCTCTATTACGATTTATTACTTTCGACTCTTTCATATTGATTGTGTTGTGTGTGGCCTAGCAGATAACCGGGACCTTCAGGGTAGGCTAGGTTAACTTGACTTTCCTCCGATTAACAAATCTCGATGGTGTAAATTCTAGTTCCCACAGTTTGGCGCCAGAAGGAGGATGGGTACGGATCTATCTCTCACGCAACCGCGCACGCTCAGTAAGGTATGACGATCGACGCTGACAAAGACAAGCAAACACACGACAGGACTTCCGTCAATGCCAACGCTGAAAGAACTCCAGCTGGAAACGTATCCACGGTCACTACGAACACCGTGATACTGGACCAGATGAAAGAAATGTTCGCCTCCGCTCAGAAAAATTCGGACGAACAAGGAAAGCTCGTGGCCCCTCTCTCAAAACAGGTGGAAACCTTAATGGCGAAGGCCAAGAGTAAAAACCCGCGCGGGGCCACAAGAGCCCGCAGCGGCAGAAGAATCGATTTCGGACTCCAAGCGATCGGGCCACACGGGCAGACAAGGATTCTTCAGGTCAGAACCCTGACGAAACAGTCCCGCCAGGCGCACAACCGACCGCGGAGAACCCTC
>NC_027751.1:27227103-27228621 GCF_000695525.1 Brassica oleracea var. oleracea
GACAAAGTGGCAGTCGACGCTTTGCGGAAAACTCTCTGGTACAGGTCGAAACTCCGGCAATGGATATTCCTTGAAAAACCGAGAACAATCCAGGATGCTCTTCACAAGGCAACGGACTTCATCATGATGGAAGAAGAGATGAAAGTCCTCTCCCAGAAGTACAACCCGCAGAAGGCGTCCGCGAGAAGGAAAAACCCTCATAACGACAGGTATGTCCACCACAAGGGAGAATATCTCCAGGGCGAGCATAATTATGCTATCAACTCCGAACAGGGGAAGAATTCCGGAAATACTTGGACCAGGAACCAGTTCAAGGATAATTCCTACTGCGAGTTCCACCAGACCAGAGGTCATTCCACTATGAACTGCAAGGTTCTCGGCGCAAGGCTTGCTACGAAGCTCCTCGCCGGTGAAATTTCGAAGGTCACAGGCATAAAAGACATCGTCCTGGATTCCGATCGCCCTCCCAAAACCGATAAAGAGTCCCTCGAAAATGAAACCCGCGAAAATCAGTCGGGCGAGAAACGCGGAAGGAGGCAGGATGACCGAGGAAACGACAGCAACCGTCAAAGGGTGATCATGATCATCGGGGGATCGCAATTCTATCGCGATTAGATCTCGTCGATCAAACCTTATGGACGGAAGGCTGAAACGAGTTCAAGCTGGCTGGCTCGGTCCCCAACCGACGACGCCCCTAACGATATGATCGCCTTCGAAGAGCGGGAAACCATCGGAATCGACAAACCTCACTGCGACCCATTGGTTATCGATCTGGTAATCCGAGACCTGAAAGTGAGAAGGATCCTTATAAACACGGGAAGCACAGTCAACGTCATCTTCCGCGATACCCTCCGGAGGATGAACATCGAACTCGGAAAAGTCATCCCGGAACCAAAACCTCTCACTGGTTTCTCAGGTGCAATGTCAATGACCCTCGAATCAATCAAACTCCCAGTGATAGTTAAAGAGGTGACGAAAATCATTGACTTCGCGGTAGTCGATAACCCGGCCATATACAATGTCATCATGGGAACTCCTTGGATCAATGCCATGAAAGCGGTACCGTCGACTTACCACCTTGGCATCAAGTTCCCAACTCCAAACGGAACAGCGGTAATCTGGGGATGCCAGAAACAGTCTAGGCTCTGCTTCTTGGCCGAGCATAAACTACGACAAACTCGGAACACCCCCGCGGTCAACCCGAAGCGAGCTAAGAAAGCTCAAAACGCTCCCGAGAGCTCCATAAAAAGTGATCCAGAATCACCCGACCAGGCAACGACTCCTGACAGAGACATAGTCCCCAAGTCCATCGCCTTGCCAGCGGACAGCCCGACTCCTGAAACGGTCGTCGATCCAACTGAAGCCCCAACGGCTGAAGTAACCAGAACGATCCCATCCAGTGAGTAGGAACACCAGCAACAACAAGCATAACTACGAGATGGCTTGATCCTCGAAAGAGGTACGTAGGCAGCTTGTCATATCGACAAGTTCAGCTATCCCCCTCGTTAAAAAGGGGGG
>NC_027751.1:27228638-27228976 GCF_000695525.1 Brassica oleracea var. oleracea
GGGGGGGGTACGTATACTTGTATACTTCCACAAAGTCCGAAATATCCATGAATGTACTCGATATTTTTGAAACTTTTTCAATAAATTCTACTTTCTTCTGACCTTACGATTCACTTGCAATAAGTCACAGTAATCTAAGGTTGGCCTAAGAAACGCCCAAGATAAGGGCATACCGTCTAAGCAGTCCTTGGACGAAAAATAATTCCTACATAACTCACACATACTCACACTACAAGAAAACAACGGTATTCTGACGGACATTCCGACGGAAAATGAAATCCTCGGAATATCCCGAGGAATTTCCGAGGAAATTCCGAGGAAACACAAAATTGGGTTTC
>NC_027751.1:27232086-27233092 GCF_000695525.1 Brassica oleracea var. oleracea
GACGTTCTCTGGAGAGTGCTCGATTCTTCCCACACAGGTCATATAAGCCGGCGCCCAGTCGCAGACATTAATCGGAAAGAATCAGGTAGAAATCGCCAACGGGCAAAACAAAAGCCGATTAGACGTCGCATAGCCTTAGAGCCAAAAGTAAACCCAGGTCTTGCCCTAAACCCAGTCCTACTGGTCCATTAACATCTCAAGGCATGATATCGAAACTGATACGAGATCTTAAAACATGGCTCATCGTCCACCTCTAAAACGCTCACGAGACTTCGTAAAACTCCTAAACGTTTTCGAATACCCTCGAAAGAGCAAACGAATGTAACGACAAATTAAGAGTTAAGATACGAAGTCACTACTCGTGTCTTTCCCTCGACACTTGTCAGAAGTGTAAACTAAAACCCATAGAATGCAAAAAGAACATTCATTATATATAAAAAGGCCGCAGAGCGGCTGGGATTCGAAGCCACCAACGGCCAGTCCCGCATACATAGTCAAATGACCTTGCAAGGCCATAGCACGCTCAAATAACAAATGGCCACACTCGGCCTAAAACACCACACGAAATCTTGGATAAAGGCAAAGGGAAAACAATCCCAACGACCTTCAGAGATCAAGGTCAAGATACCCGGACATCGAGACTCCAAACGAGTCCGCAGGCTGATCTACTTCTCCTCCTTCGTCTGCAGCATCGGCTCCCGCTTCCGTCGTGTCCTCCGAAACCTCGATGGGTTCCCAAAGCTCTCGGATCCTCCCCTCGATTGGAGGAACCATTTCAGCAGCAATCGTCCGCCTCCCTTTCTTCTCCGCACGAATGAGAGCTCGGGAATGGGACTCAGCCTGTCTGCGCTCTCTTTCCGCAACCTCGTTCTGAAAACAGATGAATTTCCTCTCGATCTCTTCGGCCTTGAAGTGAAAAAGACGCGCCTCTCTGAAACTTCTGTCAAGCGTTGAATTACAGACCCGCATTCCCTACACGAATCAAGGGTCAAACATGGAAGCAACA
>NC_027751.1:27233144-27234679 GCF_000695525.1 Brassica oleracea var. oleracea
TTGATCAACCGAGAACCTTCCGCGACCACTTCTCTCCTTGACGCTTCATCCAGTGACGCTAGAGTAGTAAAACTGGGAGGAAGGTTGGCAAAGAAGTCGTCCGGAATAGGAGCCTCGCTGTTTCCACTCCCATCACCCGGGGTGAAACCCGGCTTCCATCCGGGTAGCGGAAGATCTTCTGAGACAAAGTTTCTGTCTTCGAGAGCGATTCCCTTTTCCTTTCGGGGCCTAACTCTCTCCCTCTGATCGGGAACAGCGTCGGGGTGTGGCTCGTCCATGTCCGATGCACGTAAAAGTCGGGAGATGCCTCGCGATCGGTAGAGCGCCACTGCATTCCGGATCCTGTCTAGGGTGAAGGAATCCCAAAAGAACGGACCATTGCGGAGAAGATCTCGCTTAGCAAACAGGTCCCTGGGGATCGCAGGGAGGATACTGTTCGCTACAAAAAAAATGCGTTAGATACCTCCAAGTATCTATACGAACCAAATTTCAAAAAATCGTACCACGATGAAAGTTCCATTTGCCACAGAACAAGGGGAGACAGTTCTCCTCGACGGATGCGCCATCGATTCGAACATAGAAAAAGCGCTCAAACCATCCCTTGGCATTTGAAGTATGCCCCTGGATTATCGACATATGTCTCTTAGGAGCCATGCGGTATGAGTAGTCAATCGAGGTCTTTCGTGTCGACCATAGCCCTTCAAAGTCGTCGGGGCTGAGGTCCATTCCGAGCTCGTAGCTCAGGATCAACACGCCAAGAAAGTTCTGCAACGCTGTAACGTTTAGCTGACTGATCGACAGCTCAAAACGGTCGAGTGCGCGGACGATGGCCTCATGAATTGGGAACCACATGCGACAACGTGTCAGGAAAGCTTCGTAGCATGTGAAGAATCCCTCTGGGGGATCCTCCGCACTCTCCTCATGCACCGGGACTCGAAACACAACCCCGCTCGGAACTCTGTAAACCTCCCAAAGGGTCTTAAGATAGGCGGGAGAGGTCCTGCTCGGAAGGGGGAGATCAAGCTGCGTCGCGGGTCTTGTGGGATAGAAGACTTCGGGCGGAGGAGTTATCGAACAGCATTAAGCGTCCCAGTACGCTTCCTTCTCTTTTTACTCGACCTCGAATTCCTCTTTGGGAACAATCTCTTCATTGGTACAAGGATTGCCACAAGATGATTGAGGGGAAGTCTTTTTCTTAGAGGATCTCTTTATTAAAGTCATTTTTTTAAAGACAAAAACTTTGACACAAAGGTAAAGAGAGAGAGGATAAGAGAAATTTCTACCTTGGAGAAATTTTCTTGTGAAGAGAAGTTAATGAAGACCTTGAAAAAAAAAAAAAACCTTACTTCACCTATATATAGGAAAAAAAGGTACTATTCATTCTCGGACTTTCGGCAAACGATTACGTCTAATTCCATCAAAACAAGTCATACCGCAAGCTAGGACCTCACACCCAGGTTCGCAGATCCTAGCTAGCTGGGGGCCAACTGTTGGGGTCAAAACCGGTCACGGCGGAATCAATGCCTGAAAGTTCC
>NC_027751.1:27234839-27235315 GCF_000695525.1 Brassica oleracea var. oleracea
TCTCGATCGATCCTTGAAAACTAGACAATCCCAGAAAACGGTAAATCAAGTAAAAGACAGTTTTTCGCGGATGCGAACCGAGGAATGTCGAGAAGAGGATCAGTCTGGATGAGGTCTCGATCGTATGCGAGGACCGTTTCAACCGAGGTCACCTCGCCCCTGGGCGAGGATGACCCGCACCGAGGTCACCTCGCCCATGGGAGAGGACGACCCGCACCGAAGTCACCTCAACCATGGGCGAGGACGACCCGCGCCGAGGTCACCTCGCCCATGGGCGAGGACGACCCGCGCCGAGGTCACCTCGTCCTTGGGCGAGGACCGACCTCCTGTCCCGAAACCGTGCATCCTCGTCTAAGTTCCCGTAACACAATCCTCGGGCCCTTGGACGCAATATCCATGTCTCGTCTCGCTTAGAATTATCAAAGAAATACTTCGGGAAAAGTTATAAAAACTTGGTCGTCAAAATGGATTCCTGC
>NC_027751.1:27235453-27235663 GCF_000695525.1 Brassica oleracea var. oleracea
AACCGCGGCTAAACGGCCCACTTACGATTTTAGAACAGGATTGAGCACAAGGCTGATATGACGGTCTATTTTTTATTCGCAGGAAAAGATAAATTGTCAAGTTTCCGAAGATAATCATGAAGGGTGACGAAAAATGGAAAGCCCATCACGCGACGAATCCAGCCCAGGAAAAGGCGCAAACCGACCTAGAGAGAGTATATAAGGAGGGCT
>NC_027751.1:27235680-27238227 GCF_000695525.1 Brassica oleracea var. oleracea
AGAGCAAACTTAATACTTAGAGCAATTTAGGCATTTTTTCATTTTTACTATCGAGCTGCGACTCGACTAGGTTAGAACTTAGGTGTCTAGACTAGCAAACGTACCGACAACTCTCGTGGTCTAGGATCTTACCTGTTGTTCACGCTCAAACGCGAATTCGGAAATAAGACCTCTTTGTTCTCTTTTCGCTCTTTTACGATTTATTACTTTCGACTCTTTCATATTGATTGTGTTGTGCGTGGCCCAGCAGATAACCGGGACCTTCAGGGAAGGCTAGGTTAAGTTGGCTTTCTTCCGATTAACAAATCTCGACGGTGTGAATTCCGGTTCCCACAATTTTCCAGCTATATCCGGTTTTGCACTCCTTCCTTTGGTGATGGAGCATGAAGCTTGCAAGCACATTCAAGATATCATTCTGATCATGGAAGTGGTTCTCAGGTACCAATGATAAATAACTTATGATATGTATGATTGTTCAGTCTGATAGCACTTGAATTGTTATTGCTTAATCTGATAGGTAGTGAACATGTATTGCTTAGTCTGATAGAACTTGAACTTGTGTTATGCATGATCTAATCGTTAGTCCGTTAGAACTTGAACTGTTATTGCATTATTTTGATCGTTTTTTTCTGATGTTAGTAGAGCTTAATTATGATTGGCTAATACGAGATCAGTATAATGTTGGCTAATAAGAGATCAGTATACTGTTGTGCCTTGGATCACGTCTTGAACCATCAATACCGAGACTATAACCAATCAAAGAAGTGTTTTCAAATCTTAAGACAGCTTACATAAATATACAAAACCACATAATTTCTTGAGATATATTTGCTTATAATGTTATTCCTTTACAAACATGTGGTGCTCATGTTGCAAGACGCAAGTAATGTTCTCGGTGACATAGATTAAGGGGTTGTCGTATTTGGTTTTGAAGTAGTCCATTACGTAATAAATTCCTTTTGGGTAGTAATAGCTGTTGCCGTGTTCTTTGTCTTCAACGAACTGAGAAAGGGAAGCAAACACATATACAGATCATGTTCGAAACATTCAACTCTCCAAAAATTCTTTCAAAAACTGGTAATAATTAAGAACCTTTGCATGAGACAAGATATTGATATTTGGCTTTTATTTGTTACCGTGCAATATCTACCTACCAGCCTGTTGGTATCAAAAGTCTGACTTATGTTGTAGTCTCATCTATCTTGGTCTCTTTTTGTTGCAGGTGACGTTAAGATCAGTGTCCCGCGGGCCTGTACCGCCAAGGCTTGTGCAAGTTGTGGGGCGGGATTGGGCAGAACTTCTAGGGACTGCATCCCACGTGAGCCAGTATTGCCAAGACCCGCATTGAACGTGTGTACCGTGGCGGGGCGGGACTAGGCGGGGCGGTACAACCCAATTGCCATCACTAGCTGCATGTATACCACAACCTCAAAATATTAAACTCTATAGTTACTAAATCTTAAATTCAAATATTTTAGTATTTTTTATTCGTGTAGTTTTGAAAAGTGATAGCCCGATTAAAGTATCTCAAGTAATTTATCTAAATTCTAAACCCAAATGTTAGAGTATTTTTAATTCAGTGTATTTTAAAAATGATATTATATCGATATTTCGAACAATTTTTCTTTATAATTCTTCCTTTGTGGACAAAAGAATATCATTTTATAATTTGTCAATAAAATAAACTTTCATACAAAACAGTAGCAGTACGTAGATTGTGTAGCATGCCTTGTAAAAATTCGAAACCGTTAGCACACGGATTCATGAAAGACAGTTTCAACTTTTTCATTACGCAAAGAATAAGAGCATCTTTATTGCGGTTTCCTAAATGGGTTTTTAAACAAATAACAGCAATTAATTAAATGAAAACTAAATTAAAATCTGTATAACCGATCCTTAATCTGTGATTTTCGGATCCGTTTCTTAAGGAAAGAAGGACACACGTGTCAGAATGTGGGAAACACAATTAATTTTTTTTTTCCTTTTTCCTTTTCTCTTCCTCGGTTCTTCGACATCTCTTCGTTTTCTCCGTCATCTCTTCGGTTCTTCGACATCTCAGAGGACGACGATGGTTTGTTCTTCGTCGATCGATTGAAGATCAGAATTGATGGTTTGTTCTTCTTCTTCTATTCGTCGATTGATGGAAGATGAGACTTGATGGTTTGTTCTTCGTCTTCTCTTCTCTTCGTTCTTCGTCTTCTCTTCGTCGATGGTTTGTTTCTGAGGCAGAGTTTGTCGATTGATGGAAGATCAGAGTCATCCATCAAGGAAGGAGAAGCTGAGATTCAACGATCACAAGAAGAATCAAGTCTTCTTCAATAAAGCTCAGGTTCTTCTTATTGTTTCTCTGTTCCATTGTATTCAAAGTTCATAGCTTTTTGTTAGGACCAATGAACATTATTGATTAACATCAATTAGCTCCTTGTGGATCAATACTTTTGGTTTAGTTTAGGAATCTCCGAGAACTCTCTTTTCTATTCGTTTGAGTAATTTAATAGCCAAACCTCCAACTTTGTTGATCTGATGATGTTCTGTTTAATATATTGT
>NC_027751.1:27238418-27243787 GCF_000695525.1 Brassica oleracea var. oleracea
TCATTATGATAATTGATATTGATATGTCATGTCTTATTGGCTTCAGGTTCCAAGCACAGAGATAGAAAAATCAGAGACACGAGATCTTGGGAGCTAAGTTGTCTTCTTCTTGAGTAAGTGTGTTCCATTTAGTCACGGACACAAGTATTGGTCTTGTTGTGTAGTAAGTTTAGTCTTCTCATGCCAATGCAAGTGTATTCAAGATTGTTGTGTCTATATAATCATGTCTCCATAGCTTTGTTGTTGGTGTATGTCACGGACAAGAGGTCAGTGTAATGTGGTCGTTGTTGTTTTGTGTCACGGACAAGAGGTCAAATTATGCTGTGTTGTTGTTCTGTGTCACGAACAAGATGTTGTAATGAATTAATAATATTTTGTATGTGTCACAAACTTGTATAAATAAACCTTTGTTCTTCCTTTATATTCTCATGTTCTTTATAATTTCTCTCTCGTTTTCTATCTTAAAACAACATGCACTAAAATCTTGCTTTCACGAACAAGAGCTTTCAAAGACGGTTTTAGATCACAAACACAAACAATTTCTCTCTCGTTTATTCTCTTAAAACAACATTCACAAAAATCTATTTTTCTCTCTTATGGATTCTTCTTCTCAAAACAACAATCTTGATGATACATTTGATCAAATCTTTGATCAACACTTTGACGTTGAACAACTGAAAGCTGATTTGGTTGAACATATATGGCGTATATTTGGACGTGATGAAGACAACAACTGAGCTCGGATGTTCTTTCAAATTATTCTCGTTTATTTTATTAATCTTTGTTTTTATGTTTAAAAAATATATGTTTAAATTTTTTATTTTAATATGTTTTATTAATAAATGAATTTTATCTTTAAAAATAAAAAGTTTAGTAAATTTTTTTTAAGAACCCTTAATTAAGAAACTACTATTGGAGCCACAAAATCGATTAGTTTCTTAACTAGGGTTCTTAAGCCCACTAACTACATTTATATACTTAAATAATGTTTAAGAAACACAAATGAGTTTCTTGCAATAAAGATGCTCTAAGGGCGGTACAGCCAGTGCTCATGGGCAGTGTGTTTTTAGAATTAAAATAATAAAAAATTAAGAGAAAAGAGAGTGACTAATCGTTAGAATCGTTTATTTGCAAAGAGACTTAAAAACACTGAGGTATCTCTCAGTGTGTGTCATCTTCTTATTAATCCAGCCTTTTTTTATTTTAAAATTTTAATTCTCAAAAAACATTTCTGCGAGATACTCTATCAGTGGTATCAGTCAATGCTGATGTTTTAAATGAGAGGCTGAAGACGAATCATCGCCGCAGGAAGAGACCACCGTGAAGTTGCCCTTGAGCGGTTTCTTCGAGATCCCACCTTGACTACTAAGCCGGTGACGGAGAAGATTTCTCCGGTGGCGACTGTAAAGGTTATCTGGCTTCCCTAAATCTTTCATCGACAAGGATTCAGTATTGTTTAAGCTGGCGAAAGACTTGGACTTCCCATTGTAGAACTTGGATATCCCTCTCCTGTTTTGTTGTATTCACAAGTTAGAGAAATTCAATATTCAGACAGCAAGAATCAGACAGAATATATATATTTTTTTAAAATCAAACCTGATGGGTAAAGCTTCTTCGATTGATTCCATCGTATCTAGAGGACCTTTGTAAGGAGATTCAGCTTCATTTTCTCTTCCTTCGTCATCACTATTCTTGCCTATCGGAGAAGAAGACGACAAGGACCAACTAAACTTATCCATCACAACCAGTATTTTCTCATAAAAGAGAGAGTGGGGTCTTTATATTTGA
Source organism: Brassica oleracea var. oleracea (assembly GCF_000695525.1). Lineage (NCBI taxonomy): Eukaryota > Viridiplantae > Streptophyta > Magnoliopsida > Brassicales > Brassicaceae > Brassica > Brassica oleracea. Next base: position 27,240,207 of record NC_027751.1, read on the forward strand.
GTTTCTGTTTCCGTGTGTGTACTTTGTTTGTTTGTTTTACATAAGGAAAGAATACAAAGAAAAATAACTAATCAAATCTTTTTTTTTTCTTTTGACATAACAAATCAAATCTTGATTATTATTACAAGGGAGAAGAAGATAAGAATTGAAAGAAAAATGTATTGTTAGCCCTTATCCTGAGCCAGCTCACTCCTTCCTTATATGCATTTCCCATAAAATGTTATGCCATTTACGGTGCTATTAAAATAGTGGCAAATTGGCAATGTTAAGAGATAAACACTGTTTTAAATTTATTTATGTGATTGCTAATTAGTTATTCTCTTATGTTATTATCTGGTTGTCTATCTATGCCAAGTTAGTGCTCTGTGATATAAAAGTGTGGATATAAATCTATACGTAGTAAAAAAGTTTTGCCAAAAAAATTGAATATACATCTTTTGCACTCCATGTCAAACTCATTATGACTATAATTGGTATGCAATTCAAAGATATTGACAGAAAAAAAAAAGGTGTATCCGTAAATTAATAAATTGATTGCTATGAATATGATCAACCAAGAGAACTAGAGAATGGTGTGTTTCCGAAAAAAAAAGGTGATAATCACGTCATGATGAATTCAAATCTCTATAGGTTAATAAATATTTCTTCGAAACTTTATTCGTTTCCTAAACTAATCTCCTTAGATTTTGAATATTTAATTGGATACTCAATCACGTGACAAAACAAAGACCAAAATATTTCCAAATTAATGAATGTATTTTTATAAATATTGTATTGAATCCGGAATTAATAAAGGACAAGATTAAATTCATATAGCGAAGAATATTTGTACATTTAATGTGGTTTATACACATTTCTTTCCTTTTCTTGAGTCAATAATTTCCGTCAGCACCGTTGTTTTACTATATAAACAACACTTTATTCTGAATCCTAAAAACCATTCAACCATAACTTTACCAAAAGCTTATAATGGTTTTATACAATCTATGTGAATCAACACTTATTCAACAACAAAGATAACATTTTTTTTTTGCTATTTTGTAATATTAATCTCATCCTTGCGCATAACCTAGTGATTAATATTCAAAGAAATATGTATCATTTTGTGATAGAAAATATGTTAACCGGTTTTAGGATCCACGGATAACACCAACTATGCGCAAAGTAAATTTTTATACTAATTTTTGTTCATTGGATGGTTTTAACATTTCGTAACACTATAATTTTTATAAATTGTAAAATGAAGAATACAAATGTTGGTCTATTAAATGTATCATCGCTGTTGAATAGTTAACATATTACAGCTCAATTTAATTATTTTTAATACTTGATATGCACAAAAGAAAATTAAGTTTTGCGGCTGACATAAATCACCAAAACCAGATATGCAACATCGAGTAAAATGACAAAATGGAATTAGGTTTTCTGCTCTCAATTTGTTTACTATTGACTCTCAATAAATGATTTTATTTTCTACCTCTCTAAAATTGTGCCAGCGTTTTCGTCTATGTTTCATTGATATGAGTTTTTTTTTTTACTTCTTCTACGAATTTGGTAAATTACATAAGTGTCAATTTAAAAAGATGGACATTTGTAGAAATTAGTTCCACTCCAGATACATATCTAAGAATCAAATTTTTGAAAAAAATCACCAGCAAACTCTCAAATCTAATATATCAAGCTGTTATAAAATATAAGTATAGACTCGAATGTAAATTTCTGTTAAGTATATATTTACTAGGTCGGTCTAAAAATCATTTAATTCTAGAATAGCAAAATATATTACTTATTTTATTAATCTACGCCTTTGAGGTTTAGTTATTTAATGGAATACCGATAAAAAATAAATATAATACTTTACCATTCTAGTATATATAAACTATGTATAAGTTTGATTTAATAAATGATAAACCATAAAAATTATAATAAATAGTTCAAATATCTCATTCTTACAGTTATAATAGCTAGATAGGGTATTAAAAAGAAACAAATATTAGACGAATGATCAAATTTTTCATTCTTCAAACAAACTCAAAAGGGAGGTGATTGAAATCTTATCATAATATTTCATTAAAAGCTAAAAAATCAAGACTAAATTATTTAATCTGAATGAAATAATATATATATATATAGTGCTTCTATTATTAAAAATTATTTCGATTTGAAGAAGTGTATTTCTGGGATTGTCACGATCAAATAACATATTGAAAACCACATATTTAAAAAAGAATTTGTATACAAAAAATTATATACATTAGAGTAAGCACATAAATCATAACCAATACATTTTGTTAATTTACAATCATGTTTTTGTAAAACAAATCAAAACAATCATTTTATTTATTTTATATGGTATATAACTAAACTTTAGTGATATTGATATAGATATATATATATATAGTATATTTTGTATAGATATTTATTATTGACACTTCCTTCTCATATGGTTTTATTAATATTTGTATATTTTCTGTAACAAAAATTTAAACCATTAATCACAAAATTGTAATGTGAGATTTTTCAATACAAATTTTAAAATTAAAATATTAAGATCTCAATAATTTTTCACTGAAAATTTTGAAATTAACATATTTTATATTTTTATAAAGTATATAATTTAAATAAAATGATATTAATATATATTTATAAAATATGAATATCTATTAATGACACTTCATATTCATATTATTTATGATAATTTGTATCTTTCTTGAACAAAAAAAAAATTAAAACATTGATCACAAAATTATCAGTGTGAGACTTTTACCATTTTTAGTAATTTATAGTCGTTTTAAGAAAATTCAAAATATAACATATAAGAAAAATCTAAATTTTTATTATATGCTTAATGTGGTTTTTTAATTTCTTTTAATAATATAAAATTAAACAAAAAAGGAGAGAGGATACAAAAATTGCTATCATATATCATATATGTATTATTCATACTCATCCCTTTTTTATTGTTTGAGGAGCATTGTATATAAGTAACCTTTCATTCATGTGTTTATTACATGTGTGTCATTTCCTACGTGTCAGCACCACAAGCTCTTTCACCTCATATATTCAAAAACTCTTTCTTAACTAGACTAATTACAAAATTTGTCATTGAACATTACATTAAAAATTGGGTATATACTATAAGCTTATTGACTAACAAAAAAAATAGTTGCAAATGTTAATGATCGATTACAAATCTTTAAATACGCAGAGATTTTATTGCCATAACCTGAGATTCTTCATAATGATCGATTTCGTTATATAGTCTGACTTAAATATTAATGCCTTTCTATATAGTTAGACTACATAAAATTCATTGTCTACGTATGTATCTACATATCTACTTATATATATGTTGCTGCAACTCTTCTCGCATATTAGATAAAGATACCAATCACAATCGCAATGTTCAAGAATTACTACATAATGGCAAAATGTAATAGATATATACATACACTTTTTTTTAATGACATAAAATGATCCAATATATTCTATTTTTAAGAGCTAATAATAGTTTCAAATCTCCTCCATTGCATGTTAACCATGTTTATTGTTTCCATAATTATCAATGCAATTGTAGTCGA
>NC_027751.1:27244577-27244806 GCF_000695525.1 Brassica oleracea var. oleracea
ATTTCCGTAAACAATGCATAATTGATACAATCAAATTATTAATTATCAAAATCATCGGAAGAAAATCAAGGATTTGGCCAGTTTAGATTTTACAAACGTATCAATCAGATCTTAAATTTTAGAGTCAAATGTGTAATCAATTCATAATTGATTTTCTTCCGATGATTTTGAAAATCAAGTCAATATTTTTCCCTTGGCCTACAAACAGTTTAATGCTTAGATTGACAAG
>NC_027751.1:27244834-27277229 GCF_000695525.1 Brassica oleracea var. oleracea
TATTTTATACGTCCCAAATTTAAGCTATTTCTATATGGTTTGAATTAATTCCCTATTTATGGTATAAATATTTGTAATTTATAAGCTATAGGGAATGTGAATATTTGGTCATATACTACAAACATATTAATGCCATCAGCTAACTTTATTTCCTCAGATTTTCTTACTTTACAAATTAAATTTATTTGGGATTACCTAAGAATATGGATACTGAATATTCTATTTCGCCATAATGCAAACCTTGCTGTATAATACTATTTATCAAGTTTATAATCAATTCATAATCTTCACTAAATGAATTTTTAAAACCATCAAGTAATTTACTTCAATTATAGTCGTTGAGAAACATGTTTCCATATACGATTCAAGATCCAAATTTGCCTAATTTGAGAGCTGCGTTTTTTAAAACAACATGTGAAAAGACCAGTTTTAAAGTAAATTATACGACAAGTATGGAAATATTAATTAGTAAATATTTGCTACTATAATTTTGGCTATTTGTTTTCATCATCAAAACTCTATATAAATACGCAGTGTCTGCAACACAACTCCTCACCACATCACTCTTTTTGAATCATCATTAACAAAACCATGAGTACACCAATGGCGGACTTTATAGGATTGTAAACGAATAGTTTTAAAGATACTTTTCACAGCAGTCGTAGTTTTCTTAGTTTTTTTATTTATTTTGTTTCCTTATTATATAGGATATGCTTTCACATTTTATTTTTTTTATTTTATCTCCTATGTTTCGTTTTATCTTATATTCATATTTTATTTTCTGAAAGCAATAATTATATTGCATATATTTCATTTTATCTTTATTTCATAATTAATTTTATATAAGTTTTTGTTTACTCTTATAGATTCATTTTCACGAACTATACTTCAATCACACAAAACAAATAACATAAGTTTTAAAAAACTTTGAAGCTTACTTTATTTACATATCCACAATTGAAAGAAAGAGCCGATAAACCCTAATCACCTTTGAGCATTTCACAGAGACTTCAAAAGAATAAAGACGAGAGAAGCCTTTTTGCGCGTTGTCTTCACACCACCCCGCGCAGGACGCGGATGATCACCTAGTTAATTATTATATGTTAATCATATTAAGTAATTCTGTAGCTTTTATTTAAAGAATTAAAGAATATTATTTTATACACTATTAATCAATTTGATAGTTAGTTTAATAAAAAGTATAATATATATTTGTGTGGACCAACTTGTTTTTCTAAGGATTCTAAGAATCATCATAATGATGACCTAAGGCTACGAAAACATGTTAGTAATGTTCGAGCATTAATATACAGAGGATAAAATTCATTAAAGATAGCTTTGAACATTGACTATATGCCTTGATTTTGAAAATAGCAATAAACTATATTAAAGTTATATAAGCCGTGAATCTGAAAATAGCAAATACAAACCCGACAATATACCATTTTCATTAAAAAAAAATAATTAAAAACATAAGAGGGGTTAGCTCCTTAAAAATCAATTTAGGATTTAGGGTTCTTTTCAAAGGACGAACTGGTAACCAAGTGTGGAGTATGCTTCTTCGAAGTTGTTAAAGGTATTTCTCTGCTTGATTCTGACAAGTGAAAGTTGAAAGGGCAAAAGAAGCAACCTTTGAGAGAGTTCTTATGGATAGGTTAAGTCAGTTGCCAGATGATTTACTCATCAAGATACTCTCCTTTGTCCCCACCAAAGACGATGTGGCTATGAGCATTTTGTCCAAACGATGGCAGTCTCTTCGGACATTGGTACCAAGAGTTATCTTTGATGATTTCTCAGAGGAAGATAGCGATGAAGACGAAGAGGGTAATGAAAATCACGCCATAAGATCTCTGTCGCAGTTTGTGTTTGGAACTTTGCTACTACACAAGGCAGCGGTTCTAGAAAGATTTCACCTCAACACCACCTCGGAATGCAGCCTTTCCCAGATCGGTCTATGGGTTAGAATTGCAGTCGATCGCTTCGTGCACAACTTGAAAATAAGTTCTTTTATCACGATCACGGTCTTGTTCTGTTTCCGAGTAGGTAGTTTAGATGCGAAATGATCGAGACTTTGGAGCTCCATAGGGTGTTTAGCTTCCGCTCCCTCGTGAAGCTGTGCCTTCTATCCGTCGTTTACTTAGATGACGAATCTTTCTCCTAGGCTTATATCGAAAGTTAGTTGTAGAGACTTGTCACAAAGACAATGTGGTGACTTTCACCGTTGACTTGCCTTCACTGAAGAGTTTATCCGTTGGGAATATAATCCGAGAGAACCCGCCTGATGATCATATGTTCATGATACGTTCCCAATCTTTAAAGCGGTTGAGGATTGTGGACTATTTTGGCGAACTTGATTTTATTGGTAATCTTCTCAAACTTGTCGACGTGAATATTCAATCCATTTCCTACCATGCCAATGTTCTGGAGTCTTTTACCTTCGTCAGGCGTCTTAAAGTATGCTTAGCTGATGAGGTAAGCTTTATATTCATTAGCTAGTTTTGTAACTGTTAATACATTGTTTCCTTTTTGCTTATATCATGTATACAGGCTCGGTATCCTCGTGGTACAGTTTTGTTTCAGCTTTTGCGTTTGGAGCTATGTTCATGTGATGATAGCTGGACGAATATGCTTGTGAGATTGCTCCAACATTCTCCTAAACCAAAGCTCTCAAGCATGTCCTGGTACATTCTTCTCTGAAACCCAAATTTCTGAATCATGTTTGGTTTCTAGTTTAATTAACATTGAAATGTATTGATTCACGCAAAAGTACTCTGTGCTCACTTGGATTGCTGTTCATGACCGGTTAGCTACAGGGGTAAGAGTTCAAAAATGGAGTCCCAACTCAGATGCTCATTGTGTCCTATGTACGGGCCATATAGAAACTCGGGAACATCTCTTTTTTTTGCTGTCCATATTCTTAGAAAATATGCAAGGGATTAACAAATAATCTGCTAAGGTCTCGCTATACGGAGGACTGGAATGGCATCCTGAATCTTCTGGTGGAAAGTGGAAGAAACAAAACGGATATGTTCCTTCGAAGATATGTTTTTCAATGCTCTGTTCATACCATATGGATGGAGAGAAATAGGAGGAAACATGGTGAGAAGCATCACACATCACAAATCCTGCTAAAGTTCATTGACAAAAAAGTAAGGAATCGTATTTCCTTGCTGTGTGTTGGTGGAAGTCGACGTTATACAACGGCAATGATGCCGTGGTTTGCTGCAAGGGAGTAGAAGTGAAGCTGTTGAAAATCTTCTTTATTTATTAAAAGGTTTTTTCATTACACAGATTAGATCTTTATAAAAACAAAAAACAGAAGCACACATGTTGTAAAAAAAGTTTTTTTTCTTATTTGAATAAATTTAACATTCTTTCAAATAAAAATGTATTGACACGCAGGACCATGGGATGCTTGCTGACCGTAAGGTCCGTAAGGTTCGTTGGATCCAACCGAGGCGTGTTCCTGTATGTTTGTTCTTACATCTCAAATCTTTTGAGTGGAGAGACTATGAAGGGACAAAAGTTGAGAAAGAAGTGGCTATTTATATTTTGAACAATGCGAAGCGGTTAGTGACTGCAGCTATCTATCCTTTCTCAGTCAGCTTGGTGCGCAAACGTCAGAAGATTGAGGAAGTGGAAATTGCAATCAGGACTTCAAGAGAGTGTGGACTTACAATAGGCTGATAATTTATCTTATCACATGATTATTAACAAGAACCCAAGTCTGATTACGTCTCAGAGAGTCCATCTCATCATCTGTATCTGCATTTCACTTATCCCATTCAAGATTCAACTTAGCTTCTGTAAAATCTCATGACTCTTCTAATATAATCACATCAGCTTTGTACAGAGCAAACGCAATTTCATTCTTTGTACAGTCATACTCACTAAATCTGACTAGAGGTACTACATGTCTCCTAGGCATGTCCCTTGCTAACTGATTGTTAGACAAGCTTGACCTTGCGGTATCTTCAGGAGTGGTTTCCTGAATATCATCAAGATCACCATCCAGGCTCGCTCCATCAGCTCCACCTTGAACGGTATGTTCAAGTGATGAGACATCCTTGACCGACATGTCATGATTCTCAGTTCCAAGTATAGGATAAACCTCCTCTTCAACATCTTCTGTTAGTCACATCCTTGTACGTCAGAGCTTCTTGAAACTTCACATTTCTATTTATCTCACACCGATCTCCTTCCATCATCCAGATATTATAACCTTTGGTTCCTATAGGATAGCCAATAAAGATTCCTCTCAATGCCCTTGACTTCAACTTTCCCTGGTTAACATATACAAACGCCACTAAACCAAACTTTTTCATGTGTCCATATCCGAGTCATTTATTCAACCAAACATCCTCTGGTGTCTTGAAACAAATACTTGATTATGGTGATCTGTTTATTGTGTATGCAGAGATTGCGGCTGCCTCTGCCCAAAATTTCTCCTCAAGCCTTAACTCATTCAACAAACACCTGACTTTCTCCATCAATGTACGGTTCATACGCTCTGCAACACTGTTTTTCTGCGGTGTATAAGTACTTGTTAAACACTTGATTGCAGAACTCAAGACCGTTATCCATACATAGATACCTCACCTTCTTGAGATGAGATGATATTACTCAAAAACGAAACAAAGGTCAACAAATCTTACCATTAATATTGAGAAAATGTGTATTTAAATAGAGAAAACAACCATTAAAATCCTAAACTTTCAAATTAAACCAAAAAAAAAACTTCCACCTCATGTTTGAGCTAAAAAAAATCTCAATTTTTAAATATTGGTCATTTTAACTTTCATATTTTATTGACACGGCCATTTAAAAAACTCAAAAAGTCAACTGTTAAACTCTATTCAAAAACTAAGCGTATGTTAACTGATGCAGCGCATCTATGGAGTCGGCAAAGATCGCTAGCAGTTAACGTTGCCTTGCGTTGCAAGCTTTTCATGTTTATCTTTTGTTTTGATTTTATTTATGTAAAGGATAACTATAACCTTTTTAGATATCGTTTAGGAAGATTTTCTACTGGATTATATAGAGAGAAAAAGACAAAAATAGCATTAAATCAAGTTTTTGTTCTCAAACTAGCACTCAAAGTCAAAAGTCACAAAAATAGCACTTAATGTTTTATCAAAAGTCACAAACTTAGGGTTTAGAGTTAAAGGGTGGGGTTTAGGATTTAGGATTTAGGGTTTAGGGTTTAGGGTTTAGAGTTTAGGGTTTAGGGTTTAGAGTTTAGGGTTTAGGGTTTAGAGTTTAGGGTTTAGGGTTTAGAGTTTAGGGTTTAGGGTTTAGAGTTTAGGGTTTAGGGTTTAGAGTTTAGGGTTTAGGGTTTAGAGTTTAGGGTTTAGGGTTTAGAGTTTAGGGTTTAGGGTTTAGAGTTTAGGGTTTAGGGTTTAGAGTTTAGGGTTTAGGGTTTAGAGTTTAGGGTTTAGGGTTTAGAGTTTAGGGTTTAGGGTTTAGAGTTGAAAAATGAGGTTTTGGGGATAAGATTTCAAATTTTGAAAAATAAAAAAATTAAAATTTTCAAAGGATAAACTTAGAAAGGTGTTATTTTGGTCATTTTAGTTTTTGAGTGCTATTTTTGTGATATAAACTTAGAAAAGTGCTATTTTGGAGATTTGCCCTTATATATACCCGAACTAGGCATTTGTATATTTTTTTACGTTGGATTTTATAAACTGCTTTTAGCAATTGAGTCTTATAGCTTAAGAGGAGAACTCTTAACCCTTTTGATTTCATCGACTGCTTCGTTGAACTCAAGATCCGAGCTTGAATTCGAATTCTCCCGGAGATTTTGGGTTTGATTTCGTTACTTTGCTTCCACATCTCTATCAGTTGGTATCATACTTGGACGTTCTGGGTTTTCGTGATCATTCAATTATGCCTCCAAACAAAGTCGATGCACCCCGGGATGCAGTTGCTGCAGAGCACCTTTATGCGCATAATGAATCAGGCCTTACGGCCATTCATTGGAAAGTTCTTCGTCGTTTATTTCGATGACATTCTCATTTTTAGCGCTTCAGTATCAGATCACATCTCCCACCTGCGCCAGATCTTAGTCGTGCTTTGCAGTGAAAAGTTCTTTGCAGCACGGCATAAGTGCAAGTTTGGGGTCAGCGAAGTCCTCTTCTTGGGTTATATGGTCTCGTCTCAGGGCCTTTCTGTTGATCCTTCGAAAGTGGAAGCAGTAAAGTCTTGGCCGATTCCTAAAACTCTCTCTGAGGTGCGTAGCTTCCATGGCCTCGCTTCATTTTATCAACATTTCGTGAGTCATTTCAGCACATCATGGCGCCGATAACCAGTTGTATGCGTGAGGGAGCGCTTCATTGGACGACAAAGGCGACAACAACTTTCGAATTGATCAAAGAGAAGCTAACTACTGCTCCAATCTTGATCTTACCTGACTTTGAAGCAACATTCGAGCTTCACTGCGATGCTTCTAAACTCGGTATTGGAGCAGTCTTGAGCCAAAAGGGACGCCATATTGCTTACTTTAGTGAGAAGCTGGGTGGTGCTCGTGGTCGTTACACTACATATGACGTAGAGTTTTACGCCATCGTGCAATCCATCAAGCATTGGAGGCACTATATGGTTCACAAGGAATTTGGTTTGTTTACTGACCATGATGCCTTACGTCACTTAGACAGTCAGGCAAAAGTTTCCTCTCGGCATGCATCTTGGATTTCATATCTACAGCAGTTCACATTTTCTATTTGCCAATCGGGGAAGTTCAATCGTGTTACCGACGCCCTCAGTCGACGTCACACACTGGTCACCACGATGCATACTTCAGTTACAAGGTTTTCAACGTTTGTTGAGCTGTATGTGACTGATGCCTTCTTCGCTTGCATAATTTCATACGTTAAAATGGATCTCTCGACTACCTACACACTGGACATGGGTTTCTTTTCAAGGATTTGTGTATTTGCATTCCTGATTTTAGCTTGCGTCTTTAGATCATTAGTGAGCTGCACAATGAGGGCCACGTGGGAAGGACCGGACGTTACAACTGGTCACATAGTCTTATTTTTGGCCGTCTCTCCGTAGGGATGTTGAGCGCTTTGTGGCGCGATGTCACACATGTCAACAGGCCAAGGGTAAAGCGACGAACGCAGGGTTGCACCTTCCTCTGCCGATACCCATGCAACCGTGTACGGACTTCAGTATGGACTTCATTCTTGGACTCCCTCGTACACAACGAGGGTTTGATTCTATCTTTGTTGTAGTTGATTGCTTTTCGAATATGGCCCATTTTCTCCCTTGTAAGAAGATCATGGATGCTGTGAACGTTGCCACTATATTCTTTCGGGAGATATACATGATTCACGGGTTGCCATCATCTATTGTGTCAGACCGCGACACTCATTTTCTCGGTAATTTTTGGCGATCCCTATGGAAGCTTCTAGGCACTAGTCTGGATATGAGCACTGATTACCATCCTCAAACGGATGGGCAGACTGAAGTGACTAATCAAGCGTTGGGTGATCTTTTCAGGTGCCTTGTCGGTGATAACATCAAGAGTTGGGTCACAAAGTTGTGTAAAGCGGAGTTTGCTCACAATCATGTGATTAATAGGACCTCCGGTCACTCTCCTTTTCAGGTTGTCTATGGTCTGCTTCCTCGCTGTCCTCTTGACTTAGCGGTAATACCAGACATGACAAGGTTTCATGGCGAAACTGTGGACTTTGTTTTCGAGCTTGAAGCAGTACATCGTCGCACCATGGAGAAGCTTGAGCAGTATGTGGCCAAGTATAAAGCTTCAGCTGATACTAAGAGGCGGGAAGTACTTTTCAAGGTTGGTGATCAGGTCTGGGTCTATTTGACGAAAGAAATAATGCCTTTGTGGGAGTACAATACGTTGCACTCAAGAAAGATTGGACAAGTCAAAGTTGTTGAATGTATTAACCCAAATGCTTACCGGGTGCGCCTACCATCTCATATTCACACCTCCGACGTCTTCAACATGAAGCATTTGTCGAGGTTTCATGGTGACAATGACCCTTTAGCTTCAGAGACGAAGCTTTCCTCACCGGGAGGGACCTGATGCAGCGCATCTATGGAGTCAGCAACGATCACTAGCCGTTAACGTTTCCTTGCGTTACAAGCTTTTCATGTTTATCTTTTGTTTTGATTTTATTTATGTAAAGGATAATTATAACCTTTAGATTATATATACACGAACTAGGCCTTTGTATATTTTTTACGTTGGATTTTATAAACTGCTTTTAGCAATTGAGCCTTATCGCTTAAAGAGGAGAACTCTTAACCCTTTTGATTTCATCGACTGCTTCGTTGAACTCAAGATTTGAGCTTGAATTTGAATTCTCTTGGATAGTTTGGGTTTGATTTCGTTACTTTGCTTCCACAGCTCTATCATTAACTCTCTAACGACGTCGTTTTGAAAACTCACTAAAAACTTAATCATTCGACGTCTTTTTGCATTAATCCCAAATTGAAAACCCTAAAATCTCTATATTTGTATTTGGTATTTTATGGGTTTCATGAGAAACAAGAGATTAAGTGCTTACTATAAATGTGAAATGATGTCATACGATTAAGTTTTTAGTGAGGTTTAAAAATACCATCCTTAAAGAGTTAACAGACGTTTGTCTTTTTGAATAGAGTTTAACATTTGACTATTCGAATTTATTAAATGGCCCGAGTAAAAAAATAGGAAAGTTAAAATGGTCAATATTTAAAAATTAAAAAAAAAATTGGCTCAAACATGAATTGGAGTTTTTTTTTGCTTTAATTTGAAAGTTCGTGATTTTAATGGTTGTTTTCTCTATTTAAATACCAAATTATCTCAAATTCTCCAAAACAAATACAAACTTTTCATTAACCCAAATAAATCACAAACTTTTAATTATTGAGCCATACTTAATACACATTTTCTCAATTTAATTTATCATCTAACGTCCATATGATATTAATGGTTAATGATGTGGTGTCGTTTTAAGAATAGAACAAAAACCTAAAGAATCAAAAATGACACTTCTAATCTACACGTACTCTTCTCTTCTTTCTCTCCTCATTGTAGAATCCTTACTCATCTCGTCTTTCTCTTTTCATTCATACTAAAGCTTCATATCATCTTTTCTCCAAATCGTTATCATCTCTTCTTTTTCTTCTCCTTCGTTTTAAAACTGCAAATCGTTTTTTACCAACATGGTGATAAGAAAAAGCTTCCACTACGTCGAGGCAGATGTAGAGAACCTGAAACTCAACCTATTGCTGAAGGTGATGAAATATTTATAGGCTATGACGGAGATGAGTGTGAACTTGTAGCCAGTGATGATTGTGAGGTTATTGTTGATGATCCTGGTGATGAAATCGAAGAATATGAGAATGAGGTTTCAGAAGAAGAAGGATGTGGCGTACAAACTGAAGAAGAAGCATGTGGAAGGGATGAAGTTATGGCCTATGCTGAACAGGTTACCAGTCTTACATCCACCAAATAGGTTAGGTAATAGAGGAAGACCAAGCACTTATGCCAGACAGCAAATCGAAAATGAATCATCCTCTTCCTCTACTAAAACCAAGTTAAGCCGTGAGAATCGTGTCATGACATGCTCTAATTGTAGATAAGAAGGACATACCAAGCCGAGATGATCAAAACCAAGCGTACAACCTGAACCCAAACCTCCAAGGGGTCGGCCAAAGAATGATCAGGTACACTTTTATTGTATGTCTGATTTTATATCATATCGATTTTAGAAGATCTCAAAATTTTATGTGTTCTATTAGGGAGGATCACAAGGTGGATCACAAATTGGATCACAAGATTGATGGTCGTATGATGCATCTGTTGTTTCTTTTGTTGTTGTTTTTATCTGTTTCAAACTATCATGTGTTGCTGAGATATTCCTTTTTTCAAGAGATCGTTACTTATCTTGTCAAAGTTGGATTCCTTATGTTTATGAGAACTATTTGTGTGTCCTTTTGTTACTGCCTTTTGTGATGGTCTTTCTTTGTATCAGTTGCAAGGTTGGCTTGCGTAACATGTTTTGAGTTTCTTATTCTCAGAGCATAATCGTTAAACAAGAACAAAAACAAACCAGAAAGCTACTGTTAATGGATGTCAGTTTGTCATTATGAGAAAAATGTCACACTGAAATTAACAAAAACAGTTTTCCCATGTCCAAAAATGTCAGAACCAGTTTAAAAAGAAAACAAAAGTTAATTCGCTTGTGCCGGGAAACACCGCTTCTTGAGCTTCCTCATCCATCTCTTCTACTACAGATTCCTTGGTGTCCACTTATCTTATGTAGTCCACAGTCTCCTCCAAGTATGGTTTTCGGGTTGTGACCAGTAAAACCACTCAAACATATATAAAATCGTTAAATTGTTGCAGGAAATAAAATTATAGACAAAAATATATTTCATATCTAGCAATGTCCGAAGAGAAAAGAAAGAAGAGATCATTAGTTTAGATGGGAGATTATTTGCAGAACGAAAGATAAAACAAAGAAGACATGGTTCTAAAATGGATTAAAAGTATCAATTTGGAATTTTTAGCTTTTTGGTCTATTCTCAAATGACGTCATATCAACAAACAGAATATTAGAGGGAGATTTAACGACAAATTAAGTTGACCAAAGGTGTACCTAATATTAGGCCTAAGACTTTTATCCGAGATCCAGATCGGATTCGATCTGAGATCCGATCCAGATCCGATCCAAAAATCCGGATATCCAGAGGGGACAAATCCGGATCCGGATAGTAAAATGTTAGGTTCGTCAAAGCCGGATCCGGATCCGGATATCTTGATTTTTTAGTCCTGATATCTGGATCCGTAAGTTTTATTAATAACTATTTCAAAAATAGTAATATATATATACATATAAACTAATTTTATTTAATATATTTTCATTTTTATAATAGTATATATAAATTTTATGTAAATTTTGTAATATTATACATAGAAATAATTAAAAACATTATATTATTTTTTATTGTTAAATTATTGTTAATATTTGATATATATTAATATTATTATTTTTATTTATTTTAAGGATCTAGATCCGAATCCGGATATTAAAATTTTTAGAAGGATATCCGACCCCTGGATATCCGAGAACCCCGGATCCGGATAAGGATAGTAAAATTATGGATCTGCCGGATAAAGATCCGGATACCTTAAAATTGCCCGGATACCCGATCCGTCTACCTAATATTGCCAGGTCAATATATTTAGTTGGGTTAATGAAAATTTGTATTTTTTTAAGAGAATTTGAGATAGTTACGTTTTCTCCATTAATTTTTAGTGGAAAATAGAAACGAAAAAACTTAACATTAACAAATCTTGCCTCAGAGTAGAATCTAAGCTAATGTTTAAGCCTTAAGAGTGTTCTGAATCTGTGATAGCAAAATCATAAGAATGCTGAAGTATGATGAAAGTGTAGAAGTGTGTTATCTGATCTTATGATAAGACTCTGAGTCCAAGAGAAGGTGCTCAAGCTTAAGGTTGTCATGTGAAGAGCACGTGAGTTGGGTTTATTGGTTAAATCAACAACACCAAGCTGATTCAGATTTAAGTCACGTGAATTGTGCAATTGTGGTTTTAGAATGCTTGGAAGAGTGGCACTTGTGAATCTAAGAAGCTCAGGTGGTGATGATCAAGGTCAGAAAGAGGATCACAATGGAGATTGTTGCAACAACTGTTGTATCTACCAAAGGGATCAAAGCTGTCGTCATATATGATGTTATTATTCAAAGGCCAGTAATGTGATGAAACATATGTTGGTTATGATGGTACGGTTACATGGCGTTTTGGCATAAATGGACGTCATGGATTATTGGAAGAAAGCATGGAGAGTCATCAAGTTAGAACAATTGCTGTGTTTTTACTACCTAAAGGCTGTTGAAACTCTACGTTCAAGGTTCCTATGGAGCGGAAACATACCAGACTAGCTGCTGTCACATGGAAAACAGTTTGTCTACCAGAGGAAGAGGGTGGTTTAGGACTCTCTCTGCAAAATCTACATCTCTCTAGTCAGATTGGATAAAAGCAAACAGAATGCAATGGGGAATCTTCTGATCATCATGGCTAGGCACCAGAGACTTAACATCTCCTAGACTTCTCAAACGCCTTGCTGCACAAGCCACCATCTACATCATCTGGTCTGAACGGAATAAACGACTGCACCACGACGGTATGTCCACGACTCCGACACAGCTCTTCAGAACACTGGACCGAGTCTTCATGAGAGACACCATTCTAGCCAGAAGACAACGTAAGAACTTTCGTGGCCTTTATGGCTCAGTGGCTCATAAACGTTTATCAAAACGCAATCCTACGACATATGGGCTTCTTTTTTAATTTTATCTTGCAAAAGAGAATCTTCAACGTTCTAACCTTTTTGTAACAGCTACAAACCATTCTCATTTTATATGGTGTTCTAATCATTGGTGTTTTATTTTTGCCGAAAACTAATATTCGTAGCATGTATAAATGTATTGGTGGGATGATGAAACTAATGATCCGACGAGGCGACGACTTATACCGACATGAGTTTGACTATATGAATTTGAATTCGAATATAATTAAACCGTGTTTCATGAAACGCCTATAGACATAAAGAGCCATGCCATGCTTTTTTTTTTCTCTTTTCTTCAGGGAATTTGAATCAATTATGTTCGAATTCATATGGCACACTTTAAAGTCGTGGAAAACATCGTTTCATTTATTATAATATACAGAAAAATCCAATATACCAATATATACAATCATAGATAATTAAAAATATACACGAATGAACCTATCTATATATCAACTTAATTAGTTTACACAACTCGCAAGTGACAACTTGCATCATATAAAATTGGGCCGCCACAATATGACAAGAAACAATGCGAATAATAATTGGTGCTTTAATCCAGTTCATGTATGTACGTATATGGCTGCAATAGAAACGTATAAGTTGCTTGGTTGATGGCCTTCTACGGCTTTGAATCGACTGCTATTAAAAAGTAAACATTTTTACTCGCCCCCACTTGTCAGTCACAGTTTGTGATATTTTTTCATGTTTTTATCATTAGAATAGTAAGGTTCTGTATTCGCTTTCACCGAACAAAATCATGTGATAATAAGGGTCTGAAACTGTGAGACATATGAAAGTTAAAATGATAAGGATTCAAATAATAATGCGAGCAGAATTTGAGCGGACCACTGATTGTGGTCCATGACCACTAGTCACGATGTTCCACGAAATATTTATTACAACGTTAAGATTGCGACTGTGTATATGATTATACCATGATTAACCTCAGTCTTTAAATTGGAGTTCTTAGCTTTGATTAAAAGACGATTCTTAGTTTTTTTTAGATTTTAACTAAAAAATGCTAAGAATCGTCTATTAAATAAGAGATATAAGAGCACCATTAACGGGAGCTCTTTTTAAGGGGTTTTTAACTTTATTACAATTTTTAAAAAAAAATGAAAAATAGAGATTAAGTGAAGATACGTCTCTTAATTTAATTAGGAGGAAGAAGAAACGTATCTTAGTGACATGTGTCACAATATGAGAAGGTGAAGGAAAAGTGAGTTTGGTCTCTCTCTCTTTCTCTCGATACGAACGGCAAATTCTCATCATCTCTCTATCTATCAACATGGCAACAATGGCGATTCGTGCCGTAGCCAGCAGAAAAAACCCTAGTGGGCCTTAAAGGAGGCATCTTCGAGGCTTCTTGGTTTCCGATCAATCCAGACCTTCACGCTTCTTAACCTCCCCTATGATTACAGCGCGCTGGAGCCGGCGATCAGCGGCGACATCATGCAGATCCATCACCAGGCATACGTCACAACGTGAGGGAGGTGATATAGTAAACCCGAGCGTGTAAGTTGAGTCCTTTTCTTCTTTCTCGTCGTCACTCACCTACTTACCCGTTTCTTCTCATCAAAAAGGTTTGATCAATGATTCTTGATTGGGAAGTTAGTTACTTTTGGTGGTTTCTTAAATGTGAACTCTGATACGTGAAGCTGCTTGTATGGGTTCGTTTCTTAGTTCCATGACTGTCTCCTCTGTCGATTTTTTGTTCGTTACGGTAGAACGCTGATCACTTTTTATTTAGGTACTTTGGTTTGTAGATTCTTGAATCATGTGCTCTTTGGTCAATGTGAACTCCATGATACGCGAAGCTGCTTGTATGGTTTCTTTTCTTGGATCCATGAGTTTCCTCTGTATTGCTCTCCTGATCTTGTTTTGTTTTCGTTATGTAGATGATTAACTATTGGTTATATACAAAAATATATGTATGTGTGTGATCAGGTTGCTGATGTGAAGAAGAACATAGAGATTGTGTTGGGAGTTGTTGCATATCCTGCTGCAGAACAAATGGAAACATAACCAAAGGCAAAAGCCAGATTCTCCTTCTCTGTTACTTATACTTCAATAGAACAGCAACAATGTAGAGTCGTCAGAGCTAGTGTCGTCGGCGGCGGTGGAGGAGGTTCCGGTGGTAGCGAGAGCTACGTTGCGGTGAGGGAGGATTATGCCGACGAGGAAGATTTCGTGAAGGCTGGTGGTTCGGAGATTATGTTCGTTCAAATGCAGCAGAACAAAGACATGGATGAAAAGTCTAAGCTAGTTGATGAAACAACCACACTATTACAGGACTAGCTGTTGCTTTATCAGGTACACTGAATGGAACTAAAACGTTGCTTATTGGATTTGCAGTTTCTTTAATGGGTTGATAAAACTTTGCAGGCAACTACTTCAGAGTACAAAGTATACCAAGAGCAAGTCCTGAGTAACTCTGCAAATTTTACTCAGGTGAAGAAAACACTTGCTATGATTTTGAATGGAGTAAATATGAGGTTTGTACTATATACATCACATGATCAATGTTACAAGGCTCGGAAACGTTCAACGTTACAACTTACAATCCTTTGTTCTTCCTTCTCATGCTCTTCTTTTCTTTCTCCTTTCTTTTCATGTTCAAAATATTCATCTAAATCTAAAACAATTTCTATCTCGTAAACAATTTTTATAAACCATTTTCATCTTATGGCATATTCTTCTCAAAACAATTTTTTTTAAGAACCCCTCAATAAGAAACTTGCATTGGAAGCGCTAAATTTGCGGGTCTCTCGATTATGTCTCTTAACCTCACATTTACTACTTAATAATATTAAATGAATATTAAGAGACCCAAAAAGAAGCTCTAGGATAATCATGCTCTAAGAGTCGTCTATTAACCGAAAAATATATAAAAAAAAGTCAAATCATGAGTTAAGAACCCTAGCTAAGAGACCGGATCGAGTTAATCATGCTCTTAGGTTCGAAACTGTTATTAATAAATTTAATATGCAATATTTCGTGATTAGATGCAAATAAAACAGATGTTTGCCATTTCTAATAATCTGGTTAATTGGTAGCTTAAATAAAAGGATCGTTGTTTACCTTGAACTAAAATATTTATACAATTATCTTTGGTGAGTCTTTAATATTAACCATTAAAAATAAATGAGAAAACGGACATTTAAATACTGAACTTACTTAAATTTGCTAAACAATAAACAAACTTTTCATTAAGCTAAAAAATTAACAAATTTATGTTGACCGGGCCATTTTAGATATGAGTTTAGTCAACACTAATTAACGTTAAGTGGACGTTTAGCGTTAACGACCATGTAAACGAAGTCGTTTAAAATTAGAATTATCCCCAAATCCAAACCGTATGAACCCTCGATTTGATCCTTCTCTACTCTCTCTCTCTCTCTTCACACCAGAGCACAAAATCAAATCTCCAAACATCTCCTCTCCTAATATCGATTCTATCTCTTTTCTTCAAACGTGAAAGATGAGTTCGAAGTGTATATGTGGTAGTGATGTTGTACATTAACGTGGAAAACACAAGAGAATCCTTGGCGTCCTTTATTCCGGTGTGAAACTATGAAAGATGAAGTTTGGTTTGGTGAATTTCCACACCACTGTTGGATTTTTGCTTAAATGTAGAATTGTTATTTGCTAGGAACATCTTTTTAACAGAAGATTCACGCCTTCATTTTTACACTGTCTTATACTCTTTCTTATTCAAACATGTTTCCAAGTTAAAAGATAAGAACATAACAGTTTGTTTCTTTTACTGGTCGTAGGAAGAAAACCTTGTAAAATAGATAAACAAAACAAAACTGAGTTTCTGTTTCTTTATCATTGCTCTGTTTTTAGCTGAAACAAAGTGTGTTCAGTTAGTTTAAAAAAAAATAACAATGGCCCTGTTCGGCAAGTGAACGATACCGTAGCGACCAGCTACAAGAAAATAACACTGAGAACTGAGAATTAATGGACGAACATGTCAAGAGAAGAAACGTTCCTTTTATAATTATGATCGCCGTAGCTGCCGCAGCGTGTTGACGGGACGAACAGGGCCACTGTGTCTTCAGTTAGTTTTTTTTTTAAAGAAATTTTCTTTATTTCTCTCCTTTGGCAAAAGAAGAAACATTTTGATTTGTACTAAAAACATTCTTAAAAGTAATGGCAGGACTCGTCTAAGAACAACAAAAGCAACATCTAAGATACTGAAACACAACATCAAAGTTTTAGTGTAACTCACGACATGAAAACCATCGCAAAATCAAAAGTAAACAAAACAAAGGAACCATCATCTTCATTATCCAAGCTGTGATCCACCTTGTGAACCAAGCTGTGACCCTCCTTCCTATGAAAAACATAGCATATCAATATGATGTAAAGACATAAAGAAAACAACACAAGCATACCTGATCCTTTCTTGGGCGACCTCGTGGTCGTTTAGGCTCGGGTTCGACCCTCGGATTTGAACAACTAACTTTGGTATGTCCTTCTTTTCTGCAGTTTGAGCAAGTCATAATGCGCTTATCACGACTTAGCCTAGTCTTACTTGTTGACTGTGAAGATGATTCATTGGCGCTTTTCTTTCTAGCATAATTACTTGGCCTTCCTCTATTACCTAACCTATTTGGTGGAGGCAAGACAGGTAGCCTGTTCAACATTGGCCACAACTTCATCCCTTCAACGGGCCTAATACTATGCTCATAAGTCTTTCTCCATTTTATAGTGGTGTAGTAATCTGAAACGTAATCGTCCACTTTTTGCTTCTTTGCGGAGATCACACAAGCGGCATGATTACATGGAATTCCATTTAGTTTCCACATCCCACAACCACAAGTTTTCAGATTCATATCAACACTATAATAGCAGCCATGGTCGTCAATTTCGAAGACATTACCAGTAGCCATATATCTAATACAATCCTGACCCTTAGCTATAGCAGATTCTATTGCAACGTGAGCTCGTTTAGTGAACCTAGTCTTCAACCTATTAGAAATTAGAGACCGTTTTGCTGTGCGAACCATGCATTGTCTCCTAATTTCCTCTAACAGGTCAAGAAGTGGTTTTCGCCTTGCCTCGCGGATTGTTTTATTGAAAGATTCATTAAGGTTGTTCAGATTATCATTGCAACATGAACCAACCTTAAAGAAAGCCCGCGACCAAGTGTGAGGATTGGTGACTTGAAGGTTTTGATGCGCCACTGGATTGTACCTCTGAAGCTCATTCATTTGCTCACGAAAGTCTCCTAAAGTGTAACTGCGAGCTATATTCCAGAATAATCTCTCTAGCTGAGGGTCATGGCTATCTCTCTTCCAATTCCCAAGAATGTGTCTAGCACACATTCTATGTTCTGCATTAGGAAGCTCTAAATGAACAGCTTTCAACAAACCCTACATAACAACACATAAAACACTTGTTATTTTAATGTAAACCGGTATTAATATAAGTAAAACACTTGTTACCTTTTGCCTATCAGATATGATTGTGAAGTTGCTTCCATCACCAAGTTCCAAATCCATCTTTAGATGATTGACGAACCATGCCCAATTGATATCATTTTCGATCTCCACTACAGCCCAAGCAATTGGCACAATTCGATTATCTCCATCTCTTCCAACAAAATAAATAGAAAAAAGAAGATTTTTTTTTTGGGTAAATCTCCAAAATAACACATTTCTAAGTTTATGTCACAGAAATAGCCTTAAAAAAACTAAAATGATCAAAATAGCATTTTATCTTCTGAAAAATTTAAATTTTTTTTATTTTTCAAATTTAGAAATCTTATCCCAAACCCCCCCTCCAAACTCTAAACCATAAAATCTAAATCATAAACCCTAAACCCTAAATCCTAAACCCTACCCCTTAACTCTAAACCCTAAATCCTAAACTCCACCCCTAAACTCTAAACCCTAAACCCTAAATCTTAAACCCTAAACCATAAATCCTAAACTCCACCCCTTAACTCTAAACCCTAAACCTTAAACCCACCCCTAAACTCTAAACCCTAAACCCTAAATCTTAAACCCTAAACCATAAATCCTAAACTCCACCCCTTAACTCTAAACCCTAAACCTTAAACCCACCCCTAAACTCTAAACCCTAAACCCTAAATCCTAAACTCCACCCCTTAACTCTAAATCTTAATATCTAAATTAATTTATCTTTGGGATATAAGTGTATATTTATCTCTTTTGATAAAACATTAAGTGCTATTTTGGTCATTTGTATTCTTATAAACTATATTTGTGACAAAAAAAAAATTTTAGTGCTATGCTAATCATTTTCTGTTTTCTTTTACAAAAACATATGAAAGACTCTAGCAATTGTTATAATTTTCTCAACACTCGACAGTATTTTAATAGTTGATGATTTTTCACGTTAAAGTATATTGTTGAAAATTTATGAAATTTTTACATGTTCTCGCACGTAGCATTTACTAGTCAACATGTGAATTAAATGCGATGTGGAAAATGTAGGTAAGAAAAACAAATTATGATCTATTGAGATCATTTCATGGTTTTAAATGAATGACAGAAAATTCAATTCAGATAATCAATTATCTATCTATCTAAGAAGATTTTTCTCATTTTTAGGCTATCAACGTCATATGTCAGGCTGACACGTGTTCATAAAGAATTAAACTCACTGTTTCATTTATTTCTCTTGTTATGGGCTTTGATTTACCTGTGTGTTTAAGTGTTTGACCTCTAGCCAGAAAGGTGTTTTACAAACTTAGGGTTCATTGTCTTCTTCAAACTGTCCTTCTCCAATATGCGACGTCTTTAGCCAGCCATGGAGATTCAGCATGTCGTTTCGGAGGAATCGTTTCGAGGAGACTATGTGTCATGGTGAGATTTCGTCGTTTCGTTTTCACTTAATGAATCATCAGAGATGGTTCGATTTGTCTGGATTCAATGTTGTTACTAATCTTCTTAACTCCCTCAATGCCCATCAAGCACGACGCTCTCATTCAATGATATTTATCCCTGTCAGAGCCGGTGTTTCTCCACTTATAAATAGGTAAGACTTTATCCTTTAAACATTGTCTCCTAAAAACTTATTTGCAGTATGATGGTTAATTCATGTGTTCTTCGTGATTTGAAAGCTGGCCACTTTTCTTCCACCCTCGAAGTGAGGCTACTGATTTTTTGGGAAGCTAGGAACATCGGAGTTGATGGGAGTCGATATGCTTCTCCTAGATGCCAAGGTTTTCCGATCTTAGATCTCAAAATTAATTTTTAAAAATGTTTTCCGTGGGTTTCTGCTCTTGAATCTCAAGTATATTGTTTTTTTTTTCAATTTTGGGTCTTGTCATTCATAAATTTTCAATTGTTTAATCTAGATTTCTCAGGTTTTCCGATCTTAGATATCATGTTCATTTTCTTAAACTTTTCTGGTACTCTTCCATTCAGATATCTATCTCGAACAACAGCACGTCCGCGGTTTGCTCAGGTGTGAAGCTAGAGAACATAAGGAAGAGCTCCAAAGGCGTCATTATGCTCAAGTACGTTACCTGGAAGTAAAAAGAGGAGAGAAAGCAGGGTTAGTAAGGGGTTAACGGAGCGGGGAAGATGACCCAGCTCATGATCATCAAGAACCCTATTCAGGTTACATTATCAAGGCCAACCCAATATAAAAGTCACTTTCTTGAGCCAAGAGTTCGAGGTTTCCATGAGCAGGACTGTGAAGGAAGAGTTCATGGGTGCTTTCAAGGAAGAGATAAGATAACCAAGAAGCTGGAGAAAATTCAGAAGGCTATTGAAGGGTCTGTTGATGGTTTGGATCTTATGGGGAGGTTCTTAGACGAGTTTGATATGTTGCAGAGAAGATCTCAAGCTGTGAACTTAGACATGGTCTATGTTAAAGTTAGCAAGCTGATACCGGGGTTAGAGTTTGTACCAGAGGATGATGATGGGCTTGTGGCTTCATTTAGCGGTGGATGGCAAATGATAATGTCACTCAGAAATATTCAGCTTTGGGTAGGAACAGAATAAACACACATTGAATGGTCTGCATTTAGAAGCAAACCGTTTGAATCTTGATACTATTGAATGGCTTGAAGGCTATTTGCAAAAGAAAGAGGTTCCTATGGTTATAATCTCACACGACAGAGCCTTCCTTGATCAGTTGTGTACCAAAATTGTGGAAGCCGAGATGGCTGTTCGAAGAACATTTTAGGGTAACTACTGTCAGTATATGATCTCAAAGGTAGAGTGATTGAAACTCAGAATACAGCTTGGGGAAAACAGCAGAAAGAGACTGAATCAACTAAGGACTTAATCGCTAGGCTTGGCGTGGGTGAAAACTTTGGCCGTGTTCAACTGTCGAAAAGATTAGGTGGTTGAAATGCTTCAATGATTTCCTAAGCACAACTGATATGTCAATTTTTTTGTTCTGATTTTCGTTGGAATCATATTTTTTTTGTTTGTGAGCTGTCTCGAAAATTTATGGATACATTTTTAAAGCTGCGTTTGGTGGTGCTCGATTCCTGGTCGGTTTGCGGGTTGTAAGCTTCCGTCTTTTTTTTTGTTTCAGTAGAAACGTCTTCTTCATAAACATGTTTGTTTGGTTTCTTTCTTCAGCTGGTGTGATGACAAGCCCCTTCTCAAGCGGGCTTGAAGAAATTAAAGAGTTAAATAAATAACCAAGGGTTAAATATTTATCTTCTTCTTTCTAATCTGACCTTTTTCCGTAACAACTCTAATCTTTTCTTTATAATTCTTCTTCTCATGTTTCAGGATTACATAATTTACATTGAGGATATGCAATTCTCTCCAATCAACGCACTATCTTATCAAACACTGATTCATTTGACCAAGATTTTCATTAAAAATAATTATATTTTAAATATCTTTTAAAAGTATTATTTTCTATTTTATAAAATTACTGTAATGCAAACCTATTTTCATTAAATATATATATCAGAAAAATCATATCTAATTTTTAATAATGTGATGTAATTATTTTTACATATATATATATATATATATATATCAATGTGAGATTCAATGAATTTATTACATCAAAATAACAAGTTTCTATTTGTATACAATTTGTTGGAACTTTGTTTTCATACATTGTAAAAATCTTAATTTAATGTTCTGATTTTTTTGATTTAGAGTAGAAAAATTTTCTAGGATAGACCTAAAATTTTTTTTTGTCACAAATATAGATTTTAAAAATAAAAATGACCAAAACAGAATTAAATGTTTTATCAAAAGAAGTGAATATACACTTATACCCTAGGGTTAATTAATCTAGATATTAGGGTTTAAAGTTAAGGGGTGGGATTTAGGGTTTAGGATTTAGGGTTTAAGGTTTAGGATTTAGGGTTTAGAGTTGAAGAGTAGGGTTTTGGGGATAGGATTTCAAATTTTTTTTAAAAAAAATTAAAATTTTCAAAATAAAAAATGCTATTTTGTTTATTTTAGTTTTTGAGGTCTAATTAATTTATTATTATTATTTTAAACAGCTTACCATATAATTTTTTGCTTTTAAAAATAAATAATTTCTTTACAAAGTCTACATGAGTCTGTGAATGTTTGCTGTCATGAAAATAAAAATAAATAAATAAATAATTTCTAAAAGAATTCAATTATACTATCAACCTTTTTCATTGAAACTGACTACTTTTTTAAATTGTATATTTAACTGTTTTGCATTCATTGGACTCATTTTTAGAAAATATATACATATATATATAGTGAATGATTATAAGAAATATTATTAGATTTAGGTTAATTCCTCTGTAATATATGATTTATTGTATCCACTATTAATAAAAATATGTTTAAAAATGTTTATATAATCATTTCTATAATATGATATTTAATTGTTTGAATAAACAAATTATGTTAATTCATTTATATTTAAGATTTTTAATTATTTGTTTTGGTAAAATATATTATAGATTAGGTCATTCTAAAATTAGTTTTCTTTAAAAAAATTTAATTAAATAAATAAAAAATTAAATACCAACGACTAATCAAATTAAGACAATTAATTCTAATCTGGTAATATATGTTGGATGATCGTGTTTAATTTCCTAGTCGATGAGAAAACTATGGAATGAACGGTGCAATGGGTCCCATGGGTGAAATAAACATGGAAACGATATGATTATCAGCAGTAAATTATTGGTTGAAAGAGAACACATGGGCTGTCTTGTTTGAGGAGAACACCCGTTAATCATTGGTCAAGAATGTTCAGATAGGGTACAGGTCTGAAACCACCGAGTATAGGTTTTTCAACTCCGCAGAAGCAAGATCCAACGGTGGGGTGGGTCGGGTCCCATTATCAATCAACTGTTGTCTGAGAAGTTGCCACGTGTCGCTCATCCTGATCTGTTTCAGTACTATTGCCCCAACCGAATCATAATCTCGCCCTCGCTTGCTCGCTTGGTGTAATCTCTCCTCTGTCTAAAGTCTGAACCTGGCCAAGAACCTAGCCTCTCTTGTTCTATATTATATCTCTTCTATTTTCTGTTTCAACTTTCATTTCTCACTTACATTATAATTTATTTTCTAGAGAGAGAAAACCTAAAGAGTTAGGAGATAGAAATAGAATATTGTCCTCTTTTTTTCCCTCTCTTAGCTCTGTTTTGTAACTTGTGAGGCAGCTCTGTTTTGTAACTTGTGAGGCAGAAAACAAATATAGCTACGATCTTCATCATTCAAAGGCTTCTAAATTTGGTAACTACTTTTGAAGTCTTGGGTTTAAGAGTATACATATATGGAATTAATTACTTTTCTTTTTTTTGCCTTATTAAATAATTTCCTCTTTGATTGCTGGAGAGAGCGTATGTCTCTGTTTAATTATTTTCTCAGTCTTTTCTAATGATTATACTGTTGGGATTTGGAATAATTTGGAAGTTTTATGATTGCTTTCAACGTCCTTTTACGCTTCTAGTGTAAAAGCTCCTGTTAATCATTATCTTAAATCCTTAATTAATTAGTTTTTCACTCTCTCCTAAGAAAATAAGAGTATGATTAACTCAGGTTCTAATTTTGAGTTTTTTAACTCATGATTTAACATTTTTTTTTATTTTTTTTATTTTTTTACACTTTTCGGCTAATAGCCGGCTCTTGGAACATCATTAACCCTAAAATTGCTTAAGTGAGGTGCTTAAAAAACTTTTAAATTTTTTTTTTGTCTGAAAAAAAAAAGAAAAATTAAAAAAAATAATCAGTCGCGGACCGCCGCGTGCCAGTACGGCCCGCGAACAGTGCAAGCAACATCAGCTTGTGACGTCTAATTAAGCACTGCTTCTTCTTCTCCTATTTCTTTCTTTTTAATTAAAAAATTGCTAAGCACCCCTTAAGCAACAAGGGTTAATGGTGTTCTTATATCTCTTATTTAAGAGACGGTTCTTAGTTTTTCTTAGTTAAAAGCTAAGAAACAGTTCTTAGACGAAGCTAAAAATCCCACCCTAAGAACCCGGATTAATCATGATCTAATGTACTCTTATTTGGATATCTCCTGTACAGTATGACATGGAAGATAATTTCCACATGTCCACTAGTAAAAGATCAATCAGGTATGCATAATCCCAGTCATATTATTCTTTAATTATTAATTTAAAATTTAATTACAATTACTAACTTGTGTGTTCATGTGTTTATTTATGTTCTGGATAGACCAGAAGATGAACTAGTGGAGCTACTTTGAGAGATGGCCAAGTGGTTTTACAAAGCCAAGTACGAAGAGAATCATCAGTCCAAGTCCAAAACTCCAAACATGATCTAGCCCTACGAAAACCCAACACTACTTTTCTTGACTACCAAGAAACAGTACCCACACACTATAACACTCTTCAAGAAGATCAAAAAACCGTGTCCTGGATCCAATACCCTCCTGAAGACGTAGTTGACCCCTTTGAATCCGAGTTCTCCTCCCAATTCTTCGTTTCTTTCGACCACCTTGATGGTCCACCTAAAGACATTTCTAAACTAAGAAAGATTGAAGTTTGTAAAGCTTTATTGATGCAAAATATGAATAGCTCAAAGGAGCTTTATTATGCAAATGAAAGTAAAGAAACTAGAAGAGATTGAGTTTGTCACCAAGAACAAAGAGATTTACGAAATGATATTGATATTCCAAAAGTTGAGGTTTTCATTACATAGCATGACTATTTATATTGGAACTCATGTGGCAAACCCTAGTTACATGGGCTAATGGACTTCTCACAAGATATAAAATGGGCTTTCAATTGGATCTTCTAATACCACCTTATCCCGAGAAGCCACAAACGATAGAAGATACTATTAAACATGAGGCTCAAGCTATGGCTCCTCCTAAGTTTAGGTCCTCGGTTGTAACCGTTGGAACAAGCCATTGTGGGAGCAACCAGTCTACAAATGATCATCAGGTGACACATCCTCAGTTTCCTATGAGTGATAGAAGCAAGAACGTCGAACAAAGACTTGACACTTCGTCTGGTGGCTCGTCCGGTTGCAGCAAAGAAAATGAGAGTGGAAGAAGCGTAACCATTAGCCGTAAAAGAAAACATGTAATGGACACTGATCAAGAATCTGTGTCTCAATCTGATGTTCGTCTTATGTCAACCGATGATCAAATTATGGGTAACAACAAATCCAGCCAACGGTCAGGATCTACCAGAAGAAGTCGTGCAGCTGAAGTTCATAATCTCTCAGAAAGGGTACGTTCTTGTCCATTACATATTAATTATTATGTGTTACGTGAACTTGCTAGTTAAAGTTATAAAAATTTTGCTATTTTTCTGATAATGGTTTATTACAGAAGAGGAGAGATCGGATCAATGAGAGAATGAAAGCTCTTCAAGAACTTATACCTCATTGCAATAGAGTAAGTTCCATTTAAGACAAAACAAGATTAAAAAAACTGGAGTGAGTTTAGTTGGGAAATTTGGGATTCTATTTCTGTCTATGTATTTGATTAGTTATATGTATTTAATCTTGTAGACTGATAAAGCGTCGATTTTGGATGAAGCCATAGACTACTTGAAATCACTTCAAATGCAACTCCAAGTGATGTGCATGGGAAGGGGAATGGCAGCAGCAGCAGCGACTCCGATGATGTTTCCAGGTGTACAATCATCTCAGTACATTAATCAAATGGCTATGCAGAGTCAGATGCAACAGCCACAATTTCCGGTTATGAACCGGTCTGTTGCACAGAGTCATCCCTGTTTAGCATGTCAAAACCCGGTTATGCAGCTGCAGATGTAAGCACAGAACCATATCTTATCTGAGCAGCTTTCGAGGTACAGGGGTGGCTTTCCACCGATGCCCGCGACTACTCAGGTTAGTGAACACGTCATCGTTTTGATTTTATTTTTTTTAAATAAAATTGATTGATATTTGACATGTCATGTTTACATTAAATGTAGGTGCAACAACAACCTATGGAAGAAACTCAAATCATTAAAAAATGATACTGGCTCCTAAGATTGTATCATTTAGTTACTTGCCTGATGTTAGAAACTACTGAAACAGCTCTTTTGTTTTTGTTTTTTCAGATTTTGTTGTGTGGTTCTGTGAGTGACCAGGCCGTTTGCTTGTGTTAGCTGATTCCTCTGTGGCCTCGACTATCTCCATACTCGCTGTTCTACTCTTTCTGTTCCTCCGCTCCTACAGAAACAAAACACATCTTTACTGATATAGTGATATGGGTTGCTCAAGATTTGGACCATTGCTAGTTAAAACTTAAACAGTAATAAAGTTTTAAATAAACCCAGTGAATCTAAGTATTATGCATACCTCGCCAAAAGGGTTGTCATCCGATTCATGCACCAAATTAACAAACACATTCATTACTCTTGGATACAAATGACAAAGCAGACGTGATTAGGCTACCTCATTAGCTGGACGTTCATAGTCAACTGGATCTCTTCCAGTTATAGCTTCCAGAAGCAGGACACCAAAGCTATAGATGTCACACTCATCTCATTTAAAAGACTTGTATTAGCATATTCGGGTGTTACATACCTGATACACATACGCACATGACCTTATCACAAGGATATCAAACAGATACCAAAACGATACCATCATCACTAAAGCAGATACAGATCTTTAACTTACCCAAATGTGCCCATGACCAGGGGCGAAGCTAGACTTCTTTTTGACTGGGTGCAAAATAGTTTATAAAAAGGTAACCCATGACTATCATCATCAATCTTGATATTGCTTGCTTTTATGTCTGTAGACTACTTTTGGTTCTATAGCTTCATGTAAATAAGTAAGCCTGTTGAATTGTGGTGCAGGCCATGTTATTATCCACTTCAAGAGCTAAAGCTAGAACTTCAAGCAAAAGTATACATCTTAACCACTTACGCTTGTGCAATGCCTCCCAGGTGAGAGTGTTGTGTTTCCCCATGTCTCCATGTAACCATTGTTCTAAGTTACCACTGTTCATATACTCATAAACAAGAATCATGCATACATCGCCTAATCAACCATGCATACTCACCCTTTCACACGTATTTTTTTTTTAATTCATGAACGGAGCACCTTTTCAGATTCTTCTTTTTTCATATTTGAACAACACACCTTTTTAATTAATTGATACAGTGAAGTGTTTGGTTATCTTTAATTCTTCTGACACACCAGCATCATTTAAAGCTAACGAGTACTCTCTATTCACTGTTTGGTTATCTTTAATTCTTCTGACACACCAGCATCATTTAAAGCTAACGAGTACTCTCTATTTTCTGAAAGTAGATTTTCTAAATTTATTTTTTTGTTCCAAAATGATAGATTTTCTAAAATTTTAAAGTACTTTTATTAGTTAATGTTGAAAAATGATATACTTTTAAGAAACATTAATTGAAAATATTTAATTTGGTTGAATACTATTGGTTGATATTTATTGGAAAATGTATAGTAAAATAAATAATAAAATTAATTGTTTTTTTAATATGCGTGAATACTCTAGAAAATCCTTGTTTCGGGAACAGAGGGAGTGTATTTTTAGAAGAAAAAAAACATATTCGTAGACGAAAAGATAACCTTTTTAAAAACTGATGCAATTTTTATGATGAAAATATGAAAAGTCATCTTTAGACATTTTGTCAAACTCTTAAAAATCAGTGCAACTTCTTAATAAAAAGACACATCTTTAAACATTTGTTTAGATAGTGATATATGGTGTCTTTGGCATCTTGTATATATGTTTTCTAATTGGTTTTCAAGTTTTTATCGAGTCTTCCTAGTCCTTTTCGAGTCATTACAGGTCTGGAGTTTCATTGGATGAGAGATGTACCAGCCGGAACAAAAGAGGCAGAAAACAGTGCAATTTGGTGATTTTCACGCAGAACAGTCGAGCGGAGCAACCCGAAGTGTCTGTTCCAGCGGCAGAGATTTTTAAGGAAGTTTCCAAATATTTCGGGATTTTACCTAGGACTTACCCCTTTTCCTCCTTGGCCATTAGAGACCTGCATATATATCTTTTCTTATTTTTTTACTATCATTCGACGCTAGTTTTTACACAAGAAACCATTGGAGACTTTTGTATTTGAAGATTTGCTACTTTGAAAGGGAGAAGGCTTCATCTCTCTCATCTTGAGAAGATTCCTGAATTCTATTTTATTTATTTATTGATTCAGCATGTTTTCTTCATATATTGTCTCTGTGATTTCTCTGTTCATGGATGAGTAGTCGCTTGTTAGGTTTAGGGTGTTAGGGATCATGGATCAATGAGCTAGACACAAATAGGATTGGTATTCCTTTGATATCTCTGTCTATTGCTAATCTTAATGCTTGTGTTAAACTTGCCATTTATCATCTGATCATAGGTTTAATCTAATCATCAAAAGTGTTTTAGATTGCTAGAAAAAGTATAGATAAGCGATTTGTCCTTAGCCAACGAAAGCCGATGTTAAGGCAAATCGTGAACCAATTGAATCCAAACTTAATGCTTGTCATCATTCTCTAATCCAAACGACAGTTTAGGCGTTAGGATTGCTCGATAAATTGGTAGACACCGCGACAGTGGATTTATCTATTCTTGTTGTTCAAGTTCTAGATTGGCTCTTATTGCCTTCATGAATAGTTGTGTGGCTTATGGTCCTAAGTATCCCAATAAATCACCCTGAACTTAGCTCTATTAATCATCTGAAAACCTTTAATTAATCTTGTTACTTGCGTGTCACGAAACCCTCAAATCTTAAAACACCCATATTGTTTTAGCTTGATATTGATCCCATAGAAATAAAGTGTAATCGTTGGTCTCTGTGAATTCGATGCTAAAGTGCTACATCGACATACCATTCGATTGTGGTAGTGTGCGTATACACGTAATACCAATTTGGCGCCGTTGCCGGGTACCATCTTTTTACCTTTATTTTTCGGTTATTTATTTAGTCTAATACCTCTAACTTGCTCTATCCTTTTTGTTGCAGCTAATTTTTTAGGTGCATGACCAGTAGACATACTCGGATAAACGCACAAGGAGAGTTACATTTAACGACCATGAGCTAGCAAGGTTAGAAAGAACAAACTGTCAACAATCAGGGCCGAACAACGCCATAATGGGCGACTATGGCAATCAAGAGCAACTCACTGCTCAGTTGCAACATATGCAACAACAGATGATTCAAATGCAGCAGACCATCCAAGCTCAACAGGATGCTGCTGAACAGGCTGCTCTCGCGCGGCATGAACAACAGGCGCAGACTGCTTCGATTGGGGAGATAAACCTTCTGCGTAACATCCCTACTGCACGCTCTGCCATTGTTCCTCCCTCTGCCTCAGACAGGACTTCGAGATCAAGCTTTCTTTGATCGGTCTAGTACAGAGAAAGGTGTTCTCTGGTCTCTCTACAGAAATTCCAATGGAGCATATTGAGAGCTTCGAAAAAGTCTGCAGTTTCACTCGCGCGAATGGTGCTCCACCAGACTACATCAGGTGCTTGTTATTCTCATTCTCTTTTGATGGAAAAGTTGCACGGTGGTTGAACTCTCTCCATACCGGCTCTCTCACTTCATTGGAACAGGTCCGATCAGCGTTCCTCAGCCATTTTTACTCTAAGGCGAAAACAGCTGCATTGAGGAATAAGATCACCTCCTTCAGACAGCTCACTAATGAGCCTTTCTGCGACGCGTGGGAGCGCTTCAATGACTATAGTAGAAAATGTCCTCACCATGGATTTGATGATGACTACCTCTTGGGAATTTTCTATGATGGAGTTGACTGAAAATGTCAGAGTGCTATGAACTCTCCCAGCAACGGAGACTTCATGACTCAGACCACTGATGGAGCGTTTGAGCTGATTGAGAACATGTCTGCCACCTCATCCAATAAGAACGAGGAGAGTGATTGCTCCAAGAAAGGGAACAGTTCTGACACCCAGAAGATAGATGAGCTGACTGCCAAGGTTGATCAGCTACTGAAAAACAACCAAAGGCACGTCTTCAACATGGAGCAAGCTACGACCGGGCAGATTCAGAACTTGAACCAGTGACAACCGCAGAGCAATCGGTAAGTTGTTCCAGCTACCGGGAACAGTCAACCAGATGAGCTGAAGGATCCGGGCATGATGATGCAACAACTATTGCAGGGTATGCAGATTCATGGCAAGGCATTAAATCAGGTTTCTATAGACATCAACACTAGAATGGACAACATGTTCACTGAACTGAATACAAAGTATGATACTGTGAGCAACCACATAAAGAGGATTGATGTTCAACTTGCTCAAACAACTGAGAGTGTTAAGAGTCAGCAAGGTACCCTTCCTGGAAAGAATGTGATGAATCCTAGGGTTGAGCACTGTAATGCAGCAGAGCTGAGATGTGAGAAATATGAGGGAAAGGAACCGGAGCAACTGTCTGTTGAGACTGTTCCAGATGCAGAAGAGAGAACATATCACTCTGCTAGCTCTGAAGTGACTGCTCCCGACGAACTTGTTGAGACTCCACCAATTTGAGTCTATGTTCATAAGGTTCCATATCCAATTCCACCTAGACATTTGATGGATCCTATTAGTGCAGAGCAGCTAGCTGGGTTTAGGAAGATGGTGAGAAGGCTTCCTCAAAATATCTCATTTGAACATGCTTGGGAGATTCGGCCATTGCATATGTTCTTAAAAAATTGCAGAGAATCTCAGGAGGATATCAAGGCACTCTTTACTGAAGCACTGACACCATCACTGAAGGTACTGCCTAAGGTTGATGACCCTGGAAAGTTTGTTTTTCCTTGTTCTGTTGCTGAAGTGGAATTCAAGGAAGCTCTTTGTGATTCTGGGTATAGTGTGAACCTTGTCTCAAAAGCGATTGTAGACGAGTTGGGCATTGTTGATGTTGAGCCTTCTCTGGTGACTATGGCTTTTGCAAACTCTTCCATGGCAGTCCCTTATAGCACAATTCGCAACCTTCCTGTCCAAGTTGGGAACTGTATTCTCCATACCGAATTTCAGGTTGTTGGGATGAGCAAGGATCATGAGATGCCTTTAATCTTTGGAAGGTCATTTATGCCTACAGTAGGAGCAGTCGTCGACATGCCTAATAAGAAAGTTTCCTTCTCCAACATCAACAAGAAGGTTTTCTACAAGGTTGTCCCAACCAGATCACAAATCCACTACGCCTCTTGCATCTCAGTGGTTAGTGGAGAACAGCTGGATATTGTTCCTAAGAAAGAGCTTGGTAAAAAGGGTGAGATCAAAGAAGTCCTGGATGGAGATCCTCACACTGATACCAAGAAACGCAGTGGGAATGCAAGGGTGAAAGAAAAAGTCCAGAAGAAAAGGGTCAAGGGTGATCTTACAATGAATTTGATACCTCGCTTGTGTGATAAAAAATCTATTTAGTATGAGGTAAAGTGCAAAGGTACCTCCAAACATTTCTCTAAAGTTAAAGTTATTCTCACACATGAGCTGAAAGAGAAAGGAGAAGCTGCTGTGAAGGGGTTGCTGAGCAGAGTTCTGAAGTTGAACAAGTCTGATTGTGGAGCTTGTTTTGGAATAAGCCATCATGATCAACCTGACTGATCCTTGTCACCAAGTCAAGCTAATGACTTAAACCAAGCTCTTGGTGGGAGGCAACCCACTGGTAAGTGTAAATATATGTTGGTTTTGTTTTTGTTTACTTATTTTTTGCTTTAGTTTATTGAGTCTCAGGTCAAAAAGCAAAAAAATCCGAGATACTTCAAAAATTTTAGGTGGCAGCAACGGAACAACCTGCCCCCTGAAAAGTGGGGTTGTTCCAGGCGACCATCTGACGATAGAACACCCATAATTTTCAAGGAGCGCCCGCTCCACTCAGGTAAGTATCTTAACAAAAAAAAATGTTTATTCTTGTTTTCACCTTCTTTCTGATTTATTTTCACACCAGGGACGGTGTGAAGTAAGTCTGGGGGAGGGTTTTCGTCGTTTACTAACTCGTTTCTTTATTTTGTTTTTCTTTTGAGTCAGTTTGAGTCAGTTTTTATGATCGAGTCAGTCAAAAATTTGTGGGAATTAGGACCTTATTATGTGTTGATCACTGACCACCTCGTGCATTAGTTATCTTATTCAGTGACCTTAGCAGTGGCGAAAGACACACATGTGGACCTGGAACACCCTGACATTATCTCATTTGGTTCTCCAGAAGATTTCAGCTTGTCGAGGTTACACTAGAAAGACGTAGCTTCATTTAACTTGAACATAATCTTGACTGCAATTCTCCTTATTATGAGCATTAGATCAAGGAAACGAGAATACACTCAGGACTTCTTATTCTTTATATCCATCTTGTTGATCCTGAGTGACTAGCTCATCTTTAGCTAGTTCCCACCCTGCACCTTAGCCTTTATTCTACCTTCATGCATTTGTTTTTCAGTGTCATATGTGCAGATATGTGCAAAAAGGTCGGAGAGGAAAGGATCAACGCAGCCTCTTACTCGTTACTGCTGCAGAAATTCAGTCAGAAATGAGAACAAACAGATTAAGGGAGCAACCGCTCCATAACCAATGAACTGCGCAAGAGCAAGGGTGGAGAACCAGAATGGTTGCGAAATCAGAACCACCAGTGGCACTCAGAACCATCATGTATTACCTCCTTCTTCGTCACACCTCCATATCAGTCTTCAAAAAAAAAAAAAAAAAAAAAAAAAAAAGGG
>NC_027751.1:27278860-27295565 GCF_000695525.1 Brassica oleracea var. oleracea
CTTGGTGGGAGGCAACCCACTGGTAAGTGTAAATATATGTTGGTTTTGTTTTTGTTTACTTATTTTTTGCTTTAGTTTATTGAGTCTCAGGTCAAAAAGCAAAAAAATCCGAGATACTTCAAAAATTTTAGGTGGCAGCAACGGAACAACCTGCCCCCTGAAAAGTGGGGTTGTTCCAGGCGACCATCTGACGATAGAACACCCATAATTTTCAAGGAGCGCCCGCTCCACTCAGGTAAGTATCTTAACAAAAAAAAATGTTTATTCTTGTTTTCACCTTCTTTCTGATTTATTTTCACACCAGGGACGGTGTGAAGTAAGTCTGGGGGAGGGTTTTCGTCGTTTACTAACTCGTTTCTTTATTTTGTTTTTCTTTTGAGTCAGTTTGAGTCAGTTTTTATGATCGAGTCAGTCAAAAATTTGTGGGAATTAGGACCTTATTATGTGTTGATCACTGACCACCTCGTGCATTAGTTATCTTATTCAGTGACCTTAGCAGTGGCGAAAGACACACATGTGGACCTGGAACACCCTGACATTATCTCATTTGGTTCTCCAGAAGATTTCAGCTTGTCGAGGTTACACTAGAAAGACGTAGCTTCATTTAACTTGAACATAATCTTGACTGCAATTCTCCTTATTATGAGCATTAGATCAAGGAAACGAGAATACACTCAGGACTTCTTATTCTTTATATCCATCTTGTTGATCCTGAGTGACTAGCTCATCTTTAGCTAGTTCCCACCCTGCACCTTAGCCTTTATTCCACCTTCATGCATTTGTTTTTCAGTGTCATATGTGCAGATATGTGCAAAAAGGTCGGAGAGGAAAGGATCAACGCAGCCTCTTACTCGTTACTGCTGCAGAAATTCAGTCAGAAATGAGAACAAACAGATTAAGGGAGCAACCGCTCCATAACCAATGAACTGCGCAAGAGCAAGGGTGGAGAACCAGAATCACACTTTCAAACCTTTATCCATGTTCTTGATACTTGACATTGTTTGAGGACAAACAAAGATCTAAGTCTGGGGGAATTGATATATGGTGTCTTTGGCATCTTGTATATATGTTTTCTAATTGGTTTTCAAGTCTTTATCGAACCTTCATAGTCCTTTTCGAGTCATTACAGGTCTGGAGTTGCATTGGATGGGAGATGGACCAGCTGGAACAAAAGAGGCATAAAACAGTGCAATTTGGTGATTTTCACGCAGAACAGTCGAGCGGAGCAACCCGAAGTGCTTGTTCCAACGGCAGAGATTTTTAAGGAAGTTTCCAAATATTTTAGAATTTTACCTAGGGCTTCCCCCTTTTCCTACTTGGCCGTCAAAGATATGCATATATATCTTTTCTTATTTTTTATTATCATTGGACGCTAGTTTTTACACAAGAAACCATTGAAGGCTTTTGTACTTGAAGATTTGCTACTTTGAAAGGGAGAAGGCTTCATCTCTCTCATCTTGAGAAGATTCATGAACCCTATCTTATTTATTTATTGATTCACCATGTTTTCTTCATATATTGTCTCTGTGATTTCTCTGTTCATGGCTGAGTAGTCGCTTGTTAGATTTAGGGTGTTAGGGATCATGGATCAATGAGATAGACACAAATAGGATTGTTATTCCTTTGATATCTATGTCTATTGCTAATCTTAATGCTTGTGTTAAATTGGCCATTTATCATCTGATCATAGGTTTAATCTAATCATCAAAAGTGTTTTAGATTGCTAGAAAAAGCATAGATAGGCGATTTGTCTTTAGCCAACGAAAGCTGATGTTAAGGCAAATCGTGAACCAATTGAATCCAAACTTAATGCTTGTCATCATTCTCTAATCCAAACGACAGTTTAGGCATTAAGATTGCTTGATAAATTGGTCGATACCACGACAGTGGGTTTATCTATTCTTGTTGTTCAAGTTCTAGATTCGTTCTTATTGCCTTCCTGAATAGTTGTGTGGCTTATGGTCCTAAGTATCCCAATAAATCACCCTGAACTTAGCTCTCTTAATCATCTAAACACCTTTAATTAATCTTGTTACTTGCTTGTCACGAAACCCTTAAATCTTAAAACTTCCATATTGTTTTAGCTTGATATTGATCGTATAGAAATAAAGTGTAATCGTTGGTCTCTGTGGATTCGATCCTAAAGTGCTACGTCAATATGCCTTTCGATTGTGCTAGTGTGCATATTAGGTTAATTGGTGTGCGTATACACGTAATATCAGATAGAAAACATATACTGGTAAAACAAAATCAACTGTTTTTTTCTTGGAAATAAAGCCAGAGAAGGTGTGAAAGGAAACTCGAGGAAGATACATTTTTTTAACGCTGGATAATTATGTTGTTCCAAATTATGAAAAATATTACACACGATACTACAAGCAACAATTTTACATGATTTATAAGGAAGAGACTTTTTAGATGAGTAATTTGGATGGTTTCGCTTAGAGATTCCACTCATATAGTAAGAAAAACAACAATGCATTTAGATTATTATAGCTAGCAAGATTTAAAGGATATAATGACATATTATATCTACTAATTTTTTTTGTCCCAAAATTTCTATATAATCTAAATGTATAATATATAGAACATGGATCATATGTTCCTGAAACAGAAATGCAGTTTTCTAATAAATTAAAACACACATTTCCATCTAGAAAAAAATTAAGATTAACTTTATTATTTCGTTTAGCTTTTTTCTCTATCCAAACATGAAATATCCTATTTACTATTGCACACAATTCTTTTTCTTTACAATTTTAATAAGATTGTGAAAGATTTACAATGAAATACTTATGGAAATAGATTATTTATAGCTTTTCAAAGATCTAACGATTAGTCACGACTTTTCAGGTAGTATATTTACAATATAAAAAATTCTTTATAACTAATACAGTTTTATAATAAAACACATCTCTTTAAAATTAATATATTTTAAAAAATAAAAGACACATTCTTCAAATCTCTAGAAGCACGAAGAATTATAAGAACAATTTTTCTTATTGCTTTAGGAATGTTTCAAAACTAAAGCTTTCAATGTTTTTTTTAGATCTTACAGAATAACACTCCATGAGACATATATTTATAGTGAAAGACAATTATCTTTAACGTATGGAATAAAAAGATAAATATAAGCAAATATAAAATAAATATAAGCAAAATTCAAATTTCAAGTAATGAAACAAAAAGTGCTAACGCAGGGGAATGATACTAGGAGTCTAAGACAGCAACAAAATTCTACTATACAGATGATGCTGGAACAACCGAACATATGTTGTGGTAATTAAGGACTTTCTACAGGAATAAACATTGTTGGTATGCATGGGTGGTATCAAATGTGCGCATATGTAAAAAAAAAAGCGGAAATGACATTTACCTGATTGTAGCATACAACATGCTGATGCTGCAAGCCGGAGAGTGCTTCTACTTCTCTGAGTAACTCACAACAAAGTAGATGCAGAAACAATGTTAGTGTCATACTTGCTACAAGAATTATATCATTGCTGATAGTGTTCTTGTTGATCTTTGACTTGCTAATAGAATCATGAGAGTGTTCTTGTTGATCTCACTCACCGAAGCATGTCATAGTTGAGCGTGTTTGTGTTAATCTTTGACTTAATCAACTTCAAAGCATATTCTCGTCCATCATGTTTGATTTTTCACAACATAACGCTAGCGATCGAAACCACCTTTACTTGCCAAGAAATAGATTGATGCTAATGAATTTGATATCATATCTCTCAAAGAATATAAATTAACATTTGAAACTAAAAGGAGAGGGAAAATATAACAGCAAGGGAGAAGATACCAAGTAATTTCAGCTGCTTCAAATTTTAGAGGTATCGTGTTCTTGATGAAGCCAACTTCCAAAAGTTAGGAACGAGGGTATTGCTATAAAAAGTAAAAATGATATGTTAAATAGATTTATAAAACAAAAAAAAAACATTCAGTGTACCAAAGGGGATCCACACTATGTATTTTTGGAATTCATCGTCAAAGTCTTTGTTGAAGTCTGGAATTGAATTGGAAGATAATGTCAACACACCTTCAGACACTGACTGCAGAAATAAACTTTATCTTTAGACTTATTTTTTAGAGAATGAAAAGACACATTTATAAATGAGATAAGGTACCCCAATACGATGAAGCTCCATGGCTATCTTAGGTAATGAGTTACTCAACGACGCTTGAGAGATACAAGGATCTTGATAGAAGCAAGCGACTTGGAGGAGGTGAGACTATTAAAGAGTAAAC
This sequence comes from Brassica oleracea var. oleracea, assembly GCF_000695525.1. NCBI lineage: Eukaryota > Viridiplantae > Streptophyta > Magnoliopsida > Brassicales > Brassicaceae > Brassica > Brassica oleracea. Next base: position 27,283,115 of record NC_027751.1, read on the forward strand.
TTAGAGTAGGTTGCAATTAATTAACATTTAGCGTTAGAAAAGAGAAACAAAAGCTTAGCTTACCATTAATAAATATTTCCTTCTAGTAGAAGCTAAGGAGATACTTAGGATCTTTGAAACAATTCAAGATGGTTGAATCTGTGGTGATAGCAAAACAATAAGTATGATGAGAGAATAAAATAATAAAAGAATAGTAAGTTGACCTTGATACATCGGTTAAAAGTAGCAGTGCTCTCTTGGTAATTCTCAAAATTCTGAAATAGCCATAAGCAAGAAGGAGACAAGACTTGTGTGGTTCCAGTTCCAGATCACAATCTTTAAGAAATTCTGCACACAACAACAAAACGATTTATGGAACTCATCATGATGAAGAAAAGTCTATTCCATGTTGCATTTCATTGGATTCACGGGAAAGAACAAGCGCATATGCATATATGTATATATATATATGTAGACGAGAAAACCCTTCTTCTTGTCGATCGGCGCAGACGTCTGATTAGTGTATACAACAAGATATTGTGTGCACTAATAGCACACAAAAGAGTTGTTGATCTGAAAATAATATAATTAAAGGCATTAAAGTGAAATTTCAAAACATTATGGTTAAATGATACCTCTTAAAAATAGATTAGTAGTTTTGAATATAGACCTGCTCTTTTATTTTGAAATTAGAACAACCAGTCTTCTCATATGCTAAATAGTGTGTTACATTTAGCTATTTTATTTTCAACTTACAGTAGTTAGATTCTTAATTGTATGAGTCAATATGGTTATTTGATAAATCATCCCTGTTTTTATATATGGATTATGTGGTGCATCCTTATGTGCTCATGCAAGAGAGGGAACACACAACTATTGTTTGACCTTACTCGCTGCAATTGTTTGACCTTACTCGCTGCAATGAAGGTATAAGTATTATCTACTTGTGATCTATTATGATATAATTTTTTGGAATTTAACAGTTTATTTCTTTGTTTTTACAGGAAAATGAAAAAAAAAACAGAGGGATATATTAGTATATGATTAATTAGATTGCCAAAAAAATTTATACTCTTTTACAAAAAAAGGATGTTGATATTTTGTTTAAGGTATGTCAAAGATAATTGACTGAAAAGCTTACTCAGGTTCGGTTCTGGTTGAGCGTGCTTAAGCGCTATGGAGAGCTTAAACATGAGATTGAAGAGAAAGTTCATGAATCTGTCCCGCTTCTGATCTCAACATTTCTACATCCATTTAGATATTGTTATCGGAAGTGTTTTAATGGACTAGTGTTAACCTTTGTACATCCACCAAGTTAAATGGGAAAGTGATTGTGTTTCCCATATTATACAATCTGCTGGCTCCCGAAACAAGACTCTGCTACTTCTCATTAGGTTTGTGTTTCAGTCTGCAATTCACACTCTATGGCGCGAGCGAAATGGGAGAATGCATGGGGAGTATCACCACAACACCCATGTCTTTAAGCAATGCAATCGATAAACATATTCGAAACAAGATTTCATCACTTGAAGCAGTGGATAGCAATGGGATGAAGAACACAATGACGATGTGGTTTTCTTCTAGATAATCTTACGAATACTGGAATTCTTTATCAGAAGTTTTCATTCTTTAAACTTTTCAAAATAGAGTCACAACCATCATAAAACATTTTTTTGAATTAATTTACCATTCTTTCAAAAAAAAGATTAAGAAATATAACTAACTATAATTTAGAAAAAAAATTTACATGTTACCAGTTATCCCTTTCTAGTTTCTGCACTAGCTAAAAGATACTGAGCTTTTGAGAGCGAAAGAAAAAAGCATTTCAGAATGTGGCTCACCAAAAGGCGTACATGCCCATTTACTGGGCTGCTCCCAAGGCCGAACTATAATAATCCAAATAATCCAATGGATAAGTAAGGAAAGAATAAATTATTAAATTGTTAATCTCAAAATAAAGAAATTATCCGCATTGGATGAACTGTCCCTGACGATAAAATGAAATCAACGAGTTGTCTCTTAGGTCGGATAACCCCACCAAACATTCATAAAATTGCTCACTATTCTCACCAATTATGAAAAAGTGTTTTTCTAATAATTTCATAACTTTATCTACATTTCTATTTTCTCCCAAGTTCATTAGATTTATGCTTGAATCATTTGTAATTAGAATATCACAATTTTTAATATAATTATCAAATAACTAAACAAGATGACAAAATAGTTTAACAAGTTTAAATTAATCAAATTCCATTTGTATTTTTTAATTAATTATTAACATTTGATTTGATTAAGAAAATCATTTGATTTGATTATATAGAAAACACGTAGAAAATAACTAAAAGTCGTCCGAACGAGGTAGTCCAAGTGGCAGGACGAGCCTGTGGTGGCAACCACCATCCGGGTTCGATTCCCTCCCCATGCGGAAACTACCCTGCCTCTTCTGGACACCAAAGCGGTACTGGGTTCGATCCAGCCCAGGTAAAGTCCTCCCGGGTGAAGTGGACCGTTGCCTGACCGGGTCCAGGGGAATGACCCGCGAAGCGGGGAACCCCTGGATTATCAAAAAAAAAAAGAAAAAAAAAACTAAAAGTCAATCGATTGACGGTAACTAACTAAACGAGTAAGCGGTGAAAATAAATAGGTGACTAGAGGTAGTGCTGGGTTCGCGGGTCAACCCGCCCCGACCCGCCCCGCCCCGCCGCGGGTCGAATCATTTTTTCGATTCAAAAACTCGACCCGCATAACCCGCAAACAAAAACTTTTATATCCGCACCCGCCCCGCCAAAACCCGCGGGTAACCCGCCAAACCCGCGGGTAATATTAATTATATTAAAAATAGTTATTTTAATTAAAAATGATTATTTTCTAATTATATAATAATTATTTTAATTAAAAATAATTATTTTTTATTTATATAATAGTTATTTTAAAAAATTACTATTAAAAAAAATATATTTATAATTAAAATTATACAAATATTTATTGTTTTTTATATATTTTACGAAAAAATGTTTTTTTTTCAAAAATGTTTTTTTTTTTTAATTTGCGGGTTGGCGGGTACCTGCGATTCAAATTCGGCTGACCCGCATCCGCCCCGCTCAAAATAATCTCGACCCGCACCCGCACCCTCGATTTAAAAATTTCAAATGGTTCGACCCGTACTCGCCCCGCGGCGGGTCAAACGGGACGGGGTCCGCGGGCAATGATTAAAATTTCCAGCTCTAACTAGAGGTCCACCAGGCAAGTCCGGGTCGTGTATCGTGTCTCTCGTAGTCACGTGGATTTTTTATTCACTTTTTTACCACGCGCGTGCGAGAGACTCACCGTAACAGACCAACGAACCATTCATTAAAACCCTAGCTTAGACCTTCCTTCTTATACCTCTCTCTCTCTCTCATCGTCCTCGTCTTCGTCGGTCATCTTCTTCCTCCTGATTCTTCGTCTCTTCGATTCACCGGAAAATTCGTGCCGCGCTGCTTCTATGTCGGGGAACCTGTTGCTGAATTGCCCGATGGATCTGTCTAACCTCGCAGTAATCATTGCTGCGGCTGCTTGCAGTCCCAATCCCGACGAGCGTAAAGCTACTGAGCAGAGTCTTGATCAGGTTATTGTTATCCGAACTAAGATTGACTTGATTAGACTGTGGTCAGCAATTTTCTCTAGGAAGATAGATCAATCGGTTTAATCTATGCTTGTGGAACATTGATTTATGCAGATTAAGCACACTCCGCAGCATTTGATAAGAGTTTTGCAAATTGTTGTTGACGGTGGATGTGACCCTGCTGTGCGCCAAGCTGCGAGTATCCATTTCAAGAACTTCATCGCTAAGCACTGGGATCCTCATTCTGGTAATTTTAATCGTTTTTGAGTCTCTTGAAATAAACGAAACTTGTTAGTCATTCCTTGTTTTTGTTGTGCAGGTGATCAGAGCAAGATCTTGCCAAGTGATAAGAATGTTGTCAGGGACCAGATTCTTGTTTATGTCTCTCAACTTCCACCTATTTTGAGGTAGCAGCTATTGTACACCCTGCAGCATTCTTGTGCTCAATTTTTTCAAGTTTACCTCTGTTTGTTGGTCCTTATTATAGCATGTTATTGGTGTGTTTGTGATGCAGAGTTCAAATGGGAGAGTGTTTGAAGACATTGATTTACGCTGACTTTCCTGAGCAATGGCCCCATCTCCTGGACTGGGTGAAGCATAACTTGCAAGATCAACAAGTTTATGGAGCCTTGTTTGTGTTGCGGATTATGTCTTCAAAATACGAGTTAGTTTGCCTTTTTACTTACGTCATGAATCTGGTTGTCCTAAAATGACCATGGGCTTAGGAGTTATTCTTTTTTTAATCACTTAATCTGAGATTCTTTACTCAGTGGTGCTTTTTACCTCCACTCTGCCTTCCGAAAAGGCTTCTTTGCACGAGTGATTTGTAGATTGTGTCTAGTCTTCTCCTAAATTTCTGTAGCTGTCTCTTGCTTATGTTGCCAACTTCCCATTCTTGAACTTACAAACCGTTGCATATTATCAGTAGTAGACTATCAGAAAAGTAATGCGCATGTAGGTTAGTTGGAGTGACATATCTCTGTGGATTTGATATTATCAGTTCTCTTATTCAAATTCAGGGCACTAGCTTCTGTTTTTCTAGATAAAATAGTTCATTTAGTATTTTTTCCTCCCTCATATTCCCACTTTCTGTTTATAGGTTCAAGTCAGATGAAGACAGAGCACCCATTTACCGGGTAGTCGAAGAGACGTTTCCACATCTCTTGAATATATTCGACAAGCTCGTCCAAATTGAAAGTCCTTCTCTTGAAGTTGCAGACCATATCAAGCTTATTTGCAAGATATTCTGGTCATGCATTTATGTAAGTTGTACATCTTGTGGTACTTATTATGAACCGTTCTTTGCTTCCAAGCTTCAACTAGAAAAAAATATGGATTATATAGTTCTTGTTTAGGGATTTATATATCTCTTTCATCCTTCTTCTATCCAGCTAGAGCTTCCGAGACCATTGTTTGTTCCAAACTTTTTTAATGCTTGGATGGTTCTGTTCCTAAACATTTTGGAACGTCCTGTTCCCTTAGAAGGCCAACCTGAAGACCCTGAGCTTAGAAAATCATGGGGATGGTGGAAGACCAAGAAATGGGTTGCTCACATTTTAAACAGGCTGTACACTCGGTATGCAGGATCATGAAAACCTATCTACTCACTTACAACCTTGAACCTTTTTTCATTTATCTTTAAATAAACTGTTTAAAAACCCATAACAGGTTTGGAGATCTGAAACTTCAGAATCCAGAAAATAAAGCCTTCGCCCAAATGTTTCAGACGAACTACGCTGCCAAGATACTGGAGTGCCACTTGAAATTGTTGAATGTCATTCGTATCGGTGGATATCTTCCTGATAGAGTCATCAACCTAATTCTTCAATATCTAAGCAACAGGTCGGATATTCTCTATGGCATACATACTTGTGATAATATTTAGAAATTAATTTGAATATGAGTACTCTGGATCTATTAAATAACAAAATTACACGTGAAGTCCCTGGGGAGAATCTTTTTGCTTTATTGTAGAGGTTTTAGTTAATCTATATATGTCTTTTCTGGTTTCTCCCAACCGTGATCACAGCCACAGTTAGAAATATTAAAATGTGTCTAGACTGCGAACTCGGAATTTGGTACCACTCGATTTTATCTTTACAAAGTCTTGGGTAAAATTTCTAGTTGCAGTTTCTATTTTTCCTTGAAAACTGATAAAGGCTTTGTCTGTATCTCGGTTCCTTTATCATGTTTGGTGTACCAGTTTTCTTATTGAGTTGTGTTGTGTATCTATGCAGTATCCCGAAGAATAGCATGTACACCTTACTGCAGCCCCACCTTGATGTTCTACTATTTGAGATCATTTTCCCTCTAATGTGCTTCAATGATGATGATCAAGTACTCTGGGATGAAGACCCGCATGAGTATGTGAGGAAGGGTTATGGTATGTCCTTGAAGTATTCTTCGTCTTGTTTTGATAATCCTAAAACATGCTTTTTTATAATAGCATTACTTGCTCTACAGATATAATTGAAGATCTGTACAGTCCCAGGACTGCATCTATGGACTTCGTGACTGAGCTGGTCAGAAAGCGTGGAAAAGACAACTTCCCAAAGTTTATACAGTTCATTGTGGGCATTTTTAAGAGGTACCCTCAAACTATATCTACAAATGTAGAAAAGGGTCTAATTATATAATTGCGACATGATATAATTACTTTGTTTCTCTGTTTTAGATATGGTGAAGCACCTCTAGAACAAAAGCCCTATCGTCAAAAGGATGGTGCTCTGCTTGCTGTTGGGACACTCTGTGATAAACTTAGGCAGACCGAACCCTACAAATCGGAGCTGGAGAATATGTTAGTGCAACATGTTTTTCCTGAATTCAGCAGCCCAGCTGGTCATCTTAGAGCCAAGGTTTTAGTTACTGCTTTTGGTTATTTAGACCCCCTTCTCATTCGTTTCTGTTAGGAAAATATACATCTTTTCATTTATATTTATGCATTTGTTTAGGCCCCCTTCTCATTCGGTTCTGTTATGAAAATCATATCTCCAAATGCTTGGATTTCTCTACTACTACTTTGTGAAGTCACTTGGACTGAATTTCTTGTTCATCACTATCCTGTGATGTTTCTTGATGGATGCCTTTTGTGGGGTAGGATATGCCTGTTTAGGTGTTGCTGTTGACTAGTTTTTGTCATCCTTACCTTTCTAGGTGGCTGTGACATATTGGTTTCATCACGTGGATGCTGTAACTTGTCAAGCTTATTTCTCAACATATTCTATCTTCTGTGTAGGCTGCGTGGGTTGCAGGGCAGTACGCGAACATTAATTTTTCAGACCAAACCAACTTTTCCAAGGCACTGCATTGTGTTATCTCCGGAATGCGTGATCCAGAACTTCCTGTTCGGGTGGACTCAGTCTTTGCTTTGCGTTCATTCATTGACGCCTGCAAAAGTATTGCACCACCCTCTCTTCTTAAGATTTCCTGAGACTTTTTCCATCTTTGGGCCTTTTGTACTCAACGTGGATTAGTATAAATTCAACAAAATTTATCTGTCTTGCAGATTTAGATGAGATCCGTCCAGTTTTGCCTCAACTTCTTGACGGTACGCTTTTGGAATGATTTTGCTAATAGTTGTACTTACTACTGTTTTAATTCGCTCAAAAGCTAATCAACTGAAATAATCGGTATGGACTTGTGCTATGCAGAATTTTTCAAGCTAATGAATGAAGTTGAAAACGAAGATCTTGCATTTACTTTAGAGACTATCGTGTATAAGTTTGGAGAGGAGATTTCTCCTTATGCTTTGGGTTTGTGCCAGAACTTGGTAAGATAATATTCTGTTGTGTCCTCATTTTGAGTATAATTTTGCTTTTAGCACTAATAACCCTATTCTTGTTAATAACTTCCAGGCCAGTGCATTCTGGAAGTGTGTCGATACTGACAACGGTGATGATGAAGCTGATGATACTGGTGCGTTGGCTGCTGTGGGATGTCTCCGTGCCATCAGTACAATTCTTGAATCTATCAGTAGTCTCCCTCATCTCTATGGTCAGATTGAACCATACTTGTTGCCAATAATGCGTAAAATGCTGACAACTGATGGTCAAGGTATGCATAGTGTTTTCCAGATCCCATATATATTTGCAGTTTTTATCTGCTTCTTGTGTTCCTTTGAATGAATTACATTGAATGCATTGGGGTTTATGTAATTGAATGCATTGGGGTTTATGTAATTTGTAGATCTTAATCTAAACATGGTGATTTATTCACGTATTTTGTATGGACAGATGTGTTCGAGGAGGTCCTTGAGATCGTCTCGTACATTACTACTTTTTCACCCACGATATCGTTGGACATGTGGAGTTTATGGCCTTTAATAATGGAAGCACTCGTGGATTGGGCTATTGACTTCTTCCCAAGTATGAAACTTGCAGTTTTTTATAAAGTTCAATAATTCTTTTATTTTCTCTCTTTTGTTTGATCGTTCTTTTGAATTCATTAGACATATTGGTCCCTCTGCACAACTACATATCCCGGGGGACTGAGCATTATCTCACTTGCAAGCAACCAGATTACCAACAAAGTCTTTGGAGTGTGATTTCTTCGGTAAGCTCACTATACTTTTATTCATAAAGAAATGAAGTAGTTTATATTCGTTAACTAATTTGTTAATTTCTTTACCATGACAGCTTATGGCAAACAAGAATATTGATGATAGTGACCTTGAGCCAGCTCCGAAGCTATTAGGGATCGTGCTTCAGACCTGTAAGGGCCATGTGGACCAATGTGTGGAGCCTTACTTGAGAATCACATTAGATCGGCTACGAGGTGCTGAAAAATCTTCCTTTAAATGTCTTCTGATTGAAGTGGTAAGCAAAGTAGTCCAGTTAAATTTTGCTAATTGCTGCTTTGTTTAGATTCCTTTCACAGAGTCAAGCTAAGCTGTTGTATTTCCTGATTGACTGAATGTAATGCTTTAACACCCTTTGGGCAGGTTGCAAATGCCTTCTACTACAATGCCCCTTTGACACTGGGCATATTGCAACGCTTGGGTTTCGCAACCGATATTTTGACTATATGGCTCCACATGCTGCAAGAAAAGAAGAAGAATGGTGCACATGCTAACTTCAAGGGGTGGGTGAATCTAATCTGTGTATCCTCTCATCTCTCTTATCTTCTCTTCACATTTCATTTCAAGATAAACAATCTTCCTTCCTTAAAATGCAGAGAGCATGATAAGAAAGTTTGCATCTTGGGTTTGACGTCAATTCTCAGTCTTCCTGCTGGTCAATTACCCGGAGAAGTCTTGCCACATGTATTCAGGGCTCTTCTTGAGCTTTTAGTGGGATACAAGGATCAACTTGCTGGTCAGTGCCTTTCACTGTCTCTGTTTTTTTCTTTCTTATTATGACAGACCCTCACTGATATTTCTCTTTGAACGTGTATAACAGAAGCTGCAAAGGCAGAAGAGGAAGAAGATGAAGAAGATGGTGATGACGACAACATGGATGACTTTGAGACAGATGATGAAGATGATGAGGAGAATCCAGATGAAACTGATGAAAGTAAACTCCGCAAGCTAGCAGCACAGGTTCGTCTTCTAAACCCCTTAGAATCAAAGCCTCTCAAGTGATATTTCTTGAAGAAGGTATTACTATGCTTGTGAGTAGTGGTTCACTGTCGTCGCTTCCTGTTGTGCATTATCTTTATAGGCAAAGGACTTCCGCTCTTACAGCGATGATGATGATGAGTTTTCAGAGGATGATTATAGCGATGAGGAATTAGACTCTCCAATTGATGAAGTGGATCCTTTCATACTCTTCATGGATGCTGTCACAGGTACCAGAGATTTATCATGTGTGTGTATATATATATATATTGATAGATGGTATCATCTTCTGATTTGCTATTCTATTAATCTTATTAGCAATGCAAGCAACGGACTCGCTCAGGTTCCAAAGCCTTAGGCAGACACTAGACCCGCACTACGAAGGGCTCGCAAACAATATCGCTCAGCACACGGAGCAGAGAAGAGCTGAGATACTAAAGGAGCAACTTGAAAAGCAAGCATCCACAACAGTTCTTTCCTGATTTCACTTGGCTGCATTTTTTTGTTTTGTTTGTAAGCCTTTTTATCCAAAAAAAAGGAAGTAGAGAGGCTTATCTTAGGTGAGTCTGGTCGACTCTCAAATCATGTCTCAGAGATATCAATCTCTGCCATCTCCAGTTTTGCATTTCATCATCATTTTTTTTTAATCATCCAATAGACCAAAACAGAAGACCATTTCTTTTTTCTTTTCAAACAGAACAGATTATTAACCCTTTGGAGAGGGGTGTTTTATGTTCTCCGATTGGGATTGGTGGCATATATTTTTTTTTTAAACTATGGGCTTATATGTTTGTTTAATTATCATTTATGGTTGTAGCAGTTCCTTTATCTTGATTGGTTGACTTAAATCGTTCGTTAGAGCCTGTGTTCGTTCTCAGCCATCGCCAGTTAAGCTGTAGTTAAATGGATTCCATTGTGATAAACGGTCAATTTTGTCCACTTTGGTTTTACAGTTATAAACTCATTGTTTATGAGATTAGAAATCTAAATACTAAGTTATACTAAGAGGCTAGATGGTAACCTGCAGTTGTCTTTAAAAAAGCTTAATCTCTTGAATTAGAGTGGACATCTTGTTTTTTGGTTCGGTTCGGTCAATTCATCTTTTGACTCTAAAGATATATCATCGATTTAGATACTTATGAAATTCGGTTTGGTTTCTCGATTTTGGGTAAATGTGTCCAGATTAATGGACCAAAATCTCCTATGGACCGAATGGTCAAAAAATATTCTACAGCATAAAAAAATAATCTGTACGAAACCTCTATGATATAAATTATTTTAACACCCTTAGAGCATGTCCATCCATTAGAACCCATTAGAAGTTCTAATGATTAAATTAAAGGGGGGGGGGTTATTGGAACAGGAATTTGGTGATTTTAATAGTTGAGAGGATTTTACAAGTTAACTAGATTTAACAAATTTTATCAAATACTTTTACATAGATTTTCATTACTTGTGTATAGAATTCTATTGATTGTTATTAATTTTTAAAGTAAGAAATTAATGGTGGTAGAAAAAAAAAATCATTTCAATTAAGGCAATTCTTAAACAAATTTTAAGAAAAAAAATTGTCACAAAAAGATCTCAAGAAATAAAATGACAAAAAAATTAATTTCTATTTCTTAGTTTATAGATATATAAATAATAATAAAATTTGATGATTTTATTGGAACAGGAATTTGATGATTTTAATAGTTGAGAGGATTTTATAAGTTAACTAGATTTAACAAATTTTATCAAATACTTTTACATAGATTTTCATTACTTGTGTATAGAATTCTATTGATTGTTATTAATTTTTAAAGTAAGAAATTAATGGTGGTAGAAAAAGAAAAAATCATTTCAATTAAGGCAATTCTTAAACAACTTTTAAGAAAAAAAATTGTCACAAAAAGATCTCAAGAAATAAAATGACAAAAAAAATTAATTTCTATTTCTTAGTTTATAGATATATAAATAATAATAAAAAATTTATATAATTTCAAAATATATGTTTTAAATTTGAATTTTTGTAAAAAAAAATTGAATTATTATTTTTAAAATGTTTAATTAAAAAAATACGAAAGTGCTTTTTAAAACTATTTTTACAATTTTTATTTTAAATTTTTAATATTTTTTTCTATTTTTTAAGTTGTGAATTGTATTATGTTAAAGTTGTGACTTGTATATTATTTCATTCTTCAATTTGAGTTTTTGTATGTGAGTGTATTTTATTACATTGATTTCAAAAATCTTATGGGTATAGCTGATATTCTCAAAGTTGAGTACTATGAGTAAAAACAAAGAAAATTTATATCCCAATAACAATAGATTTTAATAGAATCTTAAAATCAATGAAAACTAAAATTTTCCAATAACAAAGGATTTTGAGTGGAATTTAAAAATCATCACTCCAATAACAATGGATTCTATTTAGATTTTAAAAATTCACAAACCAATAACAATGGAATCTCAAAATTTAATAACTCATCTACATAGTTTATTTCAATAGCACTCACAAATTAAGAGTAAATAAGATGATTTGGCAAGTTTAGAACCGAGTGGCTTGTGACATAGGGTCACTTCAAGTTTTTAATTGGCCAAGTGGGTCGCTGGAAGTTTTTATTGTCCAAACGGGCCGCTAGGGGGGAGAGAAATAATTCGGTGACGAATTACGCCTTATGACCCGTAATGTTCTGGGCCGTGACCCATGAAACTCTTGAAAGTGACCCAGACCAAACGACCCTAAGACTTAGCGACCCAAGCGGTCCACAAGGTTTTCGCACGTGTGAGTTCGAGATTTAGTTATTTTATTTTTTTGGGTGACCGGTAGCAAAGGTTAAAGGTAATATTAACCATTCCTTTTCCCGCCGTTCACTGTTTTCTGATATTTGTGGTAATATTAATTTTACTAATATGTTATAAAACGCTAACTGGGTAAGAACCAAGACAAAAGCGGAGAAACACTTGACGACGTCAAAGGACCAAGACAAAAGCGGAGAAACTCTTGACGACGGGAGTGGGGCTAATTCAGAGAATTGCGAGCAAGAAAAGGGGAATGTTTGTGGAGATGACTTGGCAGTGGATAATAGAGAGAATAAGGAAGGCAAAGTCGAAGAAGGAGGCGCAGTAAAAACGGCGTCAGATAATCTGCCTCAACAAATCTGTCTCATAGAAGATACGAGAACGCTAAGTGTTGAACAGGTCTCAGTGGAGAATGGAAATAATGGAGGAGCTCACAAAGATGTTGCTGCAGAAGATAAAGGCGATGATAGCGATTACGACTACAATGGCTGGCATGATTATTGTAGAAACGATTGCGTGACGGACGACGA
>NC_027751.1:27295976-27298163 GCF_000695525.1 Brassica oleracea var. oleracea
TTGACATTGACTTCAGCAAGGAGGACTCTGACATATACGTGGGAAGGACGTTCAAGCACAAAGCGGAGTGCAAGTTGACGTTGGCTATCTACGCAATTGCTAAGGTGTGCATGTTTAAGCTCAGGCATTGCAAACGCCGACTGACGGCGAAATGCTACGAAAAAGAATGCAAGTGGAGAGTAGTGGCTGTTCAACTCGGTGATTCTCCAACTTATCTGGTTAAAAAGGCAATTCTTAATCATGTATGCGTAGCCGACGTTAGAGGGGGTATAAAAAACATGGTACAACCAAAGTGCTTGCAGCTCTATTGCGTTCGAAATACGAGAGGCTCTACTCTGGGCCGCGTGCTATGGAACTTCCGGAAATGTTGCTAACGGAATTCAACTATACATGCTCATATTGGAAAGCTTGGAAAGCGAAAGAACTAGCGATTGCATCTGCGCAAGGAACAGAGGAGGATTCATACAAGATGCTACCACAGTACTTCCATGTACTCAAGCTAGCAAATCCTGGAACAATCACCGATATTAAAATAGAAAAAGACAAAGAAGGAAAAACCATGTTTAAGTATGCGTTCATGTCCCTGAAAGCATGCATCGATGGATGGAAGTACCTGAGGAAGGTGCTAGTGGTGGACGGCACCCACATGTTTGGAAAGTACAAAGGTGTTTTGCTAAGTGCCAGCGGAGAAGATGCTAACAGCCGCGTATTCTCGATTGCTTTCGCAGTAGTGGAAAGCGAGAACACAGAATCTTGGACATGGTTTGAAGCTAGAGATGAAATTTCTGAACAAAAGCGTACTATCATGGAATTGAAGAAGACCATCTCACACCTCCAGAGTGATTTGGGCAAAAATGCAGAAATAGAAGAAGACATCATTAACGGGTTTCTAAATATGTGAAGAGATGTTTAATTTGTCCTGCAAGCTTGTATTTCGGTATCTCAACATCTGCTGTAAAAGTGTTATAACCTATGAATTAGTTATTTAAATTTGCAAAGGTATTGTTCCAACAGAAATTATATGTAGTATTGGGATCGAGGAACTACATTTGGGAGGAAACGGCAGATGTTAAAACATAAATGGCATAGAAGAAAACCAGAGAGATTTCCATATCAATAATATTTAAAGGATGTTTTCAATGTTGACGCAAATCCAAAATAGCCTGCAGTTTTTGCAATCACATTCTAAGGTGTCTGCGTAATCATGGCCATACACGCACCTGGGTGTCTTGATAACGCCATCATCCGGGAACTTGAAAGATTCCCCATATTTGTTGCAGTTCAGGTCTTCCACTCCAAAGGCTTTCAATTGGTTCTCTAAGGATTCTCCCATTTCACAAGTATCATCCGATCGAAGGTCATGGTGATATGCTGCGAACAGCTGAAACACTTTGCTCGCTTCCTTGTCGTTGCCAAGACAAACATTGAATATGGCGACAGCTAGGGTTGAGAATCCATGCATTGGGACATTTGGTTCCAATATTTTAATACTCTCCTTAAGTCCTATGCTCGGTGCTGTAAGGAGACCTTCATAGTAGATTGCCTTTCTGTTGCCAGCACTGACACACTTGAGATGAAACTCCCGGAACTGACAACTTTGGCGTATTTGACGTGTGACAAACCCGTCCTCCATTTCACTAACATCGCACTTCTTCAAGACTGAGGGCTCGTGTGCGAGGGCGTAACCGCGTTTTCCAGCCCGCAGAAAAGGGCCAATATTGTAAAATGATTCCTCTCCGACAAGCTCAATGATTTTGCACACAATTTCCTGGGGAAGATTTGGGAGTACGTGAGCTTCCATACTATTGGGGTCACTTGTTGGAGTTTTTTTGTGGTCTGTTTTATGGTTGGTATGAGAGGGATTATAGTAATTTAATAGACAGGTTTGTAGAGAAAACGTGTGAGGTTAATACGAGAATTTATTGTCNNNTAACCTTTCGCTTGCCGCCGTCCGCTCACTATAATTACTGAATTTTGGACATCATTTGCACAACGCTGAAAACACAATCTGGCTATAATGGCAGAGACGACTTTTCTAGACCTCCCTTCAGAAATCCAACAATTGATTATCTCCTGCGTCGCAAAAAATTCATTTCAAGATCTGTATAGACTCAGATCTACTTGTAAGTCAATGCGTGCGCTGGCAGACACGCCTGACGTCTATTCTTCGTTTGATCTGTATAAATA
>NC_027751.1:27298267-27300245 GCF_000695525.1 Brassica oleracea var. oleracea
TGCCCTACAACGCCATGAGGAAGGTCTTGCTTTGATGAAGAGAGCAGCGGATGCTGGATACGAACGAGCGTTGTATACCTATGCAATGACTCGCAAACTCTACTGGGATGATGAGGAATACTTCGCTAGTTTTACGAGAGAAGCAGTTGGTACAATTGGATGGCTCGCTAGTTTTACAAGGTCTACCACCGACAATACATGTAGTTCATTTTGTTCAATGATGTGACTTTATATAATACAATCAAACATCACAAATAGTTCTAATTATAACACAATAACATTCGCAATCATTTTGTTCAATGATGTATACCTTCACGTAGTTACAACAACATTACAGCAACGGTGTACGAGGGTTACAAGGTCTACGAAAGTCAACACATGTAGTTGGTGTGCAGCATTTTAACTCAGGTGTACATATCTAGAAATACCAAAGTCAATACCGATAAACTTTTTTGTTTCTCGATGATCATAAACGCATAATCACACAAACACACCATAAATATACCATTAAGTTCCATTTCGTTCACACAAACATAAGTACCATTGGGTTCGAACAACATTCTGACAAAGAAAACAACTTCAAGTTTACTCATTGTTTACTTTAGCATCGCCCACGAATTCTTCATAGCAGTCCATTGCATACTGCTCTCGAAATCTGTCAACATCTTTGTCGGTAATCCGACTCATTTCCTCCGTTAAGCCGGCAGCATGCATCTCTATGAACTTGGCAGCACATGGCCCACAGTCGCCACCCTTTTTGTTGTGATAAATGCCTTCTGCGCGGCTCCAAGAGTAAATTTGAAGACCTTCCTTCACCTTATATCATTTATGCCCCGCATATTTTTCTAATATATAAGGCAACGACTGTACAACCGAACACATATGTCCTTCCGCAACCTCGATCTCAGTATGAGGAACATAGGAATCAAATACCGTCACATGACCTTCAGTCAGCTTAATGCAGAGACCAACCCAGTGATCTCCACCCCAATTCATCGGGGTGTACACGGTGTCGACATCGCGGCCAAGTCCCAACTTCATTTTCTTCCCCTTGCTCTTTCTTGTCACATACTGTGCTACGTTTTTTCCCCATTCGAACTGCAGCTTATCATTATCTGCGCTAAAGGCACTCCAGTTTGACTGAATGGTTTTTATAAAGTACTGATCCAAGATCACCATCCTCTCCTTCTGTAGATAAATCCCGCGACGCCTCCACAACATGTTCATAATCACATGCATGTGCTGTCCCAAAAAAATATGTAACAAATATTAGTTACATAAGGTGACTGTCAAAGGTATAATGTGACGACGATGCAGAGCTTAATAGTACCTCGTCAGACATCCATTTCCCCGGTTCAGCAATTTCAAGGAAGAAGTGATTACACACAGAGTGACCGGTAGCGATATCTCACATCCTGAAAATTTAACCAACAATCAGGAACTTATGCACGAGTTTATGTATATAACCTTAAAAAAGAGTTAGAAACTTACTGCTCGGGGTTTTCCCTCAAAATTTCGGCAAACTTCTTAAACTGTGTTCGATTCGTTTTGGCAATGGGCTTATACTCAACCTTCTCCTCGCTCTTAAGCAACTTTTTCACCCTTGGGTCAGGGGTGTACACTCCAGAAATCTTACTGGATCTCATGCGATGCCGTTTACCACCACTGCCCACATCTTCAGAGTCCGCATCCGTTTCACCACACAGATCACGTGGGTTCTCTTGTATCTGGCTATCAGTGGACATGTCGTCTTTATAACTGTCATATCTCTCTTCGTCCTCCGTCCCCTGTAATTCAGAGTTGATCTCCTTAACACTTGCCTTACCACCCGCCTTGGGAGGAGCAACTTTTCCAACCGCCTCCACAGGCTTTGGAAACTCCATATTAGATGTTTCAACGGAGTCAACAGATTGGGGCTGTTTGTCTGCCGTCCTCGCTTCTTCACCACCGTCAGGATCCTCCTCAACGAACTCACCAC
>NC_027751.1:27301198-27311047 GCF_000695525.1 Brassica oleracea var. oleracea
AATAACAGACCAAACTTAATGTGACAGATATAACTACTGTCTATGATATAATCAGTAGCGGACACGTTTCAATTCCGGTGGATGCAACCTTAGATTTCGAGGAGGGGTTTCCATCCCATGAAGGATGAAAGGAGCGTACACTACCAACCGAACTGTAACAGTTCGGCTTTGTTTTCTCCCATGCGACTGGGGAGCCTTGCTCATACCGGTACGTTGGGTTTCTTTTCTGCCATGCCCCCGGGGAGGTTACCGCATGCTGGAAGGTAGAAGAAATCCACAAACTTGTACAACCCAAAATTTGGTACAACTACTTGTTATTAAAAGAACGTAGTTGTATCGGTTAAACCAATCATACATATTTTTCTCGTAGTTATATTGGTTTTACTTTTTATATCGATCATATTAATCTACTTTTCTTTTAATTTTGTGTCTTTTAGGCTTTCATTTTCTTGATGGAGGTATATTTCTATTGATAACATTAAAATATTTTCCAAGTATGTGTAATGTCTATAGAAAATCATAAAAAATTATTGGTATGCCATTTCTTCATGTCGAAATATGTAAGTTTCACCATGTTTTATTGTATATGTGTTTACAATTTCTTTATTTCATATCTTATTTTTATATCCATAAAAAGAAAATAGATGTTGGGGTGAGAAGTCTATCACCTAGTGTTAGATATGTTTCTTATTATTTTTATGATTTTTTTTTCTTTTTTGCAATGCTTACACCATCACGTAAGTTTGCATCATTTAGATAGATTCTTTATTATTTTAATATTTTTTTATTTTTTTGCAGTTTTTGTACCATCTCATAAGTTTGCATGATTTACCTTATACTTTTAAAGTTTGTTAACTTCTTTGTCCACATAATTTTTCGAAAACATACATGAAATGTATTTTAACCGGGAAAAGTCATGTAAACATAAATAAATTGTACAACTGAGGTAAATGTATTTATTATGTGGTACAACTAATATTTTTTTTTATTTCACTGTCAAAGTACAACTATGCACAAACTGGTACAACTGAAAAACTAGTATAACTATGTACAGACAGTACACCTAGAAAACTGGTATAACTACTTATTATTTGATTTAATATTTTTTAAAAAATTTGGATCACATTAAAAATATAGATCACGTTTTAAATGTGTATCATGTTTTATACATTGTGGTTGAACACTAATGTCGAGTAGTTGTACTAGTTGTACATTACTTAAATATTATTGTGTAATTGAACATGTTATATTAGTTATACCAAAATACGTGTACATTTAAACTAAACAATGTTTTTCATAACAAACATAACTTTCTAAAGGAACATAAGTTTTAATAGTTTCGAAAGCTATAAAAAACAAGTTTACATCAAAGGAACATAAGTTTTAATATCACTTGCATGAAAGAGACCTGAACGGATGAGAAGGCTTATCCAACCACTAAGTTATATTTTCAGTATACTCTTCTAAATCCTCTTCTACTATAACATTTTCGGCTTCACTACTGTTTTCTTCGGCTTCGGTATTAAAGATGATTTTTTTTAAAAAATAGTACAACTAGTACTACTAGTACAACTAGTAAAACAAATAATTATCCAAATACATATTATATAAAATAAACTTTTAACATATTTTGACAAATCCATACAGTGGAAGATTGGACCAACTTTTTCATATATTCTACATCATCATCTTCTATAACATCATTCGCAAGCTGAAAACAAAACCTAATATAACCATATTAATTGTAAAGTAATACACGTTCTAGTTGTTCTAATTATACTAGTTATACTATGTATACTTGTTGTAGTTGTACTAGTTATACACGTTTTAATTGTATTAGTTATACTAGTTTTAGTTGTACTAGTTGTACTAGTAATATTCTGTGTTCTTCATTTTCAAAAAATTTGTACATTGAAGATGAGATTCGATTTTATATGAGCGAAAATGGATCGAGAATGATGTGGAATTGATCAATTTGGGATAAGAACGAAATTTCGTAAGGTTTGGAGAATTTTTTAGATTTTGATTTGGATTTGGAATGGAGAAATTTTGATAAAATTGAAAAAAAAAAATCTAGGGTTTTAATGTTGTGAATCATGATTGATTATGGATTAGATGAAAATAGAGTAACAAAGAAAGGATTAGATGAATGTTACTTAATTTTCAGTTTGGTTTTGGTGAAATAGTTACGTTTGTGTTTCAAAAAAAATTCATGTTTCAAAAAAAAGTTATGAAAGATGGAGATGAACGTGAGAGTGACGATTGAGATAGAGAAATTTAGAGATTTAGGGATCCAGATTGAGTAGGATCGGGTTAGTGGGTTACGATAGTAAGTGGATGGGTTAGTAAATAAGTAAAACTTCTTAGGTTTCATGGTCTTTTCCCCATATTTTTTTATTTATTTTTAATTCATTTATTAAAAAAAAAAAAGAGGTCCATTATAGAATTTTTTGACCCCATGTGGTCCATTGTAGAATTTGATTCTAGATTTATCTATCTTGAATGTCTGCTTAAACCGTTTTCTTGTATGCCAAGAGGCTTTGAGCAAATGGTTGCTGTCAACTCTGCTGCACTAGAATTCGACTCCGAGTGCCACCACAACCAGAGTGGGGGTTTTATAGTTGACCCAGTGGACCCGATGAAAGAAATAAAAGACTTTAGAAAACCATCTAAAAGGATTCATTCTTTGATATGTCATAGGACAATGTGTGCCCTACTACGTTATCGGGTTCATTTTCGAAAATATTGGTGTTACTGTCGACTTTTTCATTATTGTTATACGTAAAATTAAGAAATACTACTAATGCTTGAATTCAATAATCAGTTATATTAGTATTGTCGACTATGCTTTCCTTTCCTAATGATATATATTCCTATTAGTTTTTTTTTTTTTCCATCAACTTGCGTCATGTAACAACTTTCTTTTCGGGGTCCTATGAACGTATTGATTGGATTAGGTGCATCGAATTCGGTGTTCGTGAAATCGATGGTAATCTAAGGAGATGGAAACCTTTAAATATACTCCCTCTCGATTTAAATATAAGATGTTTAAGGTTTTACACCACGTATTAAAAAACAATAAATACACTATTTTAAATATTATTTTTTGATTATATCAATAAAGTTTCACCACTCATAATTTTATTTTTTAATTTATGTTTAAATTTTAAAAATAAATACATTAATTATATCTCAAAATATCATACATTTGTATACAAGATAAAAATATATAACATCTTACATTCGTATCCGGAGGAAGTAGAAAACTACTTTTAGGCCGTAACTGAGAGATAGACAAATATGATTATTTACTTGACATAAAAAGAAGAAGGCAAATATGATTAAGTAACATATACAAATGATAGTTTTGATCTTCTAAATTCATATATAGATTAATCAATTTTTAAACACCATTTTTTATTTACAAGATTTTATTAGAACTTTAATTGCACAATCATAAGAACATGTATATAGCCGACGAAAAAAAATGATGGCTAAAACAAAAATCGGTGGTTGCTTAAAAGGGCTATATTTTCGATCATTTTGACACGATACCAAAATATTTAAACTTTTGATATAAGAACCATTTCCAATTTGAGTGAAGAAGTTATTCTGCAAATAGATTGACTTCTAGAAGGTGAACCCACACATACTATACATTGTTAGTATGAGTGTCTTTTCTTTTATGATTTGACAATAACAATAAAATTTGAAGTTTTAATTAGATTTTTGCCTTTTTTAATATTGAAATATCTATAACATTATGGACTAACGACTTTTCATTCTTATCAACAAATTATAACACAAGCGTTAGGTGCCAATGACACTTCTAAAACCTTCATTTTCGTGCTTTTCTGCAAACGAATCAAATCAATCTATTTCAATCCTTGGATCCAATTCATGAGCCTCCATTAGTTATGTAAAGCCTTTTCTAATTTTAATTATCTGATAACCAAGCTTCAACTTTACAAGGGAAGATAATTCGAAGGTAGCCGACAGAGCATGAAATTATATATATTGCGACGTTAGCTGATTAGGAATACGACCAGTTACATGAAAATGATTTGTATTGCTTGCAGCTAACTCAATTGGTTTAGAGAAAATTTGATTAGATTAATCAAGATTCGAGTGTAAATATGACAATAAGTTTGAGTTGAAATGTAATGTTTTTCTTCTTTGCTCTAACAAAAACACTTCTTACGTATTTAATCAAACATGATTTCTACCCAAGCAACTAATTAACTAACCAATATGAAACCTAATTGCTCATAACAAACAAGTTATGAAATTTTATTGCGACCTTTCCAAGTTCGGAATTTTTCTCTTCTACTTTTGTAAATGAGATCACAACTCAAAGTATATAGTCTTTGGTGTCCTGAATATATATGTAACTTTGAGCCAAAAGCTGTGCAACGTCGAAGGTGTGAAATCATATATACAACCAAATCAATTGAATATGTAACGAAATGTGAGCAACATGCACTGATTAATGTTACCAAAAAAAGCATGCACTGATTATGTTGCAACATAATTTGAACTAGATCTCGACCCGCGCAACCGCACAGGTTTTTGTTTTCATTTATTTTTATATAAATATTTTGTTTTCAATTATAAATTGGTATATATTATAATATATATGTGTCTATCAATTTTTAAAACATAATAAGTTTACTGTATATTTTTTCATTGAATAGATTTTTTCAAACTTTCACATGTATTTGTATCTTCTTCTATATATATATATATTTTTGGATTATTATTTCATTATTAAAATCGTAAATATATATATAAATATTAGTAAAATATTGTTTTATTATCATATTCAAAGATATTGTAATATTTCACAAATTTATAAAGTTTTTATAAATATTAATCATTGTTAGATAATATGATTTTTGCTTTTTTAAAAAAATCTTTATAATTTTAAAAGTTAACATCGACAAATATTTAAATATATAGCATATAGAGGTATAGTATTACATATTAAATTATATCTATTTAATTTATACTATCTATAAATCCAATGGATCATCTATTGTTTAAATCCAATTATTGATAGTCCAATAAAAATTTCTGGTAGACCCAAAATTTAAATGATAAGATTAGATATTAAATGTAATATGACTTTCTAGGAATAGGTCAATTAGGTCCATTTTTTAAAAAATCACACATGAATCAAGGTTGTGACTTCTGTTTTAATATATAAGATAGGCAAGATCATGAGGCTACCTCGCCTTAATCATTGGGCTTCTCTTGAGATCGATCAGACCCGTTCTCCGATGTAAGAAGAAAGACTCGACGATTTCTCCCTCTCCCCCAAGGACACGATGCTCAGCCTCAAGCTCCTCAGACAATCGCCTACACTCCCGATCATACTGATCGATCATGAGATTACCCTTCACCTTCGACTGAAGACAAAAACCAAGACAATAAAATAACGCATAGACCGAAAGAAGAAAACAATAACCGAAAATCACGAGACTTACCTAAGCCTCAAGAGAAGTCCATTCAACGTACGAATGAGAAAAAATCAAATCCCCAGGAGTGAGCGCGGAACTCGAAGACGAACGAAAGCTATAGAATAGCTTGGCGTACTCCTCGGGCGGCATTAACAGGGAGGCAGAGTCCTCTCGCGAAGCAGGCATCCTCCCGTCACCCCCCTTAGAGTTGGTAGACCCCGCATGCTCATCAGCACCAACCTCGCCAATGTCCTTCACAACCGGCAAAACACCAGGATCACGAGGAGAAACCACCGGAGAAAGAGCCATCAAAAGCTCGAGATTGGGAGGATTGGACAAGGGGGTCGAATTCAACTTATTCCCCGCCTCCCCCATGGAAGAACAGGCAACATGAACATCAACAGAGTCGGCGACAAGAACAACAACGGAACTCGGAGGCGGCACCGGCAAAGACGAGGCATTTCCCTTCAGACTTTTCAGAGAAAAACCAGATGCAGACTCCTTGATGAAGTCAGAGTACTCGGGAATATGCCTCTTAACTCTCCCTGTCTTCCGCGGTGAATCTCCTCTCTTCCTTTCTAACGATTCATAGGCAGAGGGAAGCATGGAATCATTCATCTCCCGACAAGCTGAACAAAAGAAATAACAATGATAAGAGCAAGGATGGAAAAATGGAATAAATCCGATAGGAAAATCAAGAAAGATAAATGAGACTCACCGACGTTGATACGAGGAATACTACGATGAACCCTAGCGACGGTAAGATCGTTCCACAAAAGACAAGTAAAACTACCAGGTTGCGGATTCCATTCAGTCCTAAAAACCGCGGAGGGATCATATACAGAAGAAGAGCTGACATGCACAAAGAAATATTTTCGTTGCCAACCGTCGACTTTAGATGGACCATGCCCCACTAAAAGGCTGCAGCGAGTCTTAATGCTAACAGAGAACGTCTCGTCAGTGATCATATTCATCTGAGAAATCGCCTTGAAAAACTCAGCATCAACATCAACGCCGACCTCCGTGCCAAGAACCAGAGCCACCACTATATTTCGAATAGCGGCCGGAGACATCTGAGAAATGGCTACATCGCGTCTCTGAGCATAGGAAGCCAACAATCGTGGAAGAAGAAACCATAGTTTCGGCTGAGCAAAGTACAGACTGTATAAGCATATCCATCTTGGGGGCGACCACGACCTCTCCTCAGGAAGTGGAACCCTCATCTCGATGTCCTCCGGGAAAGCACACTTCTTTCTCAAACACTTCAAAGAATCCTCATTGAGCGAGGAGGAACATATGATCCCATGATCACTCCCAGGCGAACCGTCGGCCGAATCTTCCTTTGAACCTGACTCACCATCAGAATTGTCACCTAATGCGTACGACAAAACCGTACCCGGCGGGTTGAGTCTTTCCACAAGGCCCACAGTAGCTGAATTCGCCGGCAGAGGAGCGGAACCGGAGGCCGACGGAGCAAGAAGGAGTTCATCAACAGTCAACATCTTAGGAGTCCTAACTAAAGACGCAAGATGTTCATCCATCGGAGAAATGAAAGAGATAAAGCAACAAGAAATTTGAAAATAGCGGAAATAAAAAGACCTAGCGACGACGAAGGAAATAAATCGAGAGCGTAAAGAGGAAGATACCTTAAACGCAAGGGAATGATGGTAAGTCAGGGAATCGAGGAAGCACAACCAATAAGTGACGAACAGAAGATGACAAGGCAAGCAGGGCGGCAGGAAATCTACTATGACGCCTATCGATGTGAGTAAACGACTTCCGGAATGACAAGAATCGGTGCCCTACTTCAACCGATTCAACTCTCGAGGAGAACAAGCCATTGAAAGGGCAACACGCGTCCTTGACACAAGCACATGCACAACTCGCTCAAAAGTAATAATTACGTCCGACACATACCCATGTGCTAGACTCGGGGGGGGGGCGGGCTATTTTTTGAGGATGGGCCTTCGGCGCATTAGCGAGTTTGAACATATATTCACCCAAAGAAACCCAACAACAAAGTGACGGTCCATATGTCTGGATAACCCGTCGGTGCACGCAAGGAACAGACGCCTAGAAGTATAGGCTGCGCCGATCGCCGATTGTAGATGCAAACCTACGCAAGCTAAAGTACAATCATGATCGCCGAACCAACCCTCTGACACACAACCCCTTTCTAATCACATTTAACTCCTAATAATCGACCACGACCTCTCCTCAGGAAGTGGAACCCTCATCTCGATGTCCTCCGGGAAAGCACACTTCTTTCTCAAACGCTTCAAAGAATCCTCATTGAGCGAGGAGGAACGTTTGATCCCATGATCACTCCCAGGCGAACCGTCGGCCGAATCTTCCTTTGAACTTGACTCACCATCAGAATTGTCACCTAATGCGTACGACAAAACCGGACCCGGCGGGTTGAGTCTTTCCTCAAGGCCCACAATAGCTGAATTCGTCGGCAGAGGAGCGGAACCGGAGGCCGACGGAGCAAGAAGGAGTTCATCAACAGTCGTCATCTTAGGAGTCCTAACTAAAGACGCAAGATGTTCATCCATCGGAGAAATGAAAGAGATAAAGCAACAAGAAATTTGAAAATAGCGGAAATAAAAAGACCTAGCGACGACGAAGGAAATAAATCGAGAGAGTAAAGAGGAAGATACCTTAAATGCAAGGGAACGATGGTAAGTTAGGGAATCGAGGAAGCACAACCAATAAGTGACGAACAGAAGACGACAAGGCAAGCAGGGCGGCAGGAAATCTACTCTGACGCCTATCTATGTGACTAAATGACTTCCGGAATGATAAGAATCGGGGCCCTACTTCAACCGATTCAACTCTCGAGGAGAACAAGCCCTTGAAAGGGCAACACGCGTCCTTGACACACGCACATGCACAACTCGCTCAAAAGTAATAATTACGTCCGACGCATACCCATGTGCTAGACTCGGGGGGGGGGGGGATTGTTTGAGGAAGGGCCTTCGGCTCATTAGCGAGTTGAACATATATTCACCCAAAGAAACCCAACAACGAAGTGACGGCCCATATGTCTGGATAACCCGTCGGTGCACGCAAGGAACAGACGCCTAGAAGTATAGGCTGCGCCGATCACCGATTGTAAATGCAAACCTACGCAAGCTAAAGTACAATCATGATCGCCGAACTAACCCTCTGACACACAACCCCTTTCTAATCACATTTAACTCCTAATAATCGTCTTCTAAACCCCATTACCGGATTTAGGATTCAAAAATTGGCGCTAGAAGGAGGGGGTTAGAATTCTTAGACGCACGAAGTTTAGTGGTGGTAAAAACAGAATTTACAGTCAGCCGTCGTCGTCATTATCAACCCATAGTCACAGAGTAACATCCAGAAAGTGGCAGACTGAGAGCTTATTAAATGACACATGTGATAGCAACCCACTCACAACAACTCTCTCAACCACTCCCAAAAGCAACAAGTAACAAAGGACAAGAGGGACCCACTTCACACACTCTCCAAAGCAACAAGCAACAAAGTCCAAGAGGGACCCACTTCAACAACTCTTAAAAGCAACAAGCAACCTAGGAAGTAATGACATATGACAACAGCCCCCAAGGACAAATAGTATCCAATGAAATGATGGTCTACTCCAACAACTCTCAAAGGAAAGAAGCAATCTAAATAAATGATGATTTTCTACAACAACTCCAGAGAACCTCACCTCAGCCTGTCATCATTGATTTTCGTGACAACGATGGTGTCAACTATCACGACCAGACAACGCCGATGTCAACTATCCCGACTCAACAACGAAGATGTCAACTATCCCGACAACGATTGTGTCAACGATCCCGACTAGACAACGACGATGTCAGCTATGCCGACTCGACAACGACGAAGCCAACTATCCCGACCAGACAACGACGATGTCAGCTATCCCGACTCGACAACGACGAAGCGAATAATCTACACCATATCATCAAAGGGGGATAAGCCAGACATACGCCTTAACATGCCTATGCATGCACTTTGTAAAGAAGAATTACTTTCGGTGACGAGCCTAAAAAACTTTGACCCGAGAGTGAAGCTTGGGTCGGTTTAACCGCATAGGTCGGTGACCGGTTGGGTGTTAAGTCGGGTCGCGCCTCGCTCACTTTTTTTGATCCTACCTTAGTGGTTAAACCGAGGCCAGACCCGTTCTCCGATGGTCAGTGATCGGTTGGGTGTTAAGCCGGGCTGCGCCTCACTCACTTTTCCCGATCCTACCTTAGGGGTTAAATCGGGGACAGACCCGTTCTCTGATGTAAGAATAAATACTTTCGGTGATGGGCCTAAAAAAATTTGAACCGAAAGTGAAGCCGAGGAGCCTATCAGTCTCGCACCCAGGTTAGAGCCCCCCCCCCCCCCCCCC
>NC_027751.1:27311875-27315903 GCF_000695525.1 Brassica oleracea var. oleracea
CTCTCTCAACCACTCCCAAAAGCAACAAGTAACAAAGGACAAGAGGGACCCACTTCACACACTCTCCAAAGCAACAAGCAACAAAGTCCAAGAGGGACCCACTTCAACAACTCTTAAAAGCAACAAGCAACCTAGGAAGTGATGACCTATTACAACAACCCCCAAAGACAAAAAGTATCCTATGAAATGATGGTCTACTCCAACAACTCTCGAAGGAAAGAAGCAATCTAAATAAATGATGATTTTCTACAACAACTCCAGAGAACCTCACCTCAGCCTGTCATCATTGATTTTTCGCGACAACGACGATGTCAATCATCCCGACCCGACAACGACGATGTCAGCTATCCCGACTCGACAACGATGGTGTCAACTATCCCGTCCAGACAACGCCGATGTCAACTATCCCGACTCGACAATGATGAAGCCAACTATCTACACCATATCATCAAGCATTGAAGGGGGATAAGCCAGACATACGCCTTAACAAGCCTATGAACTTTTGGTGACGAGCCTAAAAAACTTTGACCCGAAAGTGAAACTTGGGCCGGTTTAACCGCATAGGTCGGTGACCGGTTTGGTGTTAAGCCGAGCCGCGCCTCGCTCAATTTTTTCGATCCTACCTTAGGGGATAAACCGGGACAGACCTGTTCTCCGATGGTCGGTGGTCGGTTGGGTGCTAAGACGGGCCGCACCTCGCTCACGTTTCCCGATCCTACCTTAGGGGTTAAACCGGGGCCAGACCCGTTCTCCGATGTAAGAATAAACACTTTCGGTGACGGGCCTAAAAAACTCTGAACCGAAAGTGAAGCCGAGGAGTCTATCAGTCTCGCACCCGAGTTAGAGCCCATAAAAAAGGAAAGGAAGCGATGAGCCCAACCTCATAATCATTCAAGGAAGCGACGAGCTGAACCTCATCTCATCCGTCCAAGACCCGACGAGCCGAGCTTCGTCTCAATTCTTCAAAACTCGACGATCCCAACCACATTTTTTTCAAGAGAAGGAAAATCCTGATTGGCCAATTTCGATTTACGCCGAGCTAAGTTCCTTCTATTTTTCTAAATTCGACTCACTTGCATCACTTTCTCACGGAACTGGGGGGAAGGCTATTGTTGATGGTGGGTTTGCAACCCCTACTTATCTCTTCACAAATCTGAATTGGCACAATAAGGAAAGGAAATAAGTCCGGCCCAAAAGGGAAAACTTGGTGACCAAGCTAATTCCACTATAAATACAATTCTCACACCTTCACAAAGGGGAGACAATTCACTTTTCCATTTATGCAGAAAACAAGAGAGAGAAACCGAGAAAGGTTTTAGAGAAAAGTCTCTCTGGAAAATCTAGAAAGTCATCCGTCTGACGACGACACGCCGACGCCGACGTGTTGAACCGCCACCGTCAAAACCACACCATCACCGTCAAACGCCGCACCGTCACCGTCGAACGCCACCCCACCAACACCACACCGTCACCGTCAAACGCCGCACCATCACCGTCGAACGCCGCACCATCAAACGCCGTCACCGTCAACACAGTCCCGTCACTGTCAATGCCGAACTGACACCGTCATAGCCGAACCGTTAACGCCGAACCGGCACCATTTTCACCGACGAACCGAGCATCTCTTCCCGACGACCTCTCTCCGACGACCTCTCTCCGACGACGGCAACCAAATATATCATCTCAAAGAATTATGACTTCATATCTCACCATCCATATGCTCCCCACTCTGGTCTGGTATCAATTCTAATCTCAACTTCAAGATATGAAAATACCCTTGAAAATACCGTGTGATGAACTACGAATGGTTTGATCTCTCTTACGAGAGTACGTAGGAAACATTTCACAAGGTGCAGATATAACACAAAATCACTTTTTATCTCTTTGCTATCGATAGGTACAACTTCATTAACAAGATTCTAGGTGCTCCATATCTTACATGGGTTAATTCTAACCCTTGTTTAACCTTTTACCGTATTTGTTGACCTTACCGGATTTAGGTTTCAACACCAGTATACCCATATACTGTCTTGAATTTCTTAGAGCAAGATCATTGGAAAACGAGGAAAAATCTTTGAAAAATATAATAATATTATAAAGGTAAAAATAAAAATGAGGTGGAGAAAAGAGAAGAGGAGTTGAGAAACAATCACCGGCTAACCCGACAATTATTTTTTTTGAGAAACTCCTTTGCCTACATAGTTTTTTTGTTATTGGTCTGATTTTTTGAAAATTTAACTTCAGTTATTAAATCAATTTTAATAATATAACATATCTAAGATACTATGCTTAAGAACAATACTGTTGAAATGCTTTTAAAGTCCAAGGTATATATACTGGTGTATTCTATTAATATTAGTATTACTAATAATAATCTAAATCCACTTGACCAATGAATCTTATATATTAAAATAGAAGTCATGACTTCTTTCATGTGTGATATTTTACTTTGGACCATCTTATAGGAAATCATCACATTTAATTATCCTATTATTTAAAATGTAATCTTTTATTTGGACTATTCTTTAGAAATTTCATTCAGTGCATTTACATTAATAGATACCAAAACACACAAATTCTAATTGCAATCACGAACCCCAAGGTAAATATGAACCTTAGCCCAAATACGTCCGATTCTTTCTTTGAGTATTTGTAATTTGATTTTGGCAAACCATAATTTCAATTTCTGGGTTGTTTACATAAACAGAAGAAAATGATATCTAGGTTGTAACCAAAGAAGAACCTGTTTAAAGCAGTCCTCAAAATCCTGCACCACCTTCATCTTCCCATGGAACACCTTCTCCAAAACCATCCAAGGGAAAGAGAAAAATAAATGATCGCAATTCTAAAAAACCTAGCAGCTCTGTTCAAAAGAAAGTGAAGGCTGAAAAATACAAACATGTGCTTCTGTTTTTTAGGTTCTAGAGTAATTACTTATGTTGTTAATGTATTTGATTTCGAGCATAGTTTTATTTGTCTCTAAAACTCTATTCTAATTTTTTTATTAAAAACCTAATGATTATGATATCTGAACCCAACTTTGGATAATCAATTTTTTTTACGGATCTTGAAGAACAAAAATGTTTTTTGTCAGAGAATGTTGGTTTCCAAAACTGGACTTTACTGAACTAATTCTATTTTCTTAGAGAAAATATTACATCTTTTGTTTTAAGTCTTGCCTTAAACCAAGAGACAAAGTCCTCTGTAATGACTTGCTTTTTATCTATCAGAACAACGTGTATTTGTCTTCAATCACAGGTCCAGCAGCAACCATGAGGTTGCACAACATAAATAAACATTCTAAAACCTAAAAAATAGAAGCAAGTGTTTACAAATACATGTTTGGTTGCTAATGACTTTTATAGCAGATGGTGGGTTGTTTTATTTATGTCACCTTTATTTTATTTTCTTTCTGTATGAAAGTTGCGTTACCTTTAACTCATTCTTTATTTATAGTATGAAGAACAAAGAAACAAATAAACACATAACTATAAAAGTTTAACTTGAAGAAATTAATATCTAAGTTAAATTGAATAGAATTTATCGTAAATATCTCATAATATAAGGTTTTTAGTAATTGTTCATGTTCTATTAAAAAAATATCACTAATGATTTGAAACAATAAATTAAATTACTGCATTCAAACTACAAAATTGTTGTATTTGAAAATATTAAATTAAACTATTAAACGATCAGTAATATGGTAAATGTTAAAACTATATACCACTAATCATGTAAATCAAATATTTATAAACAGAAAATAAAAATAACTACCCGCACAACCAGTTTTATAGTTATACGAGTAACATATGAAAGTGATACATATAGTTTTTTTTTTTTGAAAATTAATACATATAGTTCAATGGCTGTTAGTTAAAGATGGGAAGGGATTAAGTTGTAAATGACATTCCATCAAAAACTGATAGACTAACGCTTTCGTTATTTTTGGCATTTTTGATGAAAAACTTATGGATAGTAAGGGTGGGCTTTTTGCAAAAGTGACTCAAAACTTGGAGTCAAACAGAAAA
>NC_027751.1:27316003-27328349 GCF_000695525.1 Brassica oleracea var. oleracea
TTGGGTTTGACTCCAAGTTTTGAGTCACACTTGGCAATTCTCCCTATGTATAATATTTACTTTATTTTGATAACCGTGTTATATAGTGCATTGTCTATAATAGTAGATCATAAAACTACATGTGTATTTATGTACTGAGATTATATTTTCTTACCAACATATTGTATAACTAAGTCTTAATCATAAACGATTTCTGTTGAAGCTGATAAAATAACAATATGTGTGGGATTAACTCTTCAATTCCTTTGCATGTATTTGAAGATGATTTATTCATATAAACTAAATGTTGGGAATAAAATCGTTGAATAGTTGTGTGTTTTCTAATTGTTGACTTAGAAATGATAAAGGTTGGTATATGGAGGAGGTGAAGTCAACAAGTAGCTCCAAAATCAATCAATTTCTAGGCTTCAGTCTTCGGTATACAACAATCATCTTTATATTGGGTCCATTTTAAGTTGTGTCAATGTAACGCTCACAATAATCTAAACTGCAATATTTAGTTTTGTTATGAAGCTAATATTGATTTGGTAAGTCAAACCATTTGGGAGTATTTGAAAAAAAAATGCCCTCGTACTTTTGGATTCAAAACGAATGTCTCAAATTTTTGGTATTGCGCAGCAGTATAAACTCGATCCTAGGGTTTGCCTTCTTTTGGTTTGTTAAATTCCTATAGGGTTTGTCTTGTTGATCGGATTTTCAGAACGATATTGAGATTAATCCTGAAATGTATATGCTAAAGTTATATAATGCAGAAAACGATCACTGATTGTGATCAATATCTATAAGAGAAAAAAATGATTTGAACAAGTCAATGATAATACGTAGAGCATCGATGTGTTTAGTCTTTAGTGGCATGCATATTTTTCCAGCTCAGATCTCACCTCAGAGACAAAGACATCTTCATGGCCCCAAATTTTAGACTCCTTGTTTGGCTAATCATCTTCATATACATATACATATAATTTGTATTTACGTATTTGTCTATAGTTCTTTTAAATTGAATGGAATATATTTTCTTTAATTTGTTCTTGTATGTAAGATAAAAATAAAATTTATCTTCTAGTATTGTGGTAGTACTGACAATTTTAGGAAGACCTTGATGCTCGGTCACCTTTGCTAACCGACCCACTGTGTTCTGTCCATTTTGCGTTGATTATTTTGGAATTACTCTAAATGTATTTTTTATAGTTCTGTGACTTCTGTCTACGTGTGAACTCTGTAAGTACCTTTTATGTTTGTGTTCATATTTGTATTCTAAAATAGCTGATTTTTTCTTCTAAAAAGCATAACCGCGAAGACTATAAATTTCAAGTATTTCTGAAAATCATCAATTCGATATAGTGCCGTGCTTAGCACTTTAGAGACTCAATATAAAATCTTATAATTTTATTATAAATGTTTATGATAATATAATTAATGTACCAACATAAATATATCCAAATTTTTTTATATACATTAATTTTTTTCAAAGAGACAAAACTATAATAGTAAAAGTTTAATATAAAATTATATAGGTAATTGTGAACATTTTATCATTTATATATGCCAACCTAAATATGTGCAATGTATGTAAAGTTACAGGTGATAAATTAATATAATAAATGTAAAAAAAACTATACTAACGAAAAAGTATTTTTTTTAAAGACAAAAAAAATAACAAAAATCGTCAAAATACAATGAAATTATGATAATAAAATGACAAAAAATTATAATAATAAATGAATTAAAAATATAAAATATCATGAAATAAATATGGTGTAAAACAAATATAACCAAATAAATATAGATAAGTATTTTTTTTGTAAACAAAATAGATAAGTATTATTAATTAGTTGATTATTGTAAATCTAGAAGTAAAATATACTTGGTTAATCATTTGAGTAATTAAAAATAAATGTTAAAACCATTAAAAAAAAATTGAAAAGAAAAACCATTAAAATTTGTCACGTGAGAAAAAGAGCATAGATCAATAGTTTTTTTCTTATGCCAATGAGCACGGTTTTGATTCGATATAACAGGCAATCAGCCTATACTCTCAATTATTGAACGCTAATAGAAACTTCAGATATTATAGCTTTTATATATTCTCTATAAAAATTATTTACCATCGGAAAACATGCAATTTCTTATAAGCTAATTGTGTAACTAACAAAAAAAAAAACGAAACATAGAATAAGATCTCATTAATAAATTAACAATGGTACGTCCGCGAATTTTCTTAGTACCATTCCACTTGCGCTTTATCTATTGTCGTCAAAAAAAAATTACACAGTTACAATCCAAATGGCTACATTATAAACCTTATTGAGTTTTTTTTTTTTATTACGAGGACGACAAGTACGTACTTCTCTTTCAGTATTAGCTGCGGCATTCAATTGTTCCCGGCAGGTCCAAGTCAGTGAATAGCAGTGACGACTACGACTGACGTGTGCAGCACCATTAAATATTATGAGTGCTCAGATCATCTTCAGCCCAATTTTAGCGTAGTTTTTACGCTAAAACCACTCCAACCCAACCGCAAAAGTCACGTCATTTTAGGGTAAAGTTACAGTACCACGCCATATTCGGTGTATCATTGTTCACATCGCCAAACAATGTTCACGCCTTACTTTTCACAATATTAAACACTATTTACTTGCTTTTATTAATAAAATATTTGTTTAATAATTATTAATGGCAAAATAATACAATATAAAATAGTAAAATAAATATATAAAATCAATATATTACATATATTGAAATAATTTATTTTAATTTATTATTTTAATATTGTTATATGTTAAAATTGTAAATATTTATTTTTTTAAATAACAATTCTATGTGATATATATTTGTTCAATATAATTACATAACAAATTTTGTTTATTATATATATTAAGTAGTAGTAAATTTTTAATTTATTAATATAAAATAAAAATATTGTTTTGATGTAAATTTTGGTGTTATAGTTGGAAAAGAAAAAAATTTTAGTGCTAAAATCACAATAATAAAAGGGGAATATGCTCAATGTTTGGGTTGTCCACGTCACTTAAAAAAATCATCCAATAATAAAGCTTTGTTGTGCCACGTCAAATCGGCTTCGCATTACACAGTTTAAATTCGGGCCATTTTTGTGGGCTGTCAATACATTTTAAATGGCCCATAGCAGTCCATCTTTCATCCGTTGTTGGTTGATCGTCGCCGACTCTTCCACTTTGTCGTCACCGTTTCGGCTCTCTGTAATTCGCCGTTACGCGACCACTTTGACTAATCAATTATGTTCTTCACTCCTTTATATAGGGCTTTCAGTTCCTCGACATGTTTTGTTACTCATCGTGTCTAGGGTTTCGGTCTATGTGTATTAATTTGTCATCCCGTAAGATTCAGTAACGCTGCTTGGAAGTTCGTCTTGGATTCTCTTCCTCCTCTGGTACGTATCTCCTGCGATCTAATTTCCCTGAAAATGTTTGCTTTTAAAAAAATGTGTTTCTTTCTCTGTTGGGCATGTTGAATAGATGACGAAGTTTCCAGGTTTAAGTCATTTAGCTGACGATCATACAGCGATCAATGACTTTATTTCAGTTAATAGAACCTTTCGTAAATTATTAATAGATCCACTGTTGGTTAAAACTTCTAAAGGGCAAGTGGAAGGTCTACGGCTGTTTACTAAAAGCTCTCTCAGAGACAACTTCTAAAATTATGACATGTTCATTAGAGGCCATCAAAAACAGATCTATTCGACAATTGAGCAAGAGAAAGCACGGTAAGAAATTCTATAGAGTCCACTAAAATTATGACCTTATCCTGCCACTTTCAGTGAGTTTTTCAGTGTATGGACTTATAACATTATAGTAAAAATGAAAAAAATATATATGTTTGAGTTGTTTTGTTGCTGTCGTAGTGATTCCTATTAAAACTGTTTCCGATATTGAGATTATTTTTGTGATTGTGTTTCCCACTGAGACACAGAGCTAACGTTTTCGGAATATGAACAGATTTAGAAAGAGAGGACATGGGGGAGGGGGTAGTAATAGCGATATCAACAACATGGATGCGTTATGGTATCATAGAACATATCAAAATGACTTGGCAAGTGATCGCTGAAGCCAAACGTCGTTTGATAATCATCTGAAGATACATAAGCTGAAGACACATTTTTACACGGTTACTGAACATTTAACCAATTGCTAAGAAGCAAGGCACGTTCTCGATTTATTGCGGTGAATTCGACCAAAGGTGTTGCATTGCGATGAGGGAATGCGCTAGACCACTGGAACTTGAGGATCAGAATCTTTCAATTACGCCATCTTTCCTGAAAATGTGATTGCAGCGTCAGTGGTGGCGAAATCTGCTATGAAGAATGCAAGCCATGGAAACATGTCTTCCAAGTTGTCACTAATCTTGGGGCGATGCAGGTTATGTTGAAGCTGAAGGATTAAAATGGATCTCATGTAGAAGTGTAAGCTTTGGAGGACTATATGTTTTTGAATCTTCGGGTGTGCCTATGTGAAGCCACTGGAGTCTCCAAATCTTCAGAAATTCTTTCTTGACGTTCTATTTACCTGATATGTACCTGAAGCTGCATAGGATAATTTTCTTAGACGATGATGTAGTTGTGCAGAAGGATTTAACGGGGCATTGGAAGATTGATATGGACAGGAAAGTGAACGGGGTTATAGAGACTTATGCCGGTTCGTTCCATTGGTATGCTCAGTACATGAACTTCTCGCATTCTTTGATTAAGAGAATTTAAATCCGACAGCATACGCATGGGCTTATAGAATGTACTTCTCTGATCCTGATGCTTGGAGAATAGAGAAGTGAGAATACCCACTATAGTCAAAAACTGCAGACGACAAGAAACAATAGGGAATTTGTTTTAAACAATAAATCTCTACAGCTTGAGAGGGGACAGCTTCTGGAGGTGGATCCATACTTGGGGTTAAGAGAAGCAAACATCACTTCCCAACTGAATCACAATTTTTTAGTCTCTCTTATAGTTTTATAGTTACAGTATTTAA
Source organism: Brassica oleracea var. oleracea (assembly GCF_000695525.1). NCBI lineage: Eukaryota > Viridiplantae > Streptophyta > Magnoliopsida > Brassicales > Brassicaceae > Brassica > Brassica oleracea. The sequence continues at coordinate 27,321,004 of NC_027751.1, forward strand.
GCTGTTGAGAATGATTAAAGCATTACGAGATCTTCACTTCTTTCTATATATGATAATATGCTGTGTTCTGTTTCATTAGTAGCACTGTAGTACAGTTCCCAGACCAAATTAAGTCTGAAAGATTGTAAAAATATGAAGACATGTTTATGGCTTTTGATTACGTTCAGTAAATTGCATTATAATTTTTTTTAATTGCTATTTCGAATCTATCAATATACAGTGAGATTTGTCCATTGCTTATTTATAGTGTTGTACCACATAGTATTATACCAAATAAGTTTGTGTAAAGATCAATTTAGGTTAGAGCAATATTAATCGATGCATTTTAAATTCTGGAATGGCTTAAAAAATTTTTAGAAAATTTCTGATTTGCTTTAGCTATTCCAACAAGTCCTTCTTAAGGGTTCAATAATTAACTTAAGAGTCTAGAATAATAATGGAAATATGTTTCTAAGCTAACATATAAAGTTCATACCAAAATCGCCTCCAATTTTCACATTTTTATAATACTGTAAAATTTTATTAACAAAGTAATAAATACCAAAATATATTATTGAAAATAAATTATAGCTTCAAAATATAAAGATTACCGAATCATCTTTATTCGTCATAAAATTTGCTGATTTCAATATTCAAAATAATTAAACATTTATGAAAACATATATGTATACTAAATTAAGGTTATTAACCTATTCTTTAAATGATAACTTCAAATTAAATCAGATGATGTATAAAACAAATTATATACATAAATAAAAAAAATAAAAATTTAATAAATATAGAGTATTTGAACTTTTAAAAGAGTTTAAATATGATTTCTAAAAGATTAATAGAAACTGTCACTATTTTGTTTTTGAAAATATTCTTAAACTGTAACTATGTTTACATATAAATTATATAAGGAAATATAAATAACTGATATTACAAACAAAAAAAAATCAAAATATTTTTCTCTAATATCTTGAGGTTTTAACATATAAATTATATAATAAAATATCTCTCAAAATATTGTTTCAAAACCTAGAGTTTTAATTTATACTCCCTCCATCTCAAAAACATACAGTAGAAACTCTATAATTTAGTAATATTAGGGTTTCATATTTTATTAATTTACAAAAATGTTCTTCTTAGATTGATATATTCTGATGTATGTTTTACGTACAAATATGAAGAACATTTGAGTTCACGGTATAGGTACTGATAAATTTTATTGATACAAATTCTATATTGTTCTTATTCAATTATATGGGGTATACAATAAATGTATATGCATTTTAAGTGTAAAATGAAAAAATAACATCAAAATATTTAGAGATATTAAGAAAAACTAAATATAAATATTACTGTGAATAGAAAACAAAACATACAATATATTGCTTATATTTATATAATAGCTTTATGCATTAATTTTTAATTTATATTTATATTATCAACATATATTTACATAAGGTTTTCAAAATTTAATCTTATTGAATTTTGTCATATTTTATATTAGCTCAATTCGGAACCGGTGAATCTTTTTAATTTAAAAGGATTATTAATTCGCAAGTATTAATTATATTATAAAGTTTTCACACATATTAGAAAATTTTAAATTTTGATTATAATTATATTATCTCTTACTTTTCTATTTTCCATAACTTTTTGCCAATCATAATTCAATAAATACAAATAATTTCTCTTAATTTCACAGTTTGCTGCATTACCTTATAAAAGTTTATTGAAAATGTAAAAATGAATTTGAAACATTTTTTCTAAATTTTATATTTTATTATTTCAGATATATATTTAACATCAAAATTATATTATAAATATGAATGAACAAACCGCGCGTAGAGCGGTAATCCCTCTAGTTATATATTTTTGTTTTACGGCAAATGGCTATTCTATTACTCAAACTTGAGGTGGCCTGGGGAGCCAGACCGGAATAGAACAACCAATAAAACATAAGGATCTATGAAAAGAACGTGCATTCTTAGCTAGCGAATCCGCAATCTCATTCTGCATCCTTGGGAAGTAGCTGATCTTGAAGTCTGAAAAACACAACCGAAGAGTTTGAATGATCTCCAGCTCTGTTGAGAAGTTGGGTCAATCTTGTGGCTGTTATAACATCGCAATTAGGTCTTTGCAGTCCGTCCCAAACCTCTGACAGTACGAGTGCTGTATCATGCTCTCCATTGCCCACTGTAGCGCTTCCAGTTCCGAGTGTAACGCTGTCTCCCTCCTCTGCAAGTTCCTTGATCCCATGAGGTGTATCTTCCCCATTGTATCCTTCCAAACCCATCCCATTCCACTGAATTGAGCTGTAGAGGTCCATGAACCATCCACCATACAAATATCACCCGAGCTTAAGGCTTGTGTTTCTTCATTAGTCTGTACCTGTGGCGATACCGGTTCAGTGTCTCTTGCGTTGTACCAAGCTTGGCACTCACTCTCTGCATACCTGACTAGTTCCAGTAGATCTCTATTTATGCCTCTAAACATCTTATCATTTCTAGCTTTTCATATGTACCAAATTATCCGAGGATAAGGATCTCTATCGTCTTCTGGCTCCAGAATACCATTCTTTCTCGAAAAAAGATAGTTCATATTAGCGTAAATACTTGGTACCAGGAATGCTGTAAGAGCTTCGAGAAAATAATACCCATCTCATTAATTCCGAATTAATTTTTCCATGTGCGTTAGCCGCCGTTAGGTGGAATGATTTATCCATGAATAAATTGCTCAGATATATACTCCTACGCCGATTTTTTTAATCATATATTCTCCCATAAATGTTGAACAAAAAAAAAATCCCCTATAAATTTCTTTTAAGCATTTAAATATCATTGATTTGCATCATCATATCGTTAAATTAAGCATATAAAACAAAATAATTTTAGTTCACTATTTAGGGATTGACCGGTTTCCCCGTTACCACCCGCAAACGCAGCTTTTGCGGTTGGTAGCGGTTGACAACGTTTCGAAACAATCATACAAACCGGTACAAATCGCTTAAAATCGCTTCGAACCTCTTAAAATCAAAAGCTGGTTCCAGCTAGCGTTTGCGGTTGCGAGAGGATAATTTTTTTTTTTTTCAAAAACTATATAAATACAAAATTAAAATATTCAATAAAAATTTTAAATTGGAATTATAAAAATACTAAAATATATCTATTATATTTTAATTAATATTAAAAAAATTTAAAATAAAAAAAAAATCTATAATTTTAAAAATTTTAAACTATAACTTTCTAAATATAATTTTCATATTTATTATAATATTATGATTTGATATTTTTATAACTATATAAAATGTAAATATTGTTAATTTATTATTTAACCGCTGATGTATTTGGTAGTTAATCAGTCGTAAGTATCCTGCAAACGCACAAATTTCTAACCGCAGAACCAGTCGTACAAATCTCTTAAAACCGCTAGAAACCGCAACCACCCGCATCCGCAAACTCCCGCAGCCGCAAACGCAACCACTGCGTTTGAATCAGTCAGACCCTTAGTAAATACAAAGTCACAGTTGCGACGCTGCGCAGCTGAATATATACATCTTGCCTAAAATGGATTATTTTTGTATAAATGACCAAAATGTTCTAAGCACGTTTCTTTACGTATTCAGAAACCTATTAACCTATTTTCTAAGAAATGTGACAGAGAATCCCAAAAAGAATGAGCCCTTTTAATACCAACGGATCCGCGCGGATTTTTGTTTTCATTTATTTTTGAATAAACATTTTGTTTTCAATTTAAAATTGGTATATATTATAATATATATGTGTCTATCAATTTTTAAAACATAATAAGTTTACGGTATATTTTTTTCATTGAATAGATTGTTTCAAATTTTTACATGTATTTGTATCTTCTTCTATATATATATGTTCAGATTGTTATTTCATTATTAAAATTGTAACTATATATATAAAAATTAGTAAATATTTTTTTATTGTCATATTCAAAAATATTGTAACATTTCACAAATTTAGAACGTTTTTAAAAAATTAAACTTTTCGCGTCATAGATCTATATTATCGAGTAAATAATTAAACATCTAGTTTAAAAAAAAAAATTAAAATAAACTATATAGTTTAAAATTTGTTTTCATTGGTTTAAGGTAGTAAAGATTAATCATTGTTAGATAATATGATTTTGTTATTTAAAATTTTTTTTTATAATTTTAAATAACATCAACAAATATTTAAATAATTAACATGTGAAGATATAGTATTACAACATTAAATTATATCTATTTAATTTATACTATCTATAAATCCAATGGAATCTATTGTTTAAATCCAATTATTGATAGCCCAATAAAAATTTCTGTTAGGCCCAAAATTTAAATGATAAGATTAGAGATTAAATGTAACATGACTTTCTAGGAATAGGTCAATTAGGTCCATTTAAAAAAAAATCATACATGAATCGAGGTTGTGACTTATGTTTTAATATATAAGATACTATTATCTTCTCGTATTGAAACTTAGATTCAAATATATTGATATGATATGTGGTAATTCACACATACTTCATCCAATAGCAATCGTTTTAAAATAGTTCACCAATAGTAAAATTTCAACATCAAAATGACTAAAAAATTTCATAATGGAGAGAATTCAAACATTAAGTTATAATAGGAGAATCCGAACACAACACTTCCACTTAATTAGTCTGTAAATTGTAATCCTTTTAGGGGATAACCAAGTTTTTCACACAATAATTTGTGCTATTTTTAAATCTAGAGTAAAACAAAAACTATTTGTTGGGTTTTTCAAAATATTTTATATATAATAATCGGAATAGTATAATATATTAATGATATAAGGTTTAAATCATGAATGGTCTTTTTGTCATACTTGAACAAAAATTCTTATCAATTTTTTAACTAGGTATAAAATCAAACAATCACTGAAAGTTTGTTTGGTTGGTTTTAACGGTTAAAACCTTGAAATTTGTTTTTCTAACTATATTAAAAATTATATAAGACTTTGATTTTTGGAATATATTGTTGCATATGAGAATGTTTAGAAAATTTATAGCTACATATATCATTATAACATTGCATTTATTTTTGATCACTTATCCGAAAAACAATCTGAAAATACAAATCTCCGGCCCTTAGTAAATACAAAGTCACAGTTGCGACGCTGCGCAGCTGAATATATACATCTTGCCTAAAATGGATTATTTTCGTATAAATGACCAAAATGTTCTAAGCACGTTTCTTTACGTATTCAGAAACCTATTAACCTATTTTCTAAGAAATGTGACAGAGAATCCCAAAAAGAATGAGCCCTTTTAATACCAACAGATCCGCGCAGATTTTTGTTTTCATTTATTTTTATATAAACATTTTGTTTTCAATTTTAAATTGGTATATATTATAATATATATGTGTCTATCAATTTTTAAAACATAATAAGTTTACGGTATATTTTTTTCATTGAATTAAAATAAACTATATAGTTTAAAATTTGTTTTCATTGGTTTAAGGTAGTAAAGATTAATCATTGTTAGATAATGATTTTGTTATTTAAAAAAATCTTTATAATTTTAAAAGTTAACATCGACAAATATTTAAATAATTAACATATGGAGGTATAGTATTACAACATTAAATTATATCTATTTAATTTATATTATATATAAATCTAATGGATCATCTATTGTTTAAATCCAATTATCGATGGTCTAATAAAAAAATTATGGTAGGTCCAAAATTTAAATGATAAGATTAGAGATTAAATGTAACATGACTTTCTAGGAATAGGTCAATTAGGTCCATTTAAAAAAAAATCATACATGAATCGAGGTTGTGACTTATGTTTTAATATATAAGATACTATCATCTTCTCGTATTGAAACTTAGATTCAAATATATTGATATGATATGTGGTAATTCACATATACTTCATCCAATAGCAATCGTTTTAAAATAGTTCACCAATAGTAAAATTTCAACATCAAAATGACTAAAAATTTTCATAATGGAGAGAATTCAAACATTAAGTTATAATAGGAGAATCCGAACACAACACTTCCACTTAATTAGTCTGTAAATTGTAATCCTTTTAGGGGATAACAAAGTTTTTCACACAATAATTTGTGCTATTTTTAAATCTAGAGTAAAACAAAAACTATTTGTTGGGTTTTTCAAAATATTTTATATATAATAATCGGAATAGTATAATATATTAATGATATAAGGTTTAAATCATGAATGGTCTTTTTGTCATAGTTGAACAAAAATTATTATCAAAATTTCAAGTCAAACACAAAAATAACCTATGATTTTTTTGAAACTTTGTTTTGTCCTATTCACCCTAGAAGTTCTAGTTATTCACGAAAATGTTATTTTTTTTTTTTTTTTTCGAAAATAAAGCTTTTACCGTACCATCCTCATCTTCACCAAATACTTACAACTTTGCCATTAACATCAATACTTCAACCACCATGAACTACCAAATTGAGAGTGTTAATGCCCTAAAGTTTCGATCTTTTTCATCCTTTCTCGTTTCCTATCCACAGAAACCACATATCTTACACTTTCTCTCAAAATTCATCAAAAAAACTGAAGACTTTGATTACAAATTATGTAAGGTTCATAAGCTTACGTTTCTTGGTGATTAACGAGTAGGTAGCTGTTGTGGTGAAGTTCTGGGTGATTGGAGAAACCACGCAAGTCATCTCACGAGTTCAAGGTATGAAATCGCGAACTACATTTTATTTTTTCAGATCGGTTCGACGAAGAAGACTTCTAAAGAAGTCTTCTGGTCAATGCATGGGTTAGTTTTGCAATTGAACTTTTGTGTGTTTTTAATAGAAGACTTCTAGGGAAGTCTTCTAACTTTCCTTTGTAAACAAAAAAATTCGAAATTTCCAAAGAAGTTTTCTCGGATAAACATGTTACTTTTAAATTTGACCAAAGTTGTTCAGAAATTTGATTTTCTGGAGAAAACTTCTACAGAAGTCTTCTGAAAGTCTTCCCTAAGTCTTCTCAATGCCGGAAGATGTCTGCGTGGGTTACTTTTGCAATTGAAAAATAATAGTAAAACATTTAATATCAATGAGAAGACTTCTACAAGAAGACTTCTTTAGAAATCTTCTCGAGTTTAATTCTGGGTTTTGGTCAAACCTTTGCCCGCGAGAGAAGACTTCTAGAGAAGTCATCCGACGAAAGACTTCTAAAGAAATCTTCTCTCAAAAGTCAAATATAGTCAGTTGCAAAAGTAACCCAACAGACTTCTTGCGACATTGAGAAGACTTCCGGAAGACTTAGAGAAGACTTTCAGAAGTCTTCTACATAAAGTCAAAATTCTGACTAACTTTGGTCAAATTCAAAAGTAACATGT
>NC_027751.1:27328449-27329478 GCF_000695525.1 Brassica oleracea var. oleracea
AAAATTCTGACTAACTTTGGTCAAATTCAAAAGTAACATGTTTATCCGAGAAGTCTTCTCAGGGAATTTCGAAAAAAATTCAATTTCAAAAGTAAGCCAATATTTACAAAGGAAGACTTCCGAAGATGTCTTCTGTAGAGTAGACTTCTTAAGAAGTCTTCCTTCGTAAATTCGTAATTGCAAAAATGACCTAAATAGAAGACTTCTTTTGAAGTCTTCCGTGGATGACTTCAAAAGAAGCCTCTACGTAAATCTTTATTAAACTTCAAATTTATCCAAAATTAAAATGAATTTTAAATATCTTCTTGCTAATTCATGTTTATTAGTCAATATTGGGACTACTGAGTCGAATTTATAACTTAATTGGTGATAATTATGAAGTTACAAACATTGATGTTTAATAATGTTTCTAGCTAAACGGATAGTCTTCTATAAGTCTTCCTCATAGAAGTCTTCTCCGATGATTTTGTTTTATTAAGTTGATGTTATGTGTTTGTGTTGTCTTCCTCATAAGATACAATTTTTAACTTACATGAGGTTTAAAATTTCATCTTTCGCTTAAAATTCAATTTTGATTTTTTGTGAATTTGACTAAGGTTTCTTGAGAAGTCTTCTCTCTTAGTTTTAGCAATGTTTACTAAGTTTTTGTGTTGTTGTGCTTTGTTATGTGTGGGTAGAATGATTAAAATATTTTTTGGTATGTTGCATCAATAACTTTAATGAAGTCAAGTACTTTCGGCAAAACATGAACATATTTACCATTCTTTTGATTAACATCTCTTAATGTTTAGATATAATGCGTGAACATAACATTAAGTAACGAATGTAACTCCCGACTACTCTTCTAAATATACTAAGGCGGAGAACTCTTGTTCATTGGAGAGCCGTAGTACGAAAGGTGACTTGACCGTAGGAAAAAGCCTATGCAGATGAGCGAGAGACAGTGGCATGTTTCTTAGATCGCCAAGTGATCAAAGAGGAACCAAGAAACATAGCAAAACCAGTAGTGGACCTCCGACTATCCTGACA
>NC_027751.1:27329606-27336752 GCF_000695525.1 Brassica oleracea var. oleracea
ATACATATCCAAAATTTATACCACTTTAGACAGAAGACTTCGGAAAACTTCCTGAAGACTTCGTGGGAAGTCTTCTAGCATAAAATACATTAGAAGATTTCTCAAGAAGTCTTCCGAGAGTCTTCCAAGAATTATCTCAGAAGTCTTCCAAAATTTGTCTCAGATCTGAAAAAATCTGCATATTCAAAAGCATTCAAATGACTTTAAAATAGAGAAGACTTCAAAAATAATTTTTTAGATAATAAACAAAACAGTCACATTAGGTTGGATCTATAATTTTTTGGAATCTAATATATAAAACACACAACATACATATCCAAAATTTATACCACTTTAGGCAGAAGACTTCCTGAAGATTTCGTGGGAAGTCTTCTAGAATAAAATGCATTAGAAGACTTTCTAAGAAGGCTTCTGAGAAGTTTTCCGAGAGTCTTCTAAGAAGTCTTTCAAAGTCTCTCAGATCTGAAAAAACCTGCAAATTCAAAAACATTCAAATGACTTCAAAACAGAGAAACTTCAAAAATGAAAATTTTATGCTTACAAAATAAACAAAACAGTCACACTATGTTGAATCTATAGCTTTTTAGAATCTAACATATAAACACACACATAAATTCATATCCAAAATTTAGAGATCTACCTTTGAAAGAGTGAAAGATGAGAATCATGTAATGAAAAACCTGCAAAAAGAAGATAAATTAGTGAGAAGACATAAGAACAAGTGAGAAATGGATATAAAGTTTGGTGTTTTGATGTTCAAAGAGATTAGAGAGAGGTTGGAGAGTTTTAGAGTGAGAAACATTGCATTTTTGTTGCAGTCATTTGAGAGGAAGAAAGATAATATGTAAATTTTCTTTACATATGGAGACAATAATTCAAATTAGGTTAAATATTTTCGACCCAGAAGACTTCTTTAAGACTTATGGAAGATTAATGTAAGACTCATAGAAGACTTATGAAAGACTTTGATTTAGGTGGGAAACCTAAATTATTCCAAAATTTAGGCGGGAACCCTAAATTTTACTTAAATTTAGGCGGGATGTGTCAGAAGATTTCTTTTTAAGTTTTCTGTGAGTCTTCTAAACCCTAAATTCAAATAACTATGCAAAAAAACCTTTTTAAACTTAAAAAAACTTAGAAAGTGTTTAAATCAAATTATTAGATAGTTACTAAACATATATAGCTCAATTTGAAAAAGGAAAAAAATGAAGATAAGATTTCAAATCTAACCCTAAAGATACCAACAATACTATAACATATGTTACCAAACCCTAAACCAATGACTCATGAACTAATCTACATTCACTCATCTATGTTGAAAATAATTCAATTTCTGATAAACTAAATTTACATCATTGAAAAATGTTTATTATTACATGATTTCGAATTTTAACCCATGAAAATATTTTTTTATAAAAAATTTAAATTATTATCAAGATCTAATACATAAGAAGACTTTCTCTTGAAGACTTCTGGAAGACTTATGGAAGACTTATGGAAGACTCCTAGAAGACTTATGAAAGACTTGATTTAGGCGTGAAACCTAAATTATTACAAATTTAGGGGGGAATCATAAATGTTACTAAAATATAGGCGGAATGTGTCTTAAGACTTATTTTTTAGTCTTCTGTGAGTCTTCCAGACCCTAAAATCAATTAACTATGCAAAAAACATTTTCTTAAACTTAAAAAAAAACTTAGAACGTGTTTAAATCAAGTTATTAGATAGTTAGTAAACATATATGAGTCAATTTGAAAAAAAAGAAAAAAAATGAAGGTAAAATTTCAGAATTTAACCTTAAAGATACATACAATACTATAACATATGTTACCAAACCCTAAATCAATGACTCATGAGCCAATATACATTCACTCATCTATGTTGAAAATAATTGAATTTTAGATGAACTAAATTTACATCATTGAAAAATGTTTATTATTACATGATTTCAATTTTTTACCCATCAGAATATTTTTTATAAAATTATAAAGTTATTTTAAAGATCTACTGAAAGAGAAGACTTACAAAGAAGTCATCATAGAGAAGATTTACAAAGAAGTTTTCTTTAACAGAGGGTTATAACGGTAAAATTGAATACATGTTTTTTGTTTGTTCATAAGGGGGCTGTTGTAATTTCACTAGGCTTTTGGGTTACTTTTGCATTTGATTGAATTTGGGGTACACTTTTGTATTCAAAATCAAGTTTTGAGTCATTTTTAGTAAATCACCCTTTTTTTAATCCTTAAATTTTTTATATCTCATAAATATTTCATATTTATTTTGATAAATGCAAATTTTACAGACAAAATAATATAAAAATTTTAAAATAAGATTTATACTATTTTAAATTAGAATTAGACAACAAGAATATTATAAAAGAAACTTTATGAAAAAACTTAATAAAAAGAACTTTCTTAAAAAGTACATGAAGATGGAATACTACGAAAATAGTTTTATAGAATAATATAGTATTTTTCTTGTAATTTAATATTTAATTATGTATTTATGTTTATAATTTTTAGTATAAGATTTTATTAATTAGTATTGTTGTAATAATTTTTTATATGTACTAGTTATTTATAAAAGTTTTATGGATTTACATTAATTATGTACTCCCTCCATTTCATAATAAGTGTCGTTGTAGAGAAATTTTTTCGTTACAAAATAAGTGTCGTTTTCGATTTTCAATGAAAATTTATTAATTTTATGCAGTAATTTATTTTTCTATCGGTTGAAATATGGTTAGGTGTATAGGTAATTGTGTTCTTATATAGGAAATATACAAAATTAATTGTTTCCTCAATCTGTGTGCACAAGGTCAAAATGATACTTAATATGAAACAGAGAGAGTAAAATATAAGAACCATAGAGTAAAATACAAATAATATTGAAGTTAATTTTGAAGTTTTACTTTTAGAGAATAACCCCTTAAAACTTAATATATAGAGTTTTGCAAACTTTAAAATAGAGTGTTTTTTTTAGATGTGCTTAAACCTTTAAATTTGAAGTTTTGAAGTTTATTTGTTGAGAACAAAAATCTATATTAGAAGTTATAGATTTTTGTTTTGGGAGATGCTCTGAGAACGATGTATCGACCATCAGACGAAAAGAGAATTCATGAGCCAAAAGCAGACGTGGAAACCCACAAACAATAGCCAAGTACAATTGGTATAAATCCTCAAAACACATTTTAGAAAGTTTACCTCTAAAAACAGGAAACTAGTGCTGAATTGTCAGTACATAGACTATGATTTCTGGCAACATCTAAACCCGATTAAAGTTTTTTTTATTTTGATTTTGTCTAAAGGTCTACATTAAATCATTACATACATGGAACACTATCGGGGTCCATTCATAAAATCATTTAATTGGAGAAACATTTATTAGACAAGCTGGTGTCACATTAACATCTCATGCTGCCGAAAAGCCTTGAGTGAGTGGAGGAAACAACACAATATTAACTCGGCAAAGCTAGTGGAGGAGCTCAAGGAGAAAGTCGAGGGTTTATACGCAGACGATAATGCGACGACTGAGTAAATTGCAGCAGCGTTGAAAGAACTCTCTGATGCTCTTAAAGCAGAAGAAATGTTCTGAAAACAGAAGAGTAAAGTGTTTTGGCTGAGAGAGGGAGATAAAAATACAAAATTGTTCCATGCCTTAACGAAGCAAAGGAGAGCAAGGAACAAAATCACGCAGCTACTGGATGCAAATGGTAACATAGTTGAGGACGAGGAAGGTCTGGTAGCCATTGCTACTAGCTATTTTCGGCAAATCTTTGAGTCTTTTATTCCAGAAGACATTGAAGAGGCGTTATCTGAAGTTCCTACGACGATTACGGGATCAATGAATGGCAGCCTCACAGCTCCTGTTTCTGAATGGGAAGTCAAACTAGCTCTTTTTGCCATGCATCCAGATAAGGCGCCGGGACCAGATGGGATGACTGCACTTTTTTACCAGAAGTTTTGGGATATAGTCAAAGAGGATTTAACTCATATGGTTAATAAATTCCTTTTTGATGGGACTGTGGCCAATGGTCTGAATGATACAAATATATGTCTTATCCCAAAGACAACTAAGCCCAATGATATGGCTCAATTCAGACCCATAAGCTTGTGAAATGTCAGCTACAAGATCGTCTCTAAGGTCTTATGCCAGAGACAAAAGAAAGTCTTGCCAGGATTGATATCAGAAACCCAGTCAACCTTTGTTGCGGGAAGACAAATTTTGGATAATATCATGATTGCTCAAGAAATGTTTCATGCCCTGCGAACTAAACCGAGTGGACGTAATAAGAGGATGGCCATCAAGACAGGCATGAGTAAAGCATATGAGAGGATGGAATTGTCGTTTATTGAAGCTGTGATGCGAAAGATGGGTTTCTCCGAAACATGGATCACCTGGATCATGAGGTGCATTACGGCGGTAAAATATAAAGTTCTTATGAATGGGCAGCCAAGAAGAAATATTGTTCCAGGTAGAGGCCTGCGTCAAGGAGATCCTTTGTCTCCTTTCATTTTTATTCTGTGCACGGAAGCGCTCGTTAGCCTTCTCAATCATGCAGAGAAACAAGGGAAGATAATGGGGATGCGTGTCACACGCACATGTCCTTCGGTATCCCACCTTCTTTTTGCTGATGATAGTATTTTCTTCTGTAAGGCGGAACCCCGTGAATGTGAAGAAGTAATGAAAGTAGTCAGGACATATGGTACGGCATCTGACCAATGTATTAACTTTGACAAATCTTCCTTACACTTTGGTAAGAGGATTAATGCAACTACTAGGCAAGAGATTAAAGATGTACTTAGAATACATAATGATGGTGGGATGGGAAAGTACTTGGGAATCCCAGAGGATATTAGTGGCTCTAAATGCAAACTCTTTGCATTTCTAAAGGATAATTTGTTGCATATAGTAAATGGATGGACATGTAGATGGCTCTCAAAAGGGGGGAAGGAGGTAATGATCAAATCCATTTTGCTCGCTCTTCCGACATACGTTATGTCGACGTTTCTGCTCCCATTGGAGATTTGCGAAAACCTTGCTAGTGCCATTGCACAATTTTGGTGGAGTTCGAATCCACCAAAAAGAGGAATACACTTGGCGAAATGGGAAAAGATTTGTCTACTAAAAGAAGAGGGCGGGATTGGCTTCCGTTTAATCCATGAGTTTAATCAAGCACTATTGGCAAAACAATTATGGAGATTGGTTCAGTACCCTGATTCACTGGTTGCCCGAGTCTTGAGGGGCAGATACTATAGGATGACCTCACCATTAGGAGCAATCTCTGCAAGTAGTCCGTCATATGTGTGGACAAGCATTTACGCCGCAAGGAAGCTTTTGCTTATGGGGATCAGACAGAAGATTCATTCTCGTTATGAAGTCAAGGTGTGGGAGGATCCGTTGATTCCAACGATGCCTGCTAGACTAGCTACACCTGTAGCACATGTGATGCACCCGGATATGAGAGTTAGTGAACTCATAAACCAGGAATTGAAGGAATGGGACGTAGGGCTACTAGAGGATTATGTCCACCCCGATGACATACCACTCATACGTAGTATGGTCATAAGCTCTACTCATCGCCGTGATACTTTCTGTTGGAACTACACGAAGAATGGCCAATACACAGTTAAATCTGGATACTGGGTTGCTCAAAATCTATTGAAGCCAGAAGAGGAAAAAGAATTACTGGAACCAAGTATCACTAAACTTCAAGCCTTTGCTTGGAAGTTGAAAGCGCCAAGGAAGATGTGCCATCTTATATGACAATTGATAACGGGTCAGGTGGCAGTAACAAGGAATCTAGTAAGGCGGAATATGAGGTGCGATAATTATTGCCGAAGGTGTGGAGAATTAGAAGAATCTGTAACACATGCAATATTTGAATGCCCTCCAGCACTCTAAGTATGGTCCTTATCAGCAACTCCTACAAGCCCAGTATATTTCCAGTGGCAAGCGTCTACACAAACATGGACTATCTATTCTGGAGGAAGAATGAAATCTTAGAACCAGACCAAGACATGGATCCTTATCCCTAGATAATATGGTATATTTGGAAGGCTCGTAATGATAAAATTTTCAGGGGAATAGACAGAGACCCCTTGGAATTAGTTCGATACGCAGAAAGTGAATGTCAAGCCTAGTTTAATGCGAACGAGATGATACCACCAGTAGTACAGGCCAGCAATAATGAGGAAAGCCAAGTCTTAAGCTTGGGTAATATTTGCCTGTTAGATGGATCTTGGACAGCTTCTGATCGTTTTAGCGGATGTGGATGAGTCTTGATGGATAGCGGGGAGAACACAAAACTTATGGGAACACAGAATTTCACTCCATGTGAATCAGCATTGCATTCGGAGGTAGAAGCACTGCGATGGGCGATGGAGAATATGCTTCAACATTCGCCATGTCAGAGCTTTGGAACAGACTGCAAGGAGCTGATTGAAATGAAAAAGGAACCTCAAGAGTGGCCAAGCTTCGCGACAGAATTGGAGAAGATAGAGACGCTGCAAATTTGCTTCCCGGACTTCAAAATCACCCATGTGCCACGAGTGCGCAACCAGTTTTATGATTTTTTGGCTAAGACTACTAGGACCTTTCGTAGGGAGTTACTTTTCATTGGTTGTTTTATTCCGGTCTGGTTACACAGACTACCTCAAGCTTGAGTAATAGAATGGTCGTTCGACGTAAAAAAATAAAATAATAACATCTCATGCATGCTAGATAAATTTCAATATTCGCTATAATGTTAAGGTGTTAACTAAAATAAATCGCACTACAAAAAAACATAAGTTTAACGAGGGCGGTTTTCCTCGTGAGTTCGTCGTAAAAGAGGCTTTACGAGGAATTAGCAAGGAAACACGTATTGTCGTTACTCGTTCGTCGTAACACATATTTCCTCGCCAATTCGTCGTAACTTAGCGAGGAAAATATTTCGTCGTAAAGACGAAGTACATCATTTCGTCGTAAATATTTCACGTAAGGAGGTCGCTATATTTCCTCGTAAATACCACGAAGCGTGTTCCTCGTAAACTACATGTAAAAATCTCGAAAGTTTTTCCTCGTAAAGTACACGTAACTACCACGAAAGTATTTCCTCGTAAAATACTCGTATATCTTTCCTCGTCATTTCCTCGTAAACGTTTA